>NC_137037.1:50426047-50591047 GCF_032717465.1 Coenobita brevimanus
AGATCTTCAGGACCAGATAGGTCAGAGGAGGTCAAGCTAGGTCTTTTCAGGGTCAGTTTGTGGTCATTCCATTTTTTATTTTCATTAGTGGTAGGAGGTGGCGACCATCATCCACTCACTTGATGTAGTGCTGCCTACTTCTTCCTTAGCCTTTATCATTCTTTTTCTGTGGCTGCCCTCCTCTCTGCCTATTTCTCCCATCTTTCCTGTCACTACTTATTGCTTTTCTTTCCGTTATAGGTGGCTTTACATTGAGTGACAAGCCAAATGGTTTCCTGTAAGCCAAGAAACCATTTACAACGCTGGGTGGTAACCATATAACCAAACATTACGTGCTTCCTACGTGTCAAGTGGGTTGGTGGAGGGTTAGTGCCCCTCCCTGTAAAACAAATAACTCAGAGTCAAATGGCCACCCTGTACGGGATTATGGCGTCTGGCAATAGATAGATAGATAGATAGAATTTTTTATTGCCATATTTAGATTGACTTCAGAGAGCGAGCGAGCGAGCGAGCGAGCGAGAGAGAGAGAGAGTAATGTTTTCAGTACCAGGAAGTTCCGGTTTATATTTTATTTTGGTGTTGTCTATTAATTACTCGTTTATTTTTCCAGAAAGTTTAGTCCTTCCCATTATTTAACATCAGATCCACTCACCTTCACATCCATTTTATTTATTTTCGTCAATTTTCATTATATTTCGACCAGTGGGTAGCTGTGAATTTTAAAATGGGGTGAGGAAGGAGTGGCCAAACCCGCTGATGGAGTGGCCGAAGGGAAAAATCTTCAGGAACGATTTAGGGGAGGGATTGGGAAGGAGTTGGGGAGGGATTGGGGGAAGTGAGAGAGGGAGCGGGAGAAGGAAGGGAAGGGGTGAAGGATGTAGAAAGAGGGAAACGGATGAAGGGTATGGAGAGGGAAGGAAATGAAAAGTACTGAGTGGGGGAGGAGGGAAGGAGAGAGGGATGGGGTTGGCAGAGGGTCAGGTAGGGTACGGTGCAACAAGAAGGGCAGAGACTCATGGGCCGCCATAACTTGCTACTTTTCCCTGTTTCCCTCGATAAAATTTTACAATCACGATCAAAAGTTCACCCACACTTCCTGGCTGGCTTTAGCGACGGGAGGTGTTGGTGGACTTGTGTATTTATTTGTTGTATCCCAGTGGTCGAGTGTTACATAAAGTGTCATTGAATGATAGCGATGTGTACTTAAAAGTGTACGAGAAGGAACAGTCCCGAGTCACTACCAGACATCTCTCCTAAGCTGGAATTAACACTTCTGATTGCAAGAATATAACTTAAAATGTAAAACTGATTAAATGTTTAAATTACTGTATATAATATATGTATATATATTTATATATATGTGTGTGTGTGTGTGTGATGTGAAAATGGGTGAAGGAAGGAAAAGAGAAGTGGAGGTGGGAAGAAGGAAAGGAAAGGGAAATAGGATGTAAAAGGAAGTGAGTAGGGGCCGATTGACTTATTGTTTGATGAAAATAGATCTGGCAGCATTAAGGGAAGAGGTCAATGCCACGAGGAGAGGGAAAGAAGAGGGGAGGAAGAGGAGAGAAAAATGTGACGTGGGAAGGAAGAGAGGGGGAGAGGGGATGAGGGTGTAGTCCTACCACAAGGGAAGGGAGACGGGAAGAGGAGGGGAGGAAGAGGGGAGACAAATGTGTCGAGGGAAGAAAGAGAGGGAGAGGAAAAAGGGATGAGGGAAGGAAAATGTGAGAGAAAAGTGGACGATGGAAGGAAGAGAGGGGGAAAGAGAGAAGGAGGGGAGGAAGAGGACGAGAAGGGCTTGAGAGAAAGGGGAGAGGACGAGATAGAACCTTGGTTTGGTAGGAAAAGAAGACGAAAATGGAGAAATGGTAGGAGAGAAAGAGGGGATTTAAGGGAAAAAGGGAGGAGGAAAGGGCGGAAAAAGAAAGAGGGATTTGAGAGGGAGAGAAGGTAGGAAAGAGAGAAAAGATAAAAGAGGAAAGGAGAAGAGGGCTGGAAAAGGATGGTGTGGGAGGGAGAGAAGGTAGGGAAAGGGAGGAATAAATAAAGCACCTGGAGAGAGAGAGAGAGAGAGAGAGAGAGAGAGAGAGCAGCTTGATAGATGGAGGAAAGGAAGGGAGGGAGAGAGGGAAGAGGGAGGTGATATATGGAGAGAGGGAGGGAAATATATGGAGGGAAGGATGTAGGAGAGGATGTATGGTAGGTGGAGGAGAAGGAGGAAGGGGAGAGGAGGAGGAGGGGAATTTGGAGACATCATTACCTCCTCCAATTATGTATTCACCTATGTTTGTCTGTCTGTCAGTTTGTCCAGACGATATCTCCAAAAAGTTCACAGTGAATTTCAATGAAATTTTGTGGAAAGGTGGGGCATGGGCCAAGAAGGAATTAATTAAATTGGGGGCGGATCCGGATCCTATGTATTCCACACAGTACCTCCGCGGATCCGGATCGGATCCTTTTTAATGACAGTGGCATTGGCTGAGGTATACGCTCTCAGAGTGCCTGCTTGTTAATACTAATATCTGTTCCCTTTTCCCTTTAACGTGGTCTAAAATTGCCATCTCGCCATCTTAAATGCTCAGTTTTAGCAATAGATTAACACTAGAGTATGGTGCTAGTCACGAAGAAGTGTTGTGGAAAGGATATAGAGGTTAAGGTGAAAGGACTTACTGTTAATCTGTTTTCTACATTACCCAGATAGACACAGTTGGACAGGTTTGATAGATATGTTTCTCTCTCTCACTCTCTCTCTCTCTCTCAGTTCGTGATAATGAAAATAAGTGAATGAGAAAAGTGACTGGAGTGAGAGTGAGTGATTGAGTGAATGAGTGAGTGAATGAAAAGTAAGTCAGTGAGTAAGAAGAGCCAGTGAAGCTAGAGTGAGTGGAGAGAAAGAGAGAGAGAGAGAGAGAGAGAGAGAGAGAGAGAGAGAGAGAGAGAGAGAGAAGGGGGGGAGGAGGAGACACGCCGGTTAGGTGATGCGAGACAGGACGAGTGAGTGAGTGTGTGAATGACCGAGCGAGGGAGTGAGTGAGTGAGTGAGGAGGAGGAGGACATGCCAGTGAGGTGATGCGGGACAGGATGCGAGTAACAAGACACTGAGCTTCCTCCAGACTCGTCAAGGAAGGAAGGAAAGAAGGAAGGAAGGAGGAAGGAAAAGAAAGGAAGGAAGGACTGGTATGCTTTCGTCCATGAAGGAAGGAGAGGTAGCAAGGAGGAAAGGAGGAAAGAAATAAAAGAAGGAATGAGAGGAAGAAGGAAGAAAGGAGGAAAGAAATAAAAAGAAGGAAGGAGAGGAGGAAGGAGGGAATGTGTTATTGACAATGGGGGAAGGAAAGAAAGAAAATAAGGACTGGACTTGCTTTCGCCCATAAAGGAAGGAAGGGAAAGAAGGAAGAAGGGAATGTGTTATCATCTGTGTAGGAAAAAGGGAAGAAGAAACGAAAGAATGATGAGGGAAGGAAAGAAAGAAGGAACTGTGCAATCGACCCTGAAGGAAGGAGGGAGGAAGGAAATAAGGAAGAAAAGAAGGCAGAACAGACTGATGGGAAAGGGGTAGGAAAACAGGAAGGAAGGAAGGAAGGGAGAAGGGTGGGTGGGAGGGTGGAGGAAAGGAAGGACCGAAGGATGGATGGATGGAAAAAGGAAGGATCTGTGGTTGGATGGATGGGTGGGTAGATGGTTGGATAGATGGATTGATTGATGGATAGATGGGTAGATAGATGGAGGGGAGGATGGAAGGTTTTCATCCATAACACACAAGTGGTAATTAAGGTGTTGTGTGCAAAATAAATCGCCAATTAAGAGGTGTTACGAAATCTCTATCACCTGCAATAAGATCCTGGGAAAACACCTTATTATAGAGCAGGTTAAGCACTTCACACCAATGACGTATTATAGTGTGTGTGTGTGTGTGTGTGTGTGTGTGTGTGTGTGTGTGTGTGTGTGTGTGTGTGTGTGTGAGAGAGAGATTGCTTTATTGTTTTATTCTTAACTTGGCCTAAAATTGCTATCTCTCCATCTTGAATGCTGAGTTATAGTAATAGATTAGCACTTCAGTATGGTGCTAGTCACGAAGAAGTGCTATGGGAAGGACGCAGAGCCGTAGCACACACACACACACACACACACACACACACACACACACACACACACACACACACACACACACACACACACACACACACACACACACACACACACACACACACAATGAGGTGGGTGAGGCTGCTATTGAGTGACAGTGATGCATAGTCTCCCATATTTTCCTTTAAGAAGCCGTCTCGTTGGGAGTAGTTAGGGCTGAGTGATTGTGGTGATTGTGGTGGTGATTGTGGTGTGATCGGGATGGTGTGGCTGAGGAGTTTTTGTGGTGGTGGTAGTTGTGGTGCATGCTGGTTGTGGTGGTGATTGTTGCTTTGGTTGGGATTGTGGTTGGAGTTGTGTGTGTGTGTGTGTGTGTGTGTGTGTGTGTGTGTGTGTGTGTGTGTGTGTGTGTGTGTGTGAGAGAGAGAGAGAGAGAGAGAGTTCTGCGTGCATGCGTATATTTATGTGCGTATAAAACTGTGCGTTATGAAAGTTTATACGCAAGACTTGGGGGGCGGGGGGGGGCTAAGGGGGTCCCGTGCCAACATAAAAACACATAGGCCTAAAAGTGACATTGCCTCTGTTTCTCTACTAGGCCTATTCTCTCTAATGGTGCCTTTGCCTCGCTGTTGTCTTAGAAGAACTTGGGAAACTTCTTATTGAGAGAGAGAGAGAGAGAGAGAGAGAGAGAGAGAGAGAGAGAGAGAGGAGGGGTGACAAAAAAAAATACAATAATAGGAAAGAGAGAGAGAGAGAGAGAGAGAGAGAGAGTAATATAGGTGAAAAATATAAATACGAAAATAGGAAGTGAGAGAGAGAGAGAGGGGGGGGTAGTAAAGCCAGAAATGAACGAATGGACAAACAAGACAAAAAAAAAAAAACAGAAATAGGAGAAGCAGAAGAGGGCGACCAAGGAAGGCACCGCGTGTAGCCAGATATTTTAGGCACGTGGCGGCCTCCCCATCCCCTCTCCCCATTCCCTCCCCCCCCTCCTCCCGCTCTCCACCCCTCCCCCCACTCCCCATCACTTCCTCCCCAGTCCCTATCCCCTCCCCCATTCCTCAGCTCGTCTCCTCATTCCCCATCCCCTGCCTCCCGCTCACCAACTCTCCCCTCCACTCCCTATCCTCTCCCCATCCCCAAACCACGTCCTATTCCCCATCCCCCACTCCCAACCCCCACCCATTCTCACTTTTTATCAGTTTTCCACTTCTATCCTCCCCAGTGTTTTCCCT
This sequence comes from Coenobita brevimanus, assembly GCF_032717465.1. NCBI lineage: Eukaryota > Metazoa > Arthropoda > Malacostraca > Decapoda > Coenobitidae > Coenobita > Coenobita brevimanus. Next base: position 50,431,369 of record NC_137037.1, read on the forward strand.
CCCCTTTTCCTCCCCATCCTCTCTTCTCTTCTTCCCCATCCTCCCCTCGTCTCCGCTCACCCTTCACCTTCCGACTATCCCTTCCCCATCTCTTACCCTTCCCTCTCCCCTTCCCCTTCCCTTTCATCTTACCTCATGTCTTCTTTGTTTTCCCTTCCCCTCTCATTTTCCTACTTTTTCCCTCTCCTTGTCATTCCCCTTCACCTTCACCTCCATATTACCCCTTCTCTTCTCTCTTTTCCTTTCCCCTCTCATCTTTTTTTCCTCCCTTCGCCATCCCCTCTCTTTCCCCATACCCTTCCCATCCCAATTATTTCCCTTCCTCCCTTCATCTATCCTTACCCTTCCTGTAATTATTTCCCCTCCCTTCCCCTCCTTCACTCCCGTCCCACACTCTCCCCCCTCTTCCCTTTTTCTCCCCTCCTCCCCTCCCCCCACTCTTTCCCCCTCCCCTCCCCTCCCCATTACCACCACGTGCTCCCCTCTGAGGCATTTCCGTCTCCCCCATATGCCGTCTTCCCCATTATTTATCACTTATGTATGCACGCATCATACACACCCTCATTCTCCTCTTCCTTCTCCTCTCTTCCTCGTCTTCTCCTCCTCCTTGTTCTTCACCTTTTCCTCTTTTCCTTATCCTGTCTTCCTCTTCCTCGTCTTCTCCTCTTCCCTCTTCCTCCTTTCTTCTTTTCTACTTCACCCTTTCCTCTCTTCCTTGCTTCCTTCTTCCTCCTGCCCATTCTCTGAGTTCCATTTTCCTCTTGTTCCTTCGTCCTCTTATGTGTTTTATCTCTTTCTTGAACATCGCCTATTGACTCCATCTTACTTCATCCTTTCTCCCCTCTACTCCTTTACCCTCTTCTTCCTCCTCTTCCTCCTTTTCTATCCTCCCCTTCTCCAGTTCATCTGCCCTCCTCTTCCTCTGGTCTTCTTTCCCTGCTTCTTCCTCCTTTTCCTTCCTCATCCTCTTTCTTATTCATCTGTCCTCTCCTTTCTCTCTTCTTTCCCTTCTTCCTCCTCTTCTTCCATCCTCCACCTCCTCGTTGTAGCTCATTTGGTCTCCATTATATGTCATTTATGTATGCAAAGTAGCATTGCCTCCTTTTTTCTCCACTCCTCTTCCTCACCTCCATCCTCTCTCTTCTCTTTTCTTCTCCGTTTTCTTTCTCTTCCTCCTCCTTGTCTCCCTCCTCTCTTCTTCCTCCTCTTCCTAGCTCTCCTCTCATCTTCCCCCTTCTCTTCTCCTCCCTCCATCTCCTTCCTCTGTCTTCCCCTTTCCTCCCTTCGTCTCACTCTCCTCTTCCTCCTTTTCAATCCTTCCTGTGAAATTTCCATATTTTTTCCACGCTGCATGGTGGTCTTTCTCACTTTTTCCTACCAGTTTTCACAGGAGGGTTTGTAGGCGGGGGGAGTCTTCTTGCTTTACTATCCATATCCTTCAGCATGTAGAATTAGACCTCGTAGTCTACTTAGTAACAAGCAGCTTCGAAAGGCCCATAAGGTCTGTTGCTGTTTGCTTTCCTTTGTATTCCTCCTCCTCCATAGACGCGACATTTGGGGGTAGCTTCCTGGGGGTAAAGGGAGGGACAGGAGGGAGGGAGAGAGAGAGAGAGAGAGAGAGAGAGAGAGAGAGAGAGAGAGAGAGAGAGAGAGGAGGGAGGCATTTGGGCACGAGCATGTGTTATACGTTCCCTAGATGCTTGAGAGAGAGAGAGAGAGAGAGAGAGAGAGAGAGAGAGAGAGAGAGAGAAATGAGAAATATAAAAATTCTTAAGTAATTCTAGGAAGGAGGAAGAGTGAATAAGAAGAAATGAAAAGACGGAGACTGTGAGATTGAGCGAAAGAGAGAGAAGAATAGAATTAAAGGAAGGAAGAAAGAAAAAAAAAGAGAGAGAACAGAAGAAAAAGAATATTGTTTGGGAGAAAGGAAGGCAGGCAGGAAGGAAGGAAGAAAAAATAAAAGACTAATTCAAGACAAGAAAAGAGGGAGGGGAATGAATGAATGAATGAAAGGAAGAAAGTAAAGCGGAAGAATGAAGGAAGAGGAGGAGAAGAGTTTGGAGCGAAAGAAGGAAGGAAGTAGGGAAAAAAGTGAGGAATGCAGGAGTGAAAGACAAGGAAGGAAGGAAGAGGAATGAAGGAATGTAAGAGATTCTCTGCCTCCTCCTTTTTTCTTTCCCTTTCTTCTTTTCCATTCCTCCTTTTTTTCCATTCCTCCCTTCTCTACCCTCCCTCAATCCCTTCCTTTCTTCCCTTTTTTTACCCTCCTCCTTCCAGTCTATTCCCTCCTTCCCTTCCTCTTCTCTCCCTTTCGTCCTTCTCTCTCTGACCTTCCCTTCCTTCCAGTCTCCATTTCTCCATTTCTCTCTTCTATTCCCTCCCTCCATTCCTCCCTTTCTTCCTGTTTCTTATTTCCTCCTTCATGCTCTCCTTCCGTGTTTCTCATTCTCTCCATTTCATTCCTCCTTTCTCCCCCTTCCTCCACACCCTTGCTTCCTTCTCTCTCTCTCTCTCTCTCTCTCTCTCTCTCTCTCTCTCTCTCTCTCTCTCTCTCTCTCTCTCTCTCTCTCCCCTCCCCTCCCCTCCCCTCCCCTCCCCTCCCCTCCCCATTCATTTGACACTGCCAGGAAAAGACTACCAACTGAAGTGGGGAGAGAGGGGGGGGGAGGAAGGCAAGGGGGGAGGGTACGAGAGAGAGAGGGGGGGGAGGAAGAAACAAGGAGGAGGGGAGAGTTTAAGAGAGAGAGAGAGAGAGAGAGGGGGGGGGAGATACATTCGGTAAGGAAAGGATGTTTGGCACTAAAGGGTTGGGGAGGCAGTCAGGGAAGAGAAATGGCGAGGTAAGTAGGTAGGGAAGTAGGTAGGTAGGTAGGTAGGTGAGGAGGGAAGTAGTTAGACAGGTATGTTGGCAGCATGGAAGTAGTTATGTAGGTAGGCAAGTATCTCGGGAGTGAAGTAGGTAGGTAGGTAAGGAGGTAGACAGGTAAATATTTAAGTAGGTAGGGTAGGTAGGTAGATAGGTAGGGAGCTAAGTAAACCAGAAGGTAGGTAGGAAAGTAGAGAGGGAAAGTAGGAAGAGAGGTGGAGAAAAGTAAGTGTTGAGGGAAATAGGTGTAAACATAGGGAAGTGACGGGGTTGGGAAGTAGAGAGAGAGAGAGAGGAATTGGAGACACCAAGGGGACGAGTGAGGGGAGCTTGAAGAGTTAGGGCAGGTGTGTGTGTGTGTGTATGTGTGTGTGTGTGTGTGTGTGTGTGTGTGTGTGTGAGAGAGAGAGAGAGAGAGAGAGAGAGAGAGTACGGTACGTATGGAGGTTGTACATTTGTGCCATATTTTTCTCTCTTCCTTCCTATCTTCCTTCCTGTCTGCTCCCTCCTTTTCTCCCTCCCTCTCTCCTACATCATGCTTGCTTCCTGCCTCTTCCATGCTTTCGTTCCCTTCAGCCTTTATTTTTAGCCCTTTTTTATTCCTTCCTCTTTGCGCTTATCTTTTTGGCTTTTTCTGTTTTCCATGATTTCCTTCCTCGCATTCTTTTATTCATTTTTTTTTCTTTTTCTTCTACCATTCACTCAGTTTTATGCTTCTGTTTTCTTTCTTCCCTTTCCTCTTTGTCTTCCTTCGTGCTTTCATTATATTCTTTCTCCTTTTTCGCTACATCTTTTGGCTTCGTCCTTCCTTCTCCATGCTTTTCCTTTCATTCATTATACTTTCTCCATTCTCTTTGTCTTCTTCTTTACCTCTTTAGTACTTTCATTCATTTTTTTTATTTTTAACTTTTTTCAGTCTCGTTTGTGTGTTCAGTATCTTTTTTCTTATTCATTTTCACACGTTTTCCTGTCTTTTTCAGTTTTATTTATTTATTTATTTGTATCACGTTTTGTTTTTATGCCTCTTCTCACAGACTCTACATTTTCTTTTTCCTTTAATTCATCTTTCCTTCTCATATGTGATCTTCCCCCCTATGTCTCCTTTTCCTTCCTCCCTTCTTGTATCCTTAATTATTTTATCCTTGTTATTTCCTTGTCTTTTTGTTTATTTCCTTTCCCTTTTCCACTCTCTTCCTTTGTTTTTGTGTTCTTCTTCGTCTTCTGTTCATTCAGTTGTCGTTTTCAATTTTTTCATTTTCTATAATTATTTCCTTTCTCCTAGCTTTTTCCTTCACTGTCTCTGGTTTTTCCTCATTCTAGGGCAGCCTTGTAAGTCCTCTATTCTTTCACTTGCTTTTCCTTCCTTTGTCTTTTATCCTTTCTTCCTTCCTTCCTTTTGTCCCTTCCCTCCCTCTTTCCTGCCTACCTTTTGTTCCTTCCTTCTATTCCTTCCCTTCCCTCCCCTTCCCTTCCCTTCCTTTCTACATCCTTCACTCTCCTCTTTTCTTTCTCTTTCACCTTTTAACCCCCCGTCTTCCTGACCTCTCTCCTTCGGGCCATTTACAATCTTTCTCCATCTGCTTTATCACCCATCGTTCTTCATCTCCTTTGTCTCCCATCTTTTTCCATTTTTCTTATCAAGCACCATCTCTCTTATCTCCCATCTTTCCTCCCAGCTCACACACTGACTAATATAAATGTGGAGCGTCATTGTATGTGATTTAGGACAAGAGTTGGGGCGTGTGGGGGTGAAAGAGGGGGTAGAAGAGTTCGTAAGAGAGAGAAGGGAATGGTATGTGGGGGGTGTGGGGGTGAAAGAGCGGGGAGAAGAGTGCGTAAGAGAGGGAAGGGGATGGTGTGCGGGGTTATGTGTAGGGGATGACGGGAGCAGAGATGGGGGCTGGAGGGGAGAGAGTGTGTAATGGAGGGGAGAGGAGGGTGTTTGGGGGTGCGTTTGGCGGGGGGGGGGAGGGGGTATAACACTAAAGAATACTGTAAAGAAGGAAAGGGAAGTGTGTGTGTGTGTGTGTGTGTGTGTGTGTGTGTGTGTGTGTGTGTGTGTGTGTGTGTGTGAGGGGTTTGTGGAAAAGGGAAGATGTGGTAGGGTGCGTTGGGGTGCAGGTTGGGAGAGTGTGTGTTGCGCATGGGGTGTGTTGTGTGGGTGTAGTGGGTAGGGAGGAGTGCGTTGGGTGTTGTGGGGAGGGGTACGGGGAAAGACGCTTAAGTAAAATGTATGGAAAAGTTAAGGGAAAGATAGGACGAAGGAGGAAAAGGTATATTCAAGATGTATATATGAAAGAAGGAAAAGGAGTGTATGGGAGCGAGAGAATTCTATGGCAAAGGAAGAAGGGAAGGAATATAAGGGGAAGGAAAAGGGGAAACAATGGAGGGAGGGAAAGGAGTGTATGATAAGGAAAGACCGCAAAATGAAAAGAGAAAGATGTGCCTGGGAAAGGAAGAGGAGAAAGACGAACATGGAAAAGGAAAAATGGAATGATGGAAGGTCGTGTCAGTGGGAGGGGTAAGGGATGTGTGGAAAGAAGTGGGGGGGGGAGGGTGATTTCAAAGTACTAAAAATAATAGAACAAGAAAAAGGGAAAAAAAAGTTGAGTAGTTTTGGAAGCGACAGTCCTAACTTCCAGCGTCTCACAAGTTTTGTCTTTATTCTGTTTTGGCAACTTTGCGTGGCTCTCCATTTTCCTTTTTCTTTTTTTTTTTTTCACTTCTTTTCGGTTTTTGTTTCCTGGATTATACGTTTTCTTGGTGGTAGATGATTTTTTTGTGTCTTTCATTTTCTTTCATTATCCTGCTCCTGCTCTTCCTCCTCCTCCTCCTCCTCCTCCCTGGCGCCGGCTGGGTAGTGAACATCCCCCTAAGTCTTCTTTATTACCTCCTCTGTTATTGTTGCTTTGTCCTGTTTCCTTCCTTTATCGCCCTTCCGGTTTCTCCCTTTCTTCATTTATTGCGGCTCCTTCGCCCTTCCTTCCTTCCTTTTAGTCTCTCCTTCCTCACACTATGCCTTTCAGTTTCCCCTTTTCTCCTCCTCCTCCTCCGTCCTTCCTTCCTTCCTTCCTTCTCTGTTGTTATTACCTCTGTTATGGTTGCTTTCTCGCTTTCCCTCCCTTTATTGCTCTTCCGGCTTCTCCCTCCTTTGTTGTTTGGGATTGTCTTTTACTTCCTTCCTTTCTTCCTCCTTACTTTTCTTTCCTTCATTTGTTCCTTCCTTTCTTCCTCCTTCTTTTGCTTTCCTTCTTTTGTTCCTCCCTTTCTTCGATTTGAGGTTTCTTATTCGAATTTTGCCTTCCTTTAATTTTCCCTTTTTTCTCCTTCCCTTCCTTCCTTCCTTCTTTCCTTCCTTCCTTCCTTCTTTTCTTCCGTCCTTCCTTCTTTCTTTTCTTCCGTCCTTCTTTCCTTCCTTCTTTCTTTCCCTCCTTCGTTTGTGTATGGTTTTCCTTTCTTTTTTTCCGTTCCTTCCTTTCTTCGTTTGTTTATGGTTTCTTTCTTCCCTTTCTGTCTGTGTCTTTTCCGTCCTTCCTCCCTCCCTCCCTCCCTCCTTGCGTAGTTTCTTCCCTCCCTTCTTCCTTCCTTTCTTCCCCCATTCCTTACTTTCTTCTTCCTTCCTTCCTTCCCTTCTTCCCTCCCTCCTTCCGTACTTCCTTCCCTCCCTGCTTCCCTCCTTTCTTTCCTCCTTTCTTTCCTCCTTCCTTCCTTCCATTCTTCGCTCCTTCCTTCCCTCCTTCCTTCCTTTAGTGTTGCTTCTCTTTTTTTCCTGTACTACTGATTCCTTCGTGTTAGAGGTATACTTGTGTATTTTCCTTTTTATTCTTTATTATTATTATTATTATTATTATTATTATTATTTTCCTGTGCTTGAATTATAAGAAAAAAATATCAAGTGATAATTCAAATATATCTCACCTCAGCCCAGCCTGAGAGAGAGAGAGAGAGAGAGAGAGAGAGAGAGAGAGAGAGAGAGAGAGAGAGAGAGAGAGAGAGAGAGAGAGAGAGAAATATTTAATTACTCAGATTACCTCATTTTCACACAACTTTCCTCGCATCTTTCGCCCTTCAGAGAGAGAGAGAGAGAGACAGAGACAGAGACAGACAGACAGACAGACAGACGGAGGGAGAGAGAGAGAGAGAGAGAGAGACTACCGTACGTAAAGGGGAGGGGGGGCGGACCCCTTAAAAATAGATCTCCTACTGCGTCAGACCCGGGCAGATCCATTAGGGGGGAAGGGGGGTTAAGGGGGCAAGGGGGGGTTAAAGGGGGGTCGTGGAACGCTAAGGGGGAAGGGAAGGAACGAGGGACATAATATTTAACCCCTTCAGTACGACGCCATCCTTTTTAGCAGGACAATGTGAGTCGGACCATTGGTTACTACACACACACACACACACACACACACACACACACACACACACACACACACACACACACACACCTGTACAGTATATCACCTACACTTCTTTCATTATTCTTCATGTTACTTTTTTCTCATATATATTACCCTCATTTATATATTCTGTTTTTATTTTTCCCTCACTTTATATATTTTTTTTTGTTTAACCCTTTCAATTCATCAATCTTTCTACTGCCCACACACTAAAAAATTCAACGCAGCTTCTGTCAACAATTTCGGTGTTAAATCTCTTTCCTCTTACGCCCGTTTATCTTACTCTCTTTTATAATTTATCCCTGTAGTTATTCTTTCATTTTCATTCTTTCTTTCATTCTTTCTTTGTCTAAGCAACTCAGAGTTCGAAATCTTTCTCCCCACCACAATCTCCCACAAGACAACCCCCTTTCGCCCCCTCTTTCTCTCTCTCTCTCTCTTTTTTTTTTTTTTTTTGGGCAAATCTCTCAAATTTCCCAATCTTTCTCCCCGCCACAATCTCCCAACCCCCCCGCCCTCCCCAGCACACAGCACAATGTCTCTTCTCTCGATAATCGCCCTGTTTGTTTTACACGTCATCCTTTCTGGCAAGGATCGCATTACTTATACTGCTAAATCTGCTTCTTAGGAGTGTGTGTGTGTGTGTGTGTGTGTGTGTGTGTGTGTGTGTGTGTGTGTGTGTGTGTGTTTAAGATTTATGCTAGTAGAAAAAGAGACGAATTTGAGTTGTGTAGGCTGCACGAGAGAGAGAGAGAGAGAGAGAGAGAGAGAGAGAGAGCGTGTGTCGAATAACAACGATAAAACAAACCACACAATTATGGAGAGAAAGGCCATTGTACAGTGTGTGGTTGAAGGAGAGGGAGAGTCCAGTGGAAGATTAGGGTGACGAACAGAAAAAGTTGGAAATTGAGTTGTTTATATAAAAAAAATAAATAAACGAGGGTAAAAGAAATTATGAAGACGGAGGTACAATAAGTTATCATCATCATCATCATCATCATCATCATCATCTTTCCTAGTGAAGTGGGTCACATAATCATTCATGCACTGTTCAAGCCACTGGAATACTTGGTCTATCTCACAGCTCTCTCTCTCTCTCTCTCTCTCTCTCTCTCTCTCTCTCTCTCTCTCTCTCTCTCTCTCTCTCCTGACAGGTAATATAAAGACCGTAAGTGTGAATGCACAGTATATGCCCATTCGGTGGAGTCAGGATTCCAGGGGCTTGAATGGTGGGTGAATGAGTGTGTGGCCCATTGAACTGCGGAGACGTTGCTGATTCTCCTTCTGTCAGGTTATTATCATGATCTGAACCCTACCCCATCCTCGGCGGGAAACGAGGTCTGGGTGATGATGATGATGATGATGGTGGTGGTGGTGGTGGTGGTGGTGGTGGTGATAATGGTGATGGTGGTGGTGGTGATGATGATGATAATGGTGATGATGATGATAGATTAGGGAATTGAGTTCAGGTGGCAACTTTATTCTCCACACGAACGAAAGTAAAGGGTCAGTGAAAGCTAAGGGGCGCTAAGGGGTAATGGTTAATGGGTAAGTGTTTATTAAGGGGCATGAAGGGACTAGAGTAGATGTGAAGTAATGGGGAAATAGTGAAGAGGTAAGGGGGCATTTTTGTTATTATTAAAGGGGTGATAATGGGTAAAGGGGAGATTTTTGGTGCTATTTTTAAAGGGAGATACGTAAAGAAGGAATTATTTAAAGGTCAGGAAAGGGTCAGTAAGGTTAATGGTTAAGGGGTGGTAAAGGGTAAGGGGTAAAGGGAGGGGAGTTAGTGTGGGTGAATCACTCTGCTTCAGCCGTAGGTATATATATAGATTCTTACTCCTCTCTGTCTTTTTGTAATCCTCCTCCTCCTCCTCCTCTCTCTTCCTCCTCCTCTTCCTCCTCTTTTCTTATTCTCTTCTTCCCCTTCTGTTATATTGCGTCTCTCTTCTTCCTCTTTATCTTCCTCTTTTTTTCTTATATTCTTTCCTCTTTCCCTCTTGTGTCTGTACCGGGTACGCTTTTTTCCTTCCTTGTCCTCTTCTGCTTGAATATCTCTTCTGTTTTTCTTTCTTTTTCCCTTTTCTATATCACTACCTTTCCCCTCCTCATCCTCCTCTAATCTCTCTCTCTCTCTCTCTCTCTCTCTCTCTCTCTCTCTCTCTCTCACACACACACACACACACACACACACACACACACACACAAAACGATCCTAATGTTTTATGCAAATGAACACCGCTCGTCATCCCAAATTACCCCAAAATAAAAGACTATTAAAAGAAATTATGCAAATGTAATTAAGAATGACAAAGGAATCAGGTGTTCAGGTACAAATAATTGCAGGTGCGATTACCTTGATGTGCTTTTTTGTGCTGCTCTGTGTGTGTGTGTGGGGGGGGTGTTAGGTTAGTACATTTTGGTCTAATTGGGGGCTTAATGATGAGAGAGAGAGAGAGAGAGAGAGAGAGAGAGAGAGGAGGGTGATTGTAGAGTGGTAGTGATGAGAATTTGGTGGTAGTTATAGTGCTGATGGTTGTAGTAATAGTAGTTGTAATTATGGTTGTAATGGTTGTTGCACACACACACACACACACACACACACACACACACACACACACACACACACACACACGTCGCTTGTATGTTTATTTAAAATCCTTATCGCAACATACACAGTTCATATTGGCAGCTAAGTGAGGTTGGCGGCTTAGGCTTCTTTAGTGGGGGATTTTGGTTTGTGTGTGTGTGTGTGTGTGTGTGTGTGTGTGTGTGTGTGTGTGTGTGTGTGTGTTTCCATGCTTTAACTCCGCCTAGACAGAACGAATAGGTCTCTCCATCTTTTTTCCCCCCTGCCTTTGTACTCTTACCTTGTGTCTCCCCTCCTCCCCTCCTTTCCCCACATCCTCCCTCTCCCCATCCCCCTTTCCCCTCTTTTTTCCCACTCCCCTTCCCCTTTCCCCTTCCCTCTCGTCCTGGCCTCATCTCCCTCCCCTTCGCTCCCCTCTTCCCCCCTGCTCCCTTCTCCTCTCCCCTCCTCTACCCTCGTCCTCGTCTCCCCTCGTCAGTTGAGCACAGGATTCTCAGTACTTCCGGCACCCCAAGAGTGTCAACAAACCACGTCAGGGCTGCCAACATGGAAGCCTGAGATGTCACGTTCCAATATTCCATCCTTATTCCATTTATCTTCTCTCTCTCTCTTTTTTCTTTTTTTTTTTTCTTTTTTTTTACCTTCTAACCGTAAAAATTCTTGGTTATTCTCGCGTGAAATTGAAGAGTCAGGGCTGCTTACATCAATTCTCAAAGTATCACGTTCCAATGTTCCCTCTTGATTCAGAAATTGCATCTTGTAACTTCAAAAATTCTCAGTTACTCTCGTATGACATTCAATATTCAGTTTTGCCAACATAGAACCAAAAATATCACGTTTAAATATTCGTTCCTGATTCAGTTCTTCACCTCTAACTTTTAAAAAATTGTCAGCTATTCTCAGTTGAAGATTAACTTATTTACTGCTTTCTGATTACATATAGTCCTCTTACATCAACTTGGCCCAGAATTTCTTCCTTTTTGTTGCTTGCCTCGCGTAGCTCAGTGGCAGGAAAAGACAATACTGCGGATCTGCTGCCTTTCCCTGTAGCACTTCCTCGTGACTAGCAACAGTGTGGATTAATCTGCTGTTAAACTCTTCGGCATTCAAGATGGGGAGATGGCAATTCTAGGCCAAGTTGGGGTAAAAGGAGTATTGTTTGGAGAATGGGATGGGTGGTTTGGTGGATAGGGGAAGTGCTGAAGAGGTTGGTGGGGTTTGGTGGATAGGGGTTAATGAAGTGGTGGATAGGTTGGGTAGTTTTGATGGTAGGTTAGTGAGGTTTGGTGGATATGGGTTAATGAAGTGGTGAATAAGTTCGTTGGGTTTGGTGGATAGGGGTTAATGAAGTGAATAAATTGGTTAGGTTTTGTGGTTAGGGGTTAATGAAGTGAATAAATTGGTTAGGTTTTGTGGTTAGGGGTTAATGAAGTGAATAGGTTGGTGAGGTTTGGTGGATAGGGTTAATGAAGTGAATAGGTTGGTGAGGTTTGGTGGATAGGGTTAATGAAGTGGTACATAGGTTGGTGAGGTTTGGTGGATAGGGTTAATGAAGTGAATAGGTTGGTGAGGTTTGGTGGATAGGGTTAATGAAGTGAATAGGTTGGTGAGGTTTGGTGGATAGGGTTAATGAAGTGGTACATAGGTTGGTGAGGTTTGGTGGATAGGGTTAATGAAGTGAATAGGTTGGTGAGGTTTGGTGGTAAGGTTGGCATGCGTGTGTAGGAGGCGAAGAAGGACGAGCTGGGAGAGAGCCAGCTGTTTTGGGCTATTATTGGAGGCTGGCGAGGTTGTGGGGGAGTATGGAGGGGGGTTGGACGAGTGCAGAGGGACGAGGTGGGGGTTAGGAGGGGCTAGGAGAAGTGGAAAGGGGGTTAGAAGGCGTGGAGAGGGACTGGGAGGGTTGGAGAAGGACTAGGGGGGAAGCAGGGGAACTAAGAGGAATAGAGAGGTATTGGGATAAGTGGATAGGGGCTAGGAAGAATGGGGGGGGGACGTGGAGAAATCGGAGAGGCTAGGAAGGGTTGAGAGGGACTAGATCCAAGCTAGAATATGATGCTAGTCACGAAGAGGTGCTATGGAAAGGATGTAGAGCCGTAGCATTGTCCTTTCTGCCACTAAGCTACGTGAAATTAGCTACAAAAGACGGAAATCTGTGCCAAGTTAAAGTGAAAGAACTACAGGCGGGATGGAGTAAGGGTGGCTGGAGGAGAGAAGAGAATTAGGGATTGGAGGGATGGAAAAGATGATGGATAGAGTGGAGAGATGGAACGGAGGGAATGACGGGGAAGGTGGGAAAGAGTGGAGGTATGAAGGAGTATGTGATCGGGTTGGGGAGAGAGAGAGAGAGAGTACTGTAGCATCACTTTTAAGCCCGTATATTCGTCGGTTAAGAGGAAGCTCCCTAACACCTCTTCCTTAGCGATTTATTTTCGGATATGGCTGGTTAATATCCTCTAGTACGTTATCTATTTAGAGTATGGTGGTGGTGGAAGAATTTATGTAAAAAAGAATATGGCAGTAAGATGTATTAAGCAAAATAAATCGCTAAGGAAGAGGTGTTAAGGAGCTTCCTTAACCGACGAGAATACAGGTCTTGGCACCTTCCCGGCCCCCTTTGGCACTACACCCTCGCTGGCCACGTCAGGGTGTTATTCAGGGCACTTCCTCCCCCTTCCCCTCGTCTTCCCCTCTTTTTCCTCCCTCCCCTCTTCTTCCTCCTCCTTCTCTTCTTGTCTTTTCCTCCCCCTTTCCGTCTTCCTTGTTTCCCATTTTGTCTTCTTCCTTTTTCCCCCATTTTCTTCCATTTCCTCACTTTCCATCATCCCATCACCTTTCGTCTCGTCACGTCTTGTCTTCTCCCATTTCTTCCTCTTCCTCCTTTTACCCCTCTTCTTATCGTCTCTTCACCCTTCTTCTTTTCATCTTCTCCCCCACTTCTCTTCTTCCTCTTCTCTCGTCTTCCCATCTCCCTTCCTCCCCTTATCTTTCTCATCCCACTCTCCCCATCCCCAGTCTCCCGTCTTTGTATTCATCTCCCCCCTCTTCCTCTTCTTCCCATCTCTCCTCTCTCTTCATCTTTCCTTCCCTCTTCCCCATTTCCTCGCATCTTCAACCCATCTTTCCTCCTCTCTCTCCTCTCCATCCCTTCTCCATCTTCTTCCTCCCTTCCCTCTCCCCTCTCCTTCCCTCGTTTGCCCATACCTTTCTCTCTTTATGCCTATTCCCACTTTCTTACCTTCTCCTCTACATCCTAATTTTTTGCCTTTTCCCTCCTTCCTTATCCCATTCTTCTCTCTTCCCCTTTCCCCGTCTCACTTCCCGTTCTACCTTTTCTCTTCCCCTTCTCTCTCCTCCCCCCCTTCCTCCCTCATTTCTCTTCACTTTTACCACAGTCTCCTCTTTTCCTCCATTCAACCTCCACTCTTCTCTTTTTTCCACTTCCCTCTCCTCCTTATTTTTTTCCTTCGTCTTTTTTTTTGTCTCCCTCTCTTTCTCTCTTCCACACCTCTCTTTTATTCCCTCTTCTTAACCATTCCGTTGCTTCTTCTTCTTCTCTCTCTCTCTCTCTCTCTCTCTCTCTCTCTCTCTCTCACACACACACACACACACACACACACACACACACACACACACACACACACACACACACACACACACACACACACACACACACACACACACACACACACACACACACACACACACACACACACACACACACACACAACAGATTATCATACCTCCTCGTAAACCAGGGTCGGGTAATGGGGTTAATTTATCAGGCCTGGAATATGAAGCGAGAACCGAAATGAACTTGATAATTCACCTGAGTAATTATAAGCAAGGTGGGTTCGGTCGAATTACTGAGTAAGAGATTGACTAGGAGTGTGTGTGTGTGTGTGTGTGTGTGTGAGAGAGAGAGAGAGAGAGAGAGAGAGAGAGAGAGATGTTCGTATTGGAAAATCTGATACGTTTCTCTTACTGTCAATCATAAAGTTAAGACATTTTCCTTCATTCAGCGCTAGTTCATTTAATCATCTTCCCCATCCCTACTCACCTACACATTCCCCCCCCTCCACACACACCCATACACCCCTTACAATTCCACACACACCTACTATCTTCACCTGCACCCAACCACCTCCACATACCCCGGCTACCCCCACATACCCTTGCCACCTCCACACACCCTGTCACCTCCGCACACACCCTGTCACCTCCACACACCCTGTCACTTCCACATACACACCCTCACCACCCACATTTTCATCCCACCTCACATATTCCTCCCACCTCCCCACCCACAAACCTTTACCACCCTCCCCCACACTCCCTTACCACCCCCATATACATCCCTACCACCTCTTCACATACACACATCCCACCCCCCACACAAACCACACCTACACCCTCCCTCCACTTTTCTTACCCCCCTCCTCACAGTCCCCACACCTCGACAAGCTCAACCCCCACATTCCCCATAACATCCCCCACACGAAGGGCACGCGACCTATTCCCCCCCCCGTCCTCCCTCACTATCTCTCTCTCTCTCTTCTCCACTCCCTCCCCCCCTCCTTCCCCCCCCCCGTTGGCATGATGCCGGGGGGGTGCCAACAATGCCGTGTATGGGCAATCTGGTAGCGTGCCCCTCGATACCCCTTCCCCCACCCCCTGTCCCCTCCCCTCCCTTCCCTCTGTTTTCCTTTCCCCTGTCCCCTCTCCTCTCGCTTCGTCTCCCCATACCCCTTTCCCTCTGTGTTTCCCCCCCTCTTCTCCTCTGTGTTCCCCTTCCTTACCTCCTCCCTTCTTTCTTCCCCTCCCCTACCTCCTCCCCACTTTGTTCCCATCCCTTCCTCCTCCCCTCCCCATTTCTCCCTATACACCTTCACCCCCTTCTCCATCGCCACTCATCTATCCACACACACCCCACCCTCTCCCCATCCCCCTCACCCGTCTCCTATTCCTCTGGTTTGTTATCCTTGTCTTATTAACTCCTAGGATAGATTAGTTAGTAAAGTCTGCCCTATAACAAGCAGCCTCGAAAGAAGAAGTAGGTATGTTGCTGTTTGCTTTCATTTATACTCCTTTGTTAATCGTCCCCATTCCGCTCGTCCTCTGCATTCCCCTCTCCTCATCCCCCTACCCTCTCTCAACCCACACCTCCATTCCCCACCTCCTGCCCATCCCCCCCGCCTTCTCCCATCCCCCCACCCCTCTCCATCTCTTCGCCTCTCCCCAACCCTTTACCCCCACCCTATTCCCCTAACCTCTCCCCATTCCCTGACTGCATTCGTATCTCTTATCCTTCCCCATCGTCTTGCTTCTCCCCCTCCTTTCCCCATCTCACTACCTCTCCCCATTTTATTCTTCCTCCTATTTCTTAATGTACCCACAAACTCTGAGACTTTATTCATCTTTTCCATATTCCTCCTTATATACATTACCATCCCCATCTCCCCATATTCTAACACCGCCTCCCTCTGTACTTCTCTCCCCACTACTCCTCTTCCCCTCCTCCTAACCCTCCCCTCCCCTCTGCTTCTCTACTTTCACCCCCTCACCCTCTACTACCCGTCCTTTCTACTTCCCTTCCTCTCCACATTCCCTCTTCTCTTCCTCCGCCACTGCTCCCCCTTCTCCTCCCCCATTGCTCCTCCCCCCACCCCAGACTTCCCCCAAGGCGGGTATGGTTTCCCTAAAAGCTTGCCTGGGGTGAGGGAGGAGGGGGGGAAGGAGCGGGAGAGAGAGAAACGACGGGAGGGGAGAAAGAAACTTGGGTGGAGGGAAAGCTAGGAGAGGAAAGGAAAGGGATTAGTGTAGAGTGAAAAATGAGTATAGTGAGTGAGACAAGAGGAGAGAGAGAGAGAGAGGTGCGGAGAGAGAGAGAGAGAGTAGGAGGGGAAGGGAGGGGAGGGGAGACCAGTAGAATGAGAAGAAGAAGTAGAGGATGGGACAAGAGAGGAGGAGAGAGAAGGAGAAGAAGAATTGGTGAGAGGGAAAGAGATGTGTTGGGCTAAGAATGTAAGGATGAGAAGAGTAAACTAAGAGAGAGAGAGAGAGAGAGAGAGAGAGAGGAAAGGTGTGGTAGAAAAATTAGAAAAAAAAAAGACAAAAAGAATGAAAAGAGATTATAATGTGGTTAGATTAGATTGTTAGATTGAAGTAAGCAGTAGTAACTCAGTTTATAACTTTCTTTAGCTTGTTTTTTACTTACTGTAGAAGGCAACACACACACACACACACACACACACACACACACACACACACACACACACACACACACACACACACACACACACACACACACACACACACACACACACACACACACACACACACACACACACACACACAGATTCATAAAGGGAATTCAGCGTAAGAGGTGAAAAGGGTTGGTATGGCAGTATAGAGGGAGGGAAGGGAGGGGAAATGAAATGGGGAGGGATGAGAGAGGGAGGAGAGGAGGAAAATACGGGAATAGAGGGAAGGAAGGAAAGAGGGGGAGAGGGGAGAAGTGGGGAGGAAGGAAGATACGGTTACGGGAGAGGTTGGAGAAGTAGATGTGTGTGTATGTATGTGTGTGTGTGAGAGAGAGAGAGAGAGAGAGAGAGAGAGAGATGATGATGATGATGATGATGATGATGATGATGATGATGGGAGGGGCAAGAGGAGAGAAAGGGTGGGAGAAGAGAAGATTAGAGAGGGAAGAGGGGAGGAGAGGCAAGCAAAGAACAGAGGGGGGGGGGAGATATGAGGTGAGGGGATAGGTAGAGGGGGAATGGGGTAGCTCGTGGATACACCAACGTGGGGGATGAGGGGGAGAGGAAGGGAGGCGAGGGGCAGGGGGGAGACCAGTGAAGGGTTTAGTGAGTGGTGGGGGAGGAGTGAGGGGGGGTGATAAGGGAGAGAGGAGGGGAGGGGGGAGGGGTGATAGGGAGGGGAGAAAAATAGGGGGCACTGAAGGGTTTAAAAATAAAGGAGACATCTTGTGGGGAGGAGGAGAAGGAAAACCTGACACCTGTTTTGAGTTGAAAGTAGATGCTGTAGTATGGGATTAAGAACGATACCGCGCTGCCTCTCCATTTTCTTTACCTCGCAGTCTACCCCTACCGTGTTTTTTCCTTCCACACAACCTCATGTCCATCCATTCTGCCTCATTTGCATTTCTTTACCACATCTTGGCCTCATCACGTTTCCTTTTCACTACTCATCCCATTTTCTTTGTTTCATATGCTACTTTTTTTTTTTTCTTTTTTTTTATGTTACCTCATTTCGTTTCTGTGTCTTCTCTTTTACCTAAATGTCTCATCTCGTTTTCTTTCCCACATCTAGTTTTCTTCACTTCATACTGCTGTCTTCACCTCGCCTCATTGTCTTTACTGGTGTTTTATTGACGAAACTGACTCCTCTTGTTTTCTCTGCCACACAACCTCTCTTTCTCTCTCTCTCTCTCTCTCTCTCTCTCTCTCTCTCTCTCTTGTCTAACCCACGTGGTAAGAAAGCTGAGTAGAGAGAGAGAGAGAGAGGAGGGGGGGAAGTCGAGGAGGAGGTGCTAAGCCGTACTAGATTACAAATATCTGTTTTGAAAATTCTTCTCTCTCTCTCTCTCTCTCTCTCTCTCTCTCTCTCTCTCTCTCTCTCTCTCTCTCTCTCTCTCTCTCTCTCTCAGTAATTGTGTGTGTGTGTCTGTGTAGTGGGAAGTGGAAGAGAGGAAATATTAAGCGAAGTGTTGTCTCCTGAATGTATCTCAGTGTTATTTTAATTACCAGTATTTATGATAACCCGGTAACGTTCAGTGCAGTAGGTAATGAGACCAATGCTCTTTCAGTGCCATGAGGATCCTGCTGAGCAAAGTGCCGCGGTCGTGGATGGTGGATGAGAAGAAGGATGACGGCTACACGGCATTACATCTCGCAGCACTCAATAATCATGTTGAGGTATCGTATCATACACGCAAGTGAGCTATAAGCAGCAGTACAGTTTGTATTAGGTACCTGGAGCGCCTAAAGTTGCTAAGTTATAGTGGTATCACGGTTAGTATCTATTGTCATTGTTGCATTACAGTGCAGTATGAATTGCCTAACCATATCATTATTATTTGCAATGTAGATAAAAGGAGTATGTACAGTTTATATACTGGTGATTGGATGTGACAGTCAGTACTACCTATAGTTTTTTTTTTTTTTTTTTAATGCTCAAGCATTACCTAAAGGTAAAGATAGAGGTAGGGACAGATGCCATGAGGCACTTTGCTGTTGTGCTATTCTCCATAACTTAGGCCTTTGAGCCCATGTCAGGTTTTTCACCCAACATCTTGGGATACAAAATCAGTGTATCGTCCAGGTTACCACAGCTACTTCCTTTTTAACCCATGGCTGTACTGAATCCCTCACATCAACAGTATGTGACGGGATCAGTGCCGCCTTGTTTTAAGTTCATCCATGACAGGAACAGATGGGCTGCAGGAATATTTTTGAGGTATTGCTCATATCACTTTCCTGAGTAATGAGGGTTTGGCATCCCCTTTCACTCTGCCTAATAAGTAACGTTTGTCAACCAAGGATGGTTTGCATGTCATTTGTACAATATGGTAGAAATAAACATGGTAGTCAGTAAAAGATTCAGTCTGGGTAGGTAAAGTGCACTAATCTTCAGTGTGATAAAGCAGGGGTGTTGGCTGGACAGCATGGGCAACACCCCTGGGTCCACCCACGAATATAAAAGTAGTTGACAATGGGTATCTTTGTATCATCAATATCATCATTCAATCCTACATTGCCCCATGAGGAGCGTAGGAACCCGGGGCTAGGCAAGTTTGTCCTGACATTTAAGATGAGAGTGACCAGCCTCACTCATTCCTGAGTGGCATTACATGAACAATAAACCCCAACCATCCCTTGGATATAAACCTTTACCGGTCTGTCCTATTGGAACACAGTAATTGCCCACTGAACCACCAGGCATCAAAATTTGGTTATATGGTTACCCCCCAGCATATTAAATGGTTTCCTCGTGTACAGGAAATCATTTGGCTTGTAGAGTCATCCACAGGCAGAAGGGAGAGAAAAGAATGAAGGAAAGAAAGAAGAGGGAGTGTAAAGTCTCCCATAGGCCAAAGGACAAGGAAAGAATGAAGGAAAGAAAGACAGAAGTATTCTTTGTATATAGGATAGTAATTGATTGTTTACCCATCAGGTTGCGGAGCTGCTCGTGCATCAGGGTCGTGCCAATATGGACCTTCAGAATGTAAACCTGCAGACACCCCTTCACCTGGCCGTTGAGAGGCACCACACACAGATAGTCAGGGTATTGTGCCATCATGTACTGTTATATTTACAGTACTGGAAGGAACAGATTTTGGAGTGTGCAGTGTGTTTCTGTGACTGATGTATTTAGTATTGCATGGTATGGAGTTAAATATAAATAAAAAGATATAAGTCAGTTTGTATATTCACTGAAATTTAAAAAGTTATTATTGTGTTGAATATTAGAGAGAAAGAGAGAGAGAGAGAGAGAGAGAGAGAACAATGGTAATACTGAAATGATGATGATGATGATCATGATCATGATATTTTTTCTGTTTACACCCTGGATAGCTGTTGGTGCGTGAGGGAGCAAACCTGAACCTGGCAGACAAAGATGGAGACACCCCACTGCACGAGGCCCTCAGACACCACACCCTCTCTCAGCTGCGCCAGCTCCAGGATATGCAGGACGTGGGCAAGGTGGGACCACTGTAGCACATTTGCACTAACCAGGATGCTGGAGAAGGATACTTGAGCATAGTGCCACCAGTACAGCTGGATGGCTCAGTTGTAGGGTTATACCAATGACCCTGAGCTCCAACCTCCTCCTCCTCCTCCTCCCCCCCCCCCCAAAGGATGAATGGAGGACTGCCAGAGATGGGCAGCTTCTGCCTGTAATCCACTGGGTTCAGTTTTCAGATGAGCCTAGAGCTGCTTCTGCAACTACTACTCTGACTTAACAGAGATCCCATTCCCTCTTGTTGGTTCAATTGATGACCATTTGTAAATAGATTGGAAGGTTAATTTGACTAGTACAGTGTCTTAAGTAGACTCATTGCCACCTCATATCTAAGATGCATCAACTTTATTGCAGTTACAACATAGTATTTAATTTGTGAGAGGGACACAGTTCTGTGAAATGGAAACAAATCAAGTATAGGGGCTTATGTTGTACTGTAGGTAAGGGCTTGTGGGAACATTCAACTTGTATTAAGCTGATAGTGTTCATGAGAGCCTGTAATTAATGAAACTTCCCGTCTTCAGTCTCCACAGCTGCTGATGGGGCTGGGGACACAGGGAGTTGACAAGAAGAGTCCTGCCTCCATTGCCTGTCTTCTAGCTGCCCATGGAGCAGACCTCAACATCAAGAACAAGAAGGGACAGACACCACTGGACCTTTGCCCAGATCCCAATCTTTGTAAAGCCCTCACCAAATGTTATAAGGACAAGTCAGTGTAAGTTTGTCTGTCTTTCTGTTACTTGCTGCCATATCTTGTTATATATCTGATCTGAAGTGGTTTGGACAAAGATCAGACAGCTTTTTCTCTCCTCATTTGCAGTCATTAATTCCATCCCATCTCATCCATCCATTATCGATCCCAGCAATACCTCATCAGGAGCATAAGTACTTCCCATCTCATCTTGCAGCATATAACTCATTAGCCCTGTCCATTTGTTTACATTTGTAGTTTACTCCTCCATCTCAGTCTTGCAGGTGCTAGCATATTAAATTGAATAATTTAGCAGAAGCTCTGTAAATATTTGGCTAGTTGGATTAGTACGTGTGGAGTCACATGGAGAGACAGGCTGATGAATGAGGATATAAAGGAGCGTTGTGATGTGGATGTGGATGTGATAGGAAGCGTTATGAGGAACACACTGAGGTGATTTGGCCATGTGGAGAGGATGGAGGGTGAGAGACTGACGAAGAGAGTGTATGTGAGTGAGGTGGAGGGGGGAAGAGGGAGGGGGAGGCCGAGGATGAGATGGAGGGATGGGGTGGAAAGGTATATGAGAGAGGGGGGTGTGAGTTGGGAGCAGGGCAGTGAAATGGCGGGGGACAGGGCGACGTGGAGGCGATTTGTTTGTGGCCACCCCAAACGTGATTGAGGCGTCTGGCAATGGATAGATAGATAGATAGAGTGATGAAAAGTGGTGTTATTAGATGAGAGGAGAGCAGCTTTTGTTATGTGCATCTTTGTACATACTTCATCCACCCATTTTAATTTCATGTCAATTTCTTAACATTCTGAACTTCATAACTTGCTTTTTTACACACTTATTTGCAGTATCCATCCATCTTCTTCTTGGCTCATCATACCACTTCACCTTCAGAATTAAATGAGGATTGCCAGTACCGCTAACTCCTAATAAATTATGCATTCTCATCAACACATCCTAAGCTACCATCATGTCTACAGCTCTGGAGATATGGGATCTCTTGAGGTGTGCACAGAAGAAAGCCTGGAAGAGTGTATGGTCTGCTCGGACACCAAACGGGACACCTTGTTTGGTCCATGTGGACACATTGCAACCTGCTCCATCTGCTCACCTAGGGTCAAAAAGTGCCTCATGTGCAAGGAGCCAGTTCAGTCAAGAACAAAGGTAGGAGGCTGAAGTTTTAGAGGAAGGGAGTGAGAGATACTGGAGTGTATTAACCCCAGGAATGTGGTTGTGTGTTTTATATTCTCTTCTTGCAGTTACCAGACTGCTTCAGTTTAGGAGAGACCTCAGTAGAAAAGGACCTGATGTGTGCCATATGTGTCCCCTCTCTAAAAAAAGGTCTTTCCTACTGTAAGATGAATAGATTCATCTGTAGATGGTTCTGACAAATGAAAAATATGTCATTGATCAGGAGGAGTTAAGATGTTGGATGTATACATTCACGGGAATCAAACCTTCAAAAATTTTGGTGAAGATGTTCATAGTGGTATAAGTTTATTATTCTTTGTTGTGATTCCTCCTCATATTTGTTGTAGATAACCTTTACATTACCCATGTCCAGTAATTGCTGTGTAATGTGATATGACATTGAAGCTATGATAGGCACCCAGTATTGTTGTTACAGATTGAGGAGTGTGTGGTGTGCTCAGACAAACAGGCAACAGTATTGTTCCAGCCTTGTGGTCACATGTGTGCTTGTGACAACTGTGCCTCACTCATGAAAAAATGTGTGCAGTGCCGAGGAGTCATTGAGAAGCACATTCCCTTCATTGTCTGTTGTGGTGGCCAAGGTATGTGTTGGACAATTAACTCAATAGCTGTGAATTACATGCTTTGCATTTTATTTCAGCTAATGACATAGTTTTACAGTGCACAAGACAAAGATATTGTAATGCACCAAAAATGTTAGAAACTCTAACAATTAACATTTAGACCAAAAACAAAGAACTTTGTCGTTTACTGCAGCTTATAACTGACAGCTTGGTTCAGTTCACAGAAACTAGCTGCATCTAAAAGTTTAATATAACTATGTAAGTGATATTGTAGCACCTGTCCTCAACTGTGTAGTACTTTATTGTATTAATCTCAGCCAGATAATTTTTAAAACTCATTGTTCAAATCTGCTATAGTAGTAATGTGATGTATCTTTTCATACCATAAATTTAGCTGAATAATTTTTACTCAGTTATGAATTCAGTGCTGTGCCTATTTGAGATATAGGTATAACAAAGTGACTTCTATTGTAGTGTAATGTAGAAGTGGCCCAGCTTAAATTGGGTTAAGTGACCTGCACAGTTCGCTCATCTACATCATTAAAGCATGATAAAGCTATATAACAGTTGTGAGTATAGAAATTATTCAGGGGATATTCATCCATCCATCTATCATCCAATCCTACATTGCCCCATGAGGAGCGTAGGAGCCCGGGGCTAGGCAGTTGGTCTAGCTTTTTATAATACAGGTGCAGAATTATTTAATGTATGTATTGTACAGATATGTACAATATAATATCGACGTCTTGACTGAATACATTTTTAGCAACAACGAATGTTTGGAGTAATACAGAGTTTATGATAAGGGACTTCTGTATTAAAACTTGTAGGAGCAAACCCACGTCCATTGATTCAGCATTGCCGTACACACCATAGATATGAAGGGTACCAACAGTCAGACAGTACTGGCAGCTTGATATATTTGGTAGATAATGAGGTATGCAGAAAACATTTTCCATTCGATTATGTTGTTATTCACCCCACAATAATCTGGCTCTCAGCTCCAACCTCCATCCTGCCTGGTGCTGCCAACAATGCTGCTACTGCTGTCTCAGCTGCTGGTAGCAGTGGTACCAGTGGTCTGGTTGTGGGTGGTGGGAGTAGCAGCAGTGGTAGTAATAACAACAACCACAACAACAACAACAACAACAATACAGCTGGTGCTCTGGTGGCAGCAGCTGCAGCATCAGGGGTGGTGGTTGGGAGTGCCACGGGCCCACTTATGAACAATGGCTCCAGGGATATGTCTTCTGCTGACCTTCAGAAGTTACAGCAGCAACTCCATGACATCAAAGAACAAGTAAGCTCTTCACTTCATCGTACCGTAATCAGAGTAAATATTTCTAACATGTCTGATTCTGTTAGGCTTGATAGTCTGTTTTCTAAGGTCCAACAGCCCCCCTGCATTCCAGACACTTATATTTCACCACTCCAGCACTAATACAACCTGTCCCTGTTGATTACATGCTAAGGCTGTCTCTGTTCAGGACTGGAATGATGGTATTCCTTAGAAATTAAACATTACTGTAGTCTGTTCTTGTGTAATAGTATTTTATTTTTAACTACTTAGGTAGAGAGCATAACTGAAAATAGTGTTAAATTATTTCATAATACATAT
Organism: Coenobita brevimanus; assembly: GCF_032717465.1. Classification (NCBI taxonomy): domain Eukaryota; kingdom Metazoa; phylum Arthropoda; class Malacostraca; order Decapoda; family Coenobitidae; genus Coenobita; species Coenobita brevimanus. The sequence goes on from NC_137037.1 coordinate 50,455,084, forward strand.
ACCATACACTCCAAACAGTTTTCATGGCTGCTAGTAATGCCACAAGTGATCAGTTTCTGTAGCTAAGCATTCACTATGTATCCTTTATTTGCCAGTTTCATTACAGATGTAGATGAGCTTGGAAGTAGGTAAGCAGCAGGCAGCTTCTTTCAGCATGATGGAACTAGACCACTCCCACAACCTCAGTACTATGTTGTCGTTGCGTGAAATTTAATGAGCCTTAGTTGTGAGGTAGGAATGAGTCTGTTTGGTATCTAATCAAATTGATCCTCCAGTATAACTACACTTGGCCATCAGTAGAGCAGATGAGGGATAGAGATCTTTGTTTGGTAAGAGTAGATGCACTGTATTTTACTTCTTTCAGTTTAGCTTGGCCTAACTTGCCATCTCTCCATATTGAATGCTTAGCTGCAACAGTAGATTAACACTAGAATATGCTGCTAGTCATGAAGAAGTACTTTACCATGGAAAGGATGTAGAGTATAGCATTCTCATTTTTGTTACTGAGCTATGTAAAGTAACCAACAAAAGGACAGGAATTTGGGCCAAGTTAAAGTGAAAAAAACATGTATAATGATGTTCATATCTTTTCTCTTCAATAATTTCCGTCTTCACCATCTCCCTACAGACCATGTGCCCAGTATGCTTGGATCGGCTTAAGAACATGATATTCCTATGCGGCCACGGGACCTGCCAGATGTGTGGAGACCGCATGCATGAATGCCCCATCTGCCGCAAGCCCGTCGAGAAGCGTATCCTTGTCTTCTGAGCCTGAGTATCGTGGGGGATGAACAGATGTGTGATACATGGACTGTGTGGTATGATAGATAGTTTGGTAAGAGGAGTGACAGCAGTGATACAGTGACTGCAGTTATCTTTGCCACATCTGAGAGAGAGCTTAGCATGAAGAATGAGAGCGACTTTATGGTGATCGTTGTTATCTGTGCCACATTGTACAATATGTAGCAGGTAAGATACAACAGCATTTGTTGTGGGGTGTAGCATGTACTGTAGGTGGATATAAGAGTGTTTGGTGTTACGTTAGTTGTTGTCTCTAGGTCATCCTTACGATAATGTGATGGAAACTGGGTAACAGGTGATACTTCCAGCCATTAAGTAGTAATAGGTGTGATGTAAGAGAGACTGAATACTAATAAGGGAGACAGAATACAGATTGTTGTTTGTGGCATATGTAGTACTTTGCTTAATATACAGAAGAAAAGATATAGTCGGTGCATTCCATACTAAATAGCGTCATGGAAGTTTATAAGATAGTTGCATGTTAACTGTCATGGTGGCAATATATTATCAGCTGAGCAGGCTTTTCTGCATTGTATATTTCTGTGGCAGTTTTCATCATATACTTCCAGAAAACTTGCACTTAAATCTAGATAGGTAAATGTTGTTGCTATGTAAAGTAAAAACATGTATATAGAGCCGTATTCTTAAAACTGATATGAATTTATCTGCATTATCAACAGTGTATACACCAATTTCAGGGAACTTCTGATGCCAGCTTTATGCAGTACAGTATTACAAACAGCATACCCTTTCGTCCCTGCGTTATGTGTGAACTAGAATATACTGTATATGTATATATATATATATATATATTATATAGTCTGTGTACAGTATATGTGTACCATCATCAAACAGAAGGATGTTGCTTCAAGAACGACTAATTATCTAGTAAAGCTTCTATATAACCATACTTGAAGTTCTTGGCCAGTTCCTGCACAGTTATTGTCACATGCTATAAATCACACAATATATTTTTTGCCATTTTGTTTGTGTAAATGATCCTTTAATAAAAACTGCCTGACAGGAGCTAGCTGTGTGGCTGAAGTGGAGTGATCGGAAGAAGTTCAGGAAGCTGTTGCCTCTAATGACATTGAGAGGGCTCTCCCTCCTTGCTAAGGGATCCTTGTATGTGGCATGTGTTAGGAGGATAATGCTGTATGATAGTAAGACCTGGGCAGTAAAGGAAAGAGGACATTTGCTGGCGCAAACGTACAGAAATGACGACGATTAGGTGGATGTGCAGTGCATCCTTCAGTGCAAGGTCTCGGGGGGGGCTAGGTTTACAATAGAAGAGTTGAGAGGTAGGATGGAACAGGACTGTATTGGTGATGTGATAAAGAGAGGTGTAGGATGGAATAGGACTGTATTGGTGTTGTGATGAAGAGAGGTAGATTGAGATGGTTTGGGCATGTGGAGAGGATGGAGGATGATAATTGGATTCAGAAAGTGAGAAGTGTTAACATTAGGGGTAGGGTTGTGAGAGGTAGACCAAAAAATACCAGTGACGAGATCATTGAGTGGGAGCTCAAGGATAAGGGACAGAATAGGGAAGCTGCGAGAAATTGAGCAGCATGGAGAGCCACCATCAGGTGACCAAGGCCGATGCATGCAAGAAAGTTGGAGCCTCTGTATATGAAATAAATGAATAACCAGGATGGCATACTCAGAGTGTATTGAAAAGCAGGTTCCCTTAATTTCCCCATCTAGTGTTGTGATCATGGGGAAATATGTAATTACAGTATTACTGTATAGTAATCCCTTAATTATCTGAAGTAATAGAGCCAAAGGCATGTCTGGATAGTGGATCCGTCTTGGTAATGGACTTTTCCCATGGCTCCCCTTCGTACATAGCCTAACTTTGAAAGCCCTTGTGAAAGGCCATCACAGTACATTGTACGACACTTATTTCTGGGGTTTTACAATACTCCATCTGGTCAAGCAGACCTATAAACCACAGCCAAGCAATTACCATGGTCAAACAGACCCATCAACCACAGGAAAGCAATCACCATTGCAGAGCCATACCCTGGAGTAACGAAAAAAAAAAAGAAAAGAAAAAAACAGCCCTGCCGGGTGAAAATGTTCACGCAGCCATATATTCCACCCGGACTTAAGCATTTTGTCTAGATAAAAAGGAAAAATGTATGAATAATGATTTCGAAGAGGCAGATCACAGCGTCTGAATAATGGATTGTTTGGATAATGGACGTCCAGATAATCGAGAGATTAGTGTATCATTATTATTAGATCATGGTGATACAGTCAGGTATTCTATGCCTAGTTGTGTAGGAGTCTAGCATTGTTCAGAATGCGTATAGCTTCAAATATGTTCTGTATAAGGTGACGATATATGTACGTTTACATCTAGAGACCATTGACCACATTGGCATGTGTAGGTCTTTTCACTTGATGGCAACTCTGTACCACCGTTGTCCTGTTTGATACAATTTATATCCATTAATTTAGTCTGATGGAAATTAGTAAAATATGTGGAGTTTTTATTAATTTCAACACTGGAATCTTTAAATATTATTCAGCAGAATTTTCCCCCCACACATTGACCGGTTTCAGTTTTGACTACTGTCCAGTGAGTCTTGTGTCCTTACTCTCCAGTATTACAGTTTCAGGATTTTCTTGAGACATTTCATATATTTTTGTGCATTATACATTTCATCATTTTTATACAAAGTAGGTCTCTGGTTGAGCCAGGTGATATAAGCACACAAACATAGACAAGATGAGGAAAACCATTATAAATAAATTAATATGTACAGGTACCTATTCATGTTTATTTAGAGAATATTTTAATGTTCATCACATCAACACTGTTGCAGTATATGGGATTTTGTTGTTGTTGCAGCCCCAGGCTCATCTGAACCTGAACCCAGTGGACAGCATGAAACTGGCCTCTTCACTCAGCTGCTCCCAGAGGTGCTTAACTTTTTGCCTATGAGAAATTTTTCATTTATACTGGCTGTTACCAGACAGTTTCATTCAGATGTGAAAGTATTTGCTTTGCTCATTGAATTTAGATACAGTCCTTACTACCTTCATGACTGCAAAAAATATTTTACCTTTCATTTAGGTGTACCAACCATGACTCTATCAGATATGTTTATGTGAAGCTACAGAATGTAAAGAATGTTTTTGGTGTATCAGATAGAGCCAGGATTCCTGGGGCTTGAATGATGAGTGAATGGAAACATGGCCCATTGAATTGGGCAAACTTGGGCTGTCTGGACGTTGCTACTCCTGACCCTGCCCTAGGCTGGGAAAGGAAGTCCAGATGATGGTGATGACCTACCACACAGAGTTTATTTAGCCTGAAAGACACCTCTTATACTTGAAGGCGAGTGGTAGAGAAAAATAGATTTTGCCGTACTTGTGGTTGCATGTGGTCAGTATCTTTGTATAGTATGTAGTAAGGATCCATTATTTCAACTGGTTTCATTGTACTGTATAGAGAATGAGTCTGAACAACTGGAGGTGAGGGAAAGGTGTCTTATACTATGGTATAAATAATGAAATTTGGTGATAAGCAAATAGATATTCAGGTTTGGGATAATTGATGGTGTACTTCAGTCTGCATGATATTAATGATATTTTGCCTGTGTTGCACACCAAATGAGCATTGTCTGTATTTGTTAAAATTTTTGAATTTACATTACAGTGAAACCTCACTGTGTCAGACTAATGATGGAAGGCCCTCACTGATGCAAGCAAACATCTGAAATAAGCAAACCATCAATTATCAAAGTTTTTCTGGATGTGCCAAACTACAATCCAGTATGCATTATGAAGACTGCAGTATGTCTGGTGCAACCATGCAAGTTCATGATACCATTAACCATTAACCCCTTCAACCTGATGTTGTTGTTGTGGCCCTTGAATAAGAGCCTGTTGGACTGCAGGCTAAAGTTGTCCTTTTCCTTCAAACCACCATCCTCCTTTCCAGGAATAGAGGGGGAGCCTGGATAGGTTAGTATAACTGGACAACAGATCTTTGGCTATACCGGTGCCACCACATGAAGGTGTGTTACTTGTAGTGGTGGTCATGGTTTTAGTAGTGGTGATGGTAGGTGTAGTGTGATAATGGGGGCAGTTATGGTAGTGGTAGTGATGGGAGGTGTAATAATGGTAGTGGTAGTGAAGGCAGTAGTTGTTGTGATGATAGTTGTAGTACTATAGTGGTAGGGAGGGTAACTGCCACAACAGTATTTGTTGCCGTGAAGCTCTATAATGTTACTCTGTTATGTACCATGAAGCTCTATAATGTTACTCTGTTATGTATATGTTACTTCTGTATAGTAAGGAATGCCCTTAGAAAGCGCACAAGTGGGTGAGTTGCATTTGTACAGTACATTACAGTATATGGTTATTAGTGGGAAAGTAACAGTCTGATTAGAGATTTGATCAACACATTAGCTCTATTATAATGGGTTGATGGGGCCTGCCCACATGGTTTCTGTGAACAAGGGCAGTCAGTTAATACATTACCTCCATGAGCAGAAGATCAATGGTGCAAGTCATTAGATTACAAATACTACAGCTAAATACTGATTGCTCAAAATTTTTTTCCAAGTACAGTAAATTGAACTGAGTCCGATAGAAAGAGGAAATTCTTGTATGGTTAATCTCTTGAATTTGATAATGTGATTTTTTATGTAATATTTAGGTTTTTTTTTTGCAACTTCATGATAAGTGCAACCAAATTGAAAGCACTCTGAGACGGTTGTTGTTGGTACTGTTGCCCCAGGCTCATCTGGACATAAACCTAGCTGAACGTAAGAAACTGGCGACTTCAGCCAGACACTCGCAGAGATCTTTTGTTAAAGTTACGGTGCTGGAGGTGAGCCTGCTCAAGGTAGCACTTTGCTTCTTGGGTGAGGAGCAGCAGCTGCAACTTCAGCCAGAGGTCAAACTTTCCCAACCATCTCTGCATCCTGAGAGGACCTTGGCCAGCCCGGCAGAGTGTCTGAAAGTAGAGTGGTAAATAATACGTCACTGTACTGAAGTGGTTAAAGTGCCATATAAAAGCTGATAGTATGGAATCCAATATTGTGAGGGTTTCCTGTACAGTTGTTAACCACTTTAATATGATGACACCTTTTCTTCTTAGATGCTAGATACCAAAGAGCAAGTTTTATGGAGCATACTGGAATTGTAGTACAGTAAATGGATTATTATCAATAAATGCTTCATCTAGCCCTTCCAGTTTGAAAGCTTCTCTCCGTAGCTGAATGAAACTATGTGGTATGGTAAAAATGAAAATAAAATGTGTCATCATCCTGAGAGTTAAAAGATTATTAAAGACACCAGAGTTTGGAGTTTTATAGCTCTAGGAGGCTCCCTAGTACCTCTTACCAGTCTGTTTCTACATATAATGCACTGGTAATCCCATATACAGTATATTATATTCAAATCTTTGTAGCATTCAAGAATATGGGCCCAAATTTTTTATATTGTCATATATATAGGTAAAAGGAGTCCTTGTTATAGGTGTCTTTTTTAATATCCATTATTTTCTTATCTTATTTTTTTACATTTTTTGCCTTTGTATTCACAGTGATTATGCAAAAATTGTGTATTTTAAGTTTCATGTTGCTGCTACCTGTGAAGTTGGCTTGACAGTTTTCCCCCAATTTTACAGAATCATAGTACTGTACTGTAGTTCAGTATAAGAAGCTGTGATGTTTCAGTACTTATCTCATACTTAAAATTAGGACTTTGTATCCAATCCAAGCAACAACTATAATTGTCGAGAAAATGTATCGTGAATCTCATATTGAGTTTTGTGATTAATGATGACCACTGGGACAAAAGTACTAATTAACCACTTTTAACCCCAGCTTACCCTAGGGTGTATTTTTATATTTTATTCTTTGGATCTATAGAAAATTTAGTCTAGCTTTGGAGTGACAGTTTTGTAGTGATGGGGACAGAAACAGTTACCATAATCCCCCCCCCCCCCCCAGAGAACCTGATGAATGTTTTTGGCGTATCCAATAGAGCCAGGATTCTGGGGGCTTGAATGATGAGTGAATGGAAACGTGGCCCATTGGATTGGGCAAATTTGGGCTGGCTGGACATTGCTACTCCTCACCCTGCCCTAGGGTGGGAAAGGAGGTCTGGATGATGATGATGATATATATATATATATATATATATATATATATATATATATATATAATCTCATTTTAAATGTCGGGACCAACTGCCTAGCTCCGGGCTCGTACACTCCTCATGGGGCAATGTAGGATTGGATGATGGATGGATGGATATATATATATATACACAGTATATATATATATATATATATATATCTTCCTAAGCTGAATTATATTGTCTGGAGATAGCAAGAATAAAATTAAAAGTATGTACCAGCTTGAAGAGGTTAGTGCTTTTGAGAGAGTGAGGCACAAAAGAATAATTCATATATCTGAGGTCAGTCTAGTGTATTTGAGAGATTAGATATATCCTTGATCCTGTATATAATAATGATAAGTAATCTGAAGTATGTGTATGAGAGAGAGAGAGAGAGAGAGAGGTTTATAATAAAAAAAAAAATAGTGTGTGAGGCCATTTGGTTCAGTCAGGCTTCCAGGGACTGTATCTTGGTTTTCTGACAGTGTGTTTTCTTCCATTCTCTTTTTTTTTCACTGTTAACCCTTTTCACTGCTGTAGGGTTCTCCCAGCTGAAAAATCACCTGTTATTAGTCTAAGTAAAATGTCTGAGTGAGCCCATAGCAGCGAAGGAATAAATACATCAGAGTTTTTATCGTAGGTTTTTTGCTTTTGTTGTCATCTCTGCAGCTTTGTTGCTGCCTGTGTTGTTTATCCCAATAATATATGTATTCGTACTGTACCATAATTCCTTACTTAACATTCTAAATGTATCTGTCAATCTGTAGCCAGATACCTTAATCCTTTAGAGGGTTGCCACAATTGAATTGCCTCCATGTCACCCTGCACTTTGCCATCAAGTTGCCCTTTCTCCAGATGTGTTCCTGAAAACCATGTTAAATAAATATCATTTTAAGTAAGCGTTATGTTTCAGGAAGGAATATTATTTTCTGAGATATCGAAAACAGCATATTCACCACTGCAAATAAGTATCAAAATGTATATAAATAAGTTAAAGTTCAGTTGAAAGGAGAAACTGGTTTACTGAGATGATGGTTAGTTTGAGCTGTTTCAACTCTAACCGTTCACTGCATATCTTAAGAACTTAATGAAGAATTATGTGTTATGTGAAAAATGTGTTAAGTGAAAGTATGTTAAATGAGGAATTCTTGTATATGAAGATGTTACCACTTCATCCATACCTGCTGTATTTGCTTAAGGTGGAGAGGGATGCTTTCACATGGTGGCACCGATATAACTGCTTGGCTTAGCTGCTTGGGTATACAGTTGTCCCATATTTACTTCCCTATCCCTAAAAGGAGGATAGTGGACTGTAAGAGAAGAGGAACTTCAGCCTGCATTCCACTGGGTTCACTTTTCTTATGAGCCTGGGACCAGAACAACAATTACAACGTTGTTTTATTTTCATATTGAGGCTTTCTGGCAATGTTCCTCCTAATATGTTTTCTTCATATGTCTTGGTATTATACATCTGTAGTTCTGTCTTCAATATGACATTGATATTAAATAACAAAGTAACAGACAGATGAATAATAATGCATAATATGAAGAAGCTAGCTAAGGAAGAGATATTAGAAAGCCTCATGGCTCCTTCACTACAATGATGTCTTTAACATTTTATTCTTGCTAATTTACAAGACTTGTGTGCAGAGACAATATTGGAGACATTAGATATACATTTAAGTGACCCTCTGCCCTATAAGGGGTCTTTCCTAGAGTGAATAAAAATGTCTGGAGATTGTAAGAATAAACTAAAAATATGTCATTGGGATGAAGGGGTTAAGTTGATGAAATTATGACTAATAGTCCATAACAGAGGTGTATCCTTAAAGACTCATCCAGGCATGCAAGACATTACTGCAGTTGGAAGTTAAGCCATTGCACCACTACACTTTTTATTTTATTAAAATAAACAAGCTTTCAAAAGATCAGTGAACTTTTTATGCCTTGTGCAAGATTTTATGGCAGGATTCTGAGAGTTTGAATGGTGAGTGAATAAGAGTATGGCTTATTTAATTGAACATGCTGATGATAGTTGGTGGTAGGTGGTGGCAACCATCATCCACTCACTTGCTGTAGTGCTGCCTACTTCTTCCTTCATCTTGATTTTCTGTGTCTGTCCTTTCATCCTGTTGCACCCATTATTCCTGTCACTTTTTATGGTGGCTTTACATTGAGTGACAAGCTTAATGGTTCCCTGTAAGCCAGGAAACCATTTACTACGCTGGGAAGTAACAATATAACCAACTTATATGTGTTTCCTATGTGTCAACAATTGGGTTGGTGGAGGGTTAGTGCCCCTCCTCATAAAACAACTAACACAGAGACAGCCACCCTCTACGGGACTGTGGCGTCTGGCTCTAGATAGATAGATAGATAGAAATTGATAGTTCTTTAATCAAGATGTGTCGTACTACATGAACCCTACGTCACTTTATCGTTGGGTAGCAATTGAGGTTGGTATGATGGTGATGATGATAATTATGAATTAGTAAAGTAAGTATCCCAGGAATGGAGATCAGTGAATGTGATCTTCATATTTTCCATGTGTCAGTAGGCAACTAAACGGGAGGGAGTGGATATTTACTACTGTACCCCTTGTCTTATGCAACAAGGATTGATGATGTGAAGAGAGGAAACTGCATGTTGAGAAAAGAGAGGCAAAGATACTATTGAGATAGACAGTAGAATAGAGTGGATAAAGAATATGGACCCCTGAGTATAAAGTGAAGGAGAAGTAATACACTTTTCCTAAAGGAGGTCAAAGTAAAAGAGGATGACAAAGGAGGCAGAAAAGGAGTGAAAGATGTAATTGGCAAAATGCTTGAAGAAATTTATTAAATGAGAAGAGTATTTTAATGAGCTGATTAATGTAAAGAATAGAAGTAGTGTTTTTTTATGTGACTGGGGAATGGCAGGAAGAAGAAGGGCAAGATGAAAGCATGAAATCAGGAGAGAAATGTGTGAGGCATTTAATTAAGAATTGAGAGAGCACCAGGGACTGATGGAACAGTGTAGCAAGGTGCTGAAATATGGAGGAGAGAGAGCAGTTGAATGGTTCTGGCAAATGTGTAGATTGACTTGGGAGAATGGCAGAGTGTTAGAAAGGGAAAATTGTGGCATATCATAGGAGGATTATTCTTAGTGTAATGGGAGATATGTATCATAGGATAATTGTCAATAGAGATATGGAGAGAAAGTGGTATGAGAGGAGCAAGAGGTTAGGGTGTATACTCTTAAGATGTATAGTAGAAAAATATTTAAGGAAGAAAAAGAAGGTTGTGGTAGGTGGGGGCGCTCACCATCCGCTCACTTGATGTAGTGCTGCTCTCGGGTGTTTGCCCTTTCCTCTCCTCCATCCTTTCCTTCCGTCCTTCCTGTTCTGTCTTTCCTTCGTTCTTTCCTCATCTTTCTGCCTACGGGTGACTTTACACTCCCTCTTCTGTCTTTCCCTCCTTCATTCTTCTTCCTTCTGCCTGTGGGTGACTCTACAGTGAGTGACAAGCCAAATGGTTTCCTGTACACCAGGAAACCATTTACTATGCTGGGTGGTAACCATATAACCAAATTGTGGCGCCTGGTGGTTTAGTGGGTAATTATTGCACTCCAGTCGGATTGAGCCAGTGAAGGTTTATATCCAAGGGATGGTTGGGGTTGATTGCTCATGTAATGCCACTCAAGGATGAGTGAGGTTGGTCACTTTCATCTTAAATGTCGGGACCAATTGCCTAGCCCCAGGCTCCTATGTTCCTCATGGGGCAATGTAGGATTGGGTGATGGATGGATGGATGGATAAAAAAGGTGTATCAGGCATGTTTGCTTAAGTGTGTCAGGTCAGACGTAGTCTGCTACTGGTACCATGTAATCCAGTACAACCTGTTTCATGGCTAGATTGGCAGCAACTAAACTGGCAACCCCACTGGTCCTACCCAGTGAGGAGTATGACAAGACACCCAACAGAATGAAAACCAAGACCTGTCATTGGGTTTGTAGTTGGGTAGATGGAGCTGGTTAAGCATGGTTGGCAGTCCACTCTGGATAGCCATGTCCATAGACTGGTGCTAAGTCCAGCCCTCAACTTAACTTGTTCGGCAAGGATTTGCACCCATCCCTGTGAAAACTGCTACCACCACAGGCATTCTGAGGGAAAGGGATCAGGATTAGCTGCTGTTGACATTCTGCCCCAAGTTTTTGCCTAGGGGTCCCTCCTGAAGCATTGGCAGCAGGGCATGGCTGTCATCCCAGCCACATTGGGAGCTGCATTCTCACCTGTGACTATGGTGGAAGGCAACAAAGTATCAAGACAAGGACTTCAGCTGTATGTGAGTAGCTAAAAAAATTTTTGTATTCCAGTATTCATGCCTGTGTGTTGTAGTTATAGGATTTTTGTCTTTTTCATATATTAAATTTCAACTTTCATAATATTTCCTTCACTTTTATCCCACATAATGTTCGTCAGTATACCATCAGATATTTTTATGTAATTGGCATGGCATGCCCTACCAGTTGAGGTCCCCCCTCTCAAGCTGGGATATATCCTTTTTATATTTGAGGGCTCTTCTTACTTACACCCCTAATTGAAGCCTTGTCCTTCCTTACCTACCAACCATGTCACCCCATCCATTGAGCCCTGCTGTATATGTCGTCTGTCTAGGTCATTGCTAGGCCCTACCTTCCTCCTTCCCGAGTCTAATCCTTTCCCCGCTCCCACTGAACCATTACTTCACCCCAGACTGCCCCTTCCTCTCCTCCATGCCCCAATTTCCCCTCATTCCAAGCCCTGCCCTGCCTCTGCCCAACTGGGTCCCTAATTTCCCCCAGTCTAGGTCCTACACTCTTCCCTCAAAGTGAAACCCCTTCTTCCAGTTTATGACCTTCTCTTCCTTCACCCACTTTGCTCCTGTGTCCCCCTCTTCCCCTGCAAGGCTATCCCCCCTCCCCTTTCAAGACAGAACAGGACAGAACATATACAGGAGAGGACAAGACACAGAACACAGGACTGTTTCATGCTAGCATCACTTACCTGTTTTGTCTTTTCATCTTTGTAGTAGGAGTAGTAGTTGTTTCCTAGGCAGTCTGGCTGAACAGCCCCAAGTCCCTAAGGAAGGCTGCGGCCGAGACCGGGCTTTCCCATTGAGCTCTCAAGGAGTGTATGTTGTGTTGGTGGCACAAGCGATTGTGTGCAATGCAGTCTTCCATAATGCGCTTAATAGTAAGTGGTGCGCGTTGCATCCTGGACACGCATCAGCGAAGGAATCATCCAGCCTCTTCTGATAACTCAAAAGGGCTGGATGATGTCCACATCTCGGCCTGGCCAGGTGGACCCTGTCCTCATGAGGGATTTAGTGAGGTTAGAAGCCCAAGCAGGGCTTGCATAATTCATCACAGAATATTTATATTGTTTATATACTGTGGTGGTGGTTTCTTTGTTGTGTCCAAATGTTGTATGGGCAAGTGACCGTAGGGCATTGAGTCTTGGTGTTAATTTGTTTTTAATGTTTGTAATATTTAAATGACTGATTTATGTTAGAGGGATTTTGTGTGTGTGTGTGTGTGTGTGTGTGTGTGTGTGTGTGTGTGTGTGTGTGGTAGGGGAATGTTGTTTATGGTGAGGTGTGGAATGTGACTATGCTCTGCTGTCCAGTTTGTGAGAAGGGTCACTACAGATTTTGATGGGGCTATTGTGAGTCAGTTTGTGGCGCACTATTCGTATAATGTGTTGAGGTAAGATTGGAGGATGTGTGCGGCTGTGTTTGCGTTTTGGTGTGTACATGTAAGTGTTATGTCATCTGCATAGGAAACTATGTGTATTTGTGGTGTGTGGGATGTATGTCGTGCATGTGTAGGTTAATGAGTGTAGGAAACAAAACAGATCCTTGGGGGACACAGTTTGTGAAGTTTCTGATGTTCGATGACTGACCGGCAAATGTTACATGTGCACATCTGCCTGCTGAATAGTTTGCTAGCCATCTTTTTTGTGTTATTGTGCATGTTTGTGTTGAATATTTTGTTTGTGAGGTTATGGCAGGGGATGACACCAAAAGCTTTGCTAATGTCTAGTGTGATCAGGATGTTGTGTGTGGTGGCCTAGCTGAACTGATGCCAACAAAACCTCATTGTGTAAGGTCTGAAAGAGGAGTGTTTGTGGAGTGTAGCTGCCTAAAACCGTGTTGTGGTGGGGCTAGGGGGATGTGAGGTGTAACTGATATCAATCGTTCAGTGACTTTGGAGTGGGTGTAGAGGAGTGTGATGGGGCAGTGTAAGGTAACGTGGGGTCTTTGTTGAATTTGGGGATAGTGATGATAGTACCATGCTTCCAGGTGTTGGGTATTATGTTGTGTGAGTAGCTGTAGTTTGATATGTTGGTGCGTGCTTGTATGCCTTGTGCTCCAAGGTGTTTAAGGTGTATGTTGCTTATGCTGTCTGGGCCACAGGGAGGTGGTTGCTAATGATGTGCTTAGTCTGGTTATAAGCGAAGGGTTCAAAGTCTGGGTCTGTGGGGAACTGTCTGTTGCGTCGGATGACATGTCGGTTGTCGTGATGGGGGTTTAGATGGCAGACATGTGAAAAGTGACTGATGAGAGTCTGTTTTTGTGATGGCAGCGTGTGATTGTGTGATGTTGCTGTTGGAGAGTGTGATGCTGTTAGTGTTTTGTAGAGTTTGCTGGTGTTTGTTTAGTGATCAAGTGTTTGGAGATATTTTTTCCAGTTTAGTGTTTGTTGCTCTGATATTTTATCGTTTTTTGAGTGTTGAGTGCTTGTATATGTTGTACAGTGTCTTGTGTGTAGGGTGTTGGAGAGGGTTGTAGTGTGTCGTGTTGACTGATGAGGCCTTGAATTTCTGGTGTGAAGTTGGGGTTGTGTCTCTTTCTGTTGCCTTTAGGGATGTGACTTGTCTGCATTTTGCATAATTGTATTGGAAATATGCACAGCTGTGTTGATGTATGTTTAATGGTTCAAAGTGTTGTTCTGTTTCATTTGTGAAGGCCTCGCAGTTGGCTTTCTTATAATTAGTGTGTGTGTGTGTGTGTGTCTTTGCCCAACATGGGTGATTCTGGTTTTGATTGTGATGATGACTGGCAGGTGGTCAGAGCCAAGGGTTTTGACCACTCTCCAGGATGTTGTAGGGGCATGGTTTGGGAAGCAAAAGGTGATGTCTGGGGATGATAGGAGGAAAAGGGCTTGGTGTGGGATATTGGTTTGTTGATGGAGATTGTTCAGGATGAAAATATTTCGTCTTTGTTGATGGCGCTAGTTGTCTAGTGGTCAGAACGCCACAGTTGGAGTGACGGTTTTGCATAGATTCAATCCCCTAAGGGCAACTGGAGATCCTACCAAGGAAAGTAAGCCCTGAATGGGATACAGTGGGATTAGCTGTTTTTGCTTCTCTGTGTGGCCCTTCATGGATGCTCATTGTGTTAGTGTCTTGTGGGCTGGGGCTTATCTGTAGCCTACGTGAACCCGGTAGGCTGTAAACTGACATCATTCCACAGTCCACCATTTGCCTTTCAGGGAAGAGGGCCTAGGGAGTTAAAGTTCTTTTAATACAGGGTGTTCCAGAAGTCTCTCGTTTCGTTTCGTTTCATTTCGTTTTTAAAGGCTCCAACATGCTTGCATGCGTCGACCTTGGTCACCTAATGGCAGCTCTCCGTGCCGCACTTTCCATATATATTGATAAAACCAAATTAGATACGTTGTTGAATTTTTCTGCTCCATGTACCATAAGTAATCAAGTTATATCGACGTGTGCTCCTTTAGAAGGTCTCAACACATCTAACCAATACTCCGATTCTCGCCAGATGTTAACTAGTATATCTGGTGTTACTGATCTAACTGCATTCGTTATCTGGTGACAAAGATATACAATGTCTGTGACAGGTGTGTTGTAAACGAGATCCTTCACGTAACCCCATAAAAAGAAGTCTAAGGGAGTTATGTCCTGAGAATGAGGAAGCCATGGGATTGGGCCACCACGGCTAATCCACCTCCTAGCAAAAATGTCATTGAGAAATTCATGCACAGTTACACTCCAGTGAGGAGGTGCACCATCTTGCAGGAAAATTACATTTGGTTGTTCTCCCAACTTGGGTGCGACATAATTCTTGATCACGTCAAGATGCACGCCTCCTGTAACAGTTTGATCTGCAAAAAAGAATGGGCCCATGATACAGTCGTACATAAGGCCACACCAGACTGCCACGAATGTGTTCCTCATACACGTGAGGGTTTTCTGATCCCCATACTCGTACATTATGAACGTTCACACGTCCACACACATGAAAAGTGGCTTCGTTTGTGAATATCACCTTTTGTAGGTATGTGTTATAGTCAGCAAGGCAGTCCAGGAAGGAACAGGCACACTGATAGCGCTGAGCTAGATTATTCGGTTGTAATGCCTATGTTATCTGAATTTTGTATGCAGTACTTTGTAGTATTTTATGGAGTTCTCTGTGCACAGTTGTTTTTGGTAGATGGAGTTCTCTTGGAATGGATTTCTTGGACTGCGCTGAAAAGCATCACTGACAGCGTCTATGGTCTCCTCATATGTCCCTGGACATCCACTTCAAGGTGCATCGCAAACACTTCCAGTCTCCAGAAACTTTTAAAGCATGCCCCTATGCTGGGTTTAGAGGGAGCATGTTTGTTGCGCTGTGGCCTGTAAGTCCTCTGAATGGCTGTCACAGATTGGATTCAGCAAACTATACGACGCATTGCGCTTTGTCTTTCTTCCATACCGACATCATGCAGAAAACACCAACAATATTTTATTTGGTTTTATCTATATATATTTCTTAAATTGGAAAAGGACTTCTGGAACACCTTGAATAACAAATAATAATGGGTTGTGGTTATTTTGGGTCCACCATGTAAAGGCATCCCTTTCCAGTGTCATAATTTTCAGTAGTAAAATCATATTGGTTGGCTACATTGTCATAGTTCATGTGGCTTTGGACATTTCATAACACCTCTTGGTTATTTTCTCAAAACATTATACCTTGTTATCCTCTTGTAATTGATATACCGTAATCACAGGGGTGGGCAGGGTGACCCTGGACACTCAGTTCAGGGGGGAATACCTCCGGAGCCCCCAGAAGAGTTCTTGGGCAGCCCTTTAATTGACTGTCATCATTTGGCCCTTGGTTAGGGATTGAAAAGTGTCAGTACGAAATTGAGGTTGTATCTTGCGTAGGTTTGATCCCCAAAAGATTACTGGGGGCTTTCAATCAAGTAATATCATGGACATCAGCTCCTAAAATGTACAGGTCTGCGGGTATCCTAACCTCTTGCCCCTACACCTTGAAAGTGATAATTGTAATTCTCAGTTCATTCCAGACGTATATTCGCCAGATCCAGTAAAATCGGGTGATATAATTTTCTAAGCTGAATTTTTTGACGTACTGTAATTACTGGTAAATTCATTTTAGTAATTGTTTATATTGCTCATCGTTTTCTCATGGTAGCTGATCAGAATTATGAGTTTGCATAATACACCAACTTTTACTCCCAGAGACATTTAAATAACAATGTATTAATGTGAGCCAGTTATATCTAAGTACGAGAATTTTGCAGAGGCTCAGAGTTGACGTTGTGGCTTGTGTATAAAAATACGGATGTAGTTGCTTCCAGCCATAATTTCATCGGATACTCAATATTTTATTATTTTTTACAATAATAAGGAAGCTATTATGTAATGCTCATAAAATAAAATCAATTTATTTGATGGTAACGATAAATTAGTGAGAAATTGTCATTTATAACGCATTACGCAACCCGTACCTAAGACGCCATGAAAACCCCAGCGTCTTTGGTTACAGGTGAGCAGGTGGTCTAGGAGAGGAGCGAAAATGTCAAATATTCCCAGTGGTAAGAGAGTATAGGTGTTTTGTATATAAACAGAGGATTGTTTTGGTGTGAGGAGGAGGAGGGGTGGAGTGGAGAGGTTTATGGGAGAGGGGAGTGCAAGTTGGGGTGGGAGGACAGCGAATTGGCAAGGGGTACAGGGCAACATGTTGTTTTGTGGCCATTCCATACGGGATTCAGGCGTCTGGCTATAGGTGGAGTAAGGCGTGTGGCTGTAGATGGAGCATTATTATACATAGTGAGGAGTCTGTGGAGGTGGAGGGAGAAGGGGCAATGACAGGAAAAGGGGGGGGGGGTAGTGTAGGTGATGCTGGTATGAGTAATGGCTGCACGGTAGATCTCATTATCCGCCATAATTATTGTGTATTTTTGTAATTACATGTATTCAGATCTTCACTTGGATACTAGATGATTTGCCAAGATGGCTACTACTATATACTTAAACAGTTGATGTTATATATTGTTTTTATTTCAGCAGTTTTTGTAAATACCGTACCTAAGTTAGGTATGAGTCAATGTGAGAATACTTTTGGAAGGGTCAGTTCGAAATTCCAAACGAATTATGCTGCCTTCAAAATCTTGGACTTTTTTTTTTTTTTTTTTTTTTTTTTTTTTCCCCAGGAGAACTCCAGTTAACAAGTGATGAAAATCTGACAGGGGTAAGCTTTTGTAATTGGAAATTCATTTATGATACCCAGATTCTGCTGAAATGTAATGTTTTGAAAGATTATATAATTCATTTATGACATCCAAATTCTGTGAAACTTACATGGAAGTGTTGTAGTCGGCAGCAATGTTCCATAGAGGGCAGTGGGTTGATTTGAACCTAGAACTCAATCGTCTCCCAAATCGTTAGGTTAAGATGAAGCTGCAAGGAAGCCCCCATGCATAAAATTGACAGTTGTATAGTTTTCTGAACTGTAATGTAATTATCAGTGTGATAACTTTAAAGAGCTGCGGAAATGCTTAATTTTGAAGATATTTGCTATAAAACCACCAGTTTTATTCACAAACCATGGCAAGCAACCACCTTCCATGTCGGACTGCTAGGCTGATTTGGCTCCAGAGTCTGTCACTATACCTCATACCAATTAATCTGGCCAGGCATGTATGGCAACACTGTTCCGGCTGAGATTCTGATTGGCTGAAGGTGTTTGTTCGATTTTGTTGTTGCTAAAACTGATACTCTTTTTATTATCAGATGTGATACTGAGTTTGTCGACAATACAATCCTCAAAAGCAATAAGAAATCCGTTATATACTTATCAACAATGAAATTTTCATGGGAAGATAGAGATATGAGTCGACAAAGTATTATAACAGTCCAAGTCAAGGTCAGCATTCGAACAATTCCTTTAAATCTCCGACACTCCGTAATATAACAGAAAATTAAGGAAACCTGCTTAATCTAAGCGTTGGTATAACATTTAAATTTTAAGATCAGTCCGTACTCTGATAATAGACGATTTATAATGAAATAGTTTTCCTTTAGCCTATTTTGATTTTTTGAAATTTTTTGAAACCTCCCTCCCCACAGAACTCGTCTTTTCATCAGAATTTTTAATTATTCAGAGTTGTGGCACGATTTAAGGGTGCAGACTGATCTTAAAATTTAAATGTGTTATACCAACGCTCTGGTTGTGGGTGGGTCACGGCCTACTTCCTGCTCACAGCTCAAGCCCAGCGGCTACATTACCAAATGTTTGAAAATGTTAACTGGCCGACCGAAGTTCTTGGAGAGTTTTATGTCCCGATAATAGCAAGTAAATTCGGATAATGGATTAGAGCCAAGGTCCAGCGTCCAGATAATGAACACATCCAGATAAATGAGAGACTACTGTACAGTACAGTACTGTTGGAAGTCAGATTTACAGTACATATTACAAAGTCACATATATGTCCAAACACTTTTAAAGTTAATAATATTCATAGATCAGGCAAATATTCTTCCTCCTGATAATTTTATTGATTTCCTCCTTGAACGCCACAGCTGCCCTCATGTCGGCACTAGCAGCCTCACCACTCATCTTAATGTTGTGGAAGGAGAAACGTTTTTTAAACTGCATTAACCAGTAATGACCATTATTAAACTGCACATCATATTCAGGGTCTGCACACTCTTTTAGCATCACAAAAAGAACACAGGCTGTAGGCTTGGGTTCAAGATAAAATGATTGCATCCTTGGTAGCAAACTCTTATATGTTGTTTTATACAGGCATACCCCGATATCCAGCAGTGTTGTGTGTCGGTGGGAGTGTTTGGACAGTGAGCTGCTGGATGATGGGGCAGTTTTCCGCCTAAGATATGGGAGAAATGGCAGAGATGCGTTCCAGGCCCAAATTCAAACTCTCATATGCCTTACTCAGTCAGGAGAGACTGGCACAACCACCATAGGTAATGTTGTTATCCTCATAAACAGTACAATTGCTAAAAAAAAAAATGGGACATCAGACATCTAATACAAACATGTTATGGCTGTTTATTGATGACAAAAATATGTAAGTACATAAAAAAAGACATTTTCCTGGCAGGGCAGAAGTTGAAGCTGGACTCTTTGGAATGGCTATTTATTGATGACAAATGAAAAATATGTAAGTACATAAAAAAAGACAACTTTTTCCTGGCAGGGCTGAAGTTGAAGCTGGACTTTTTAGAATGGCACTGGTGATGGTGCAGCAGTTGGCGATGCAGGAAGGTAAGGTGGTGGGAGGTGCAATGCTGAGATTCGTTCAGGGCAACAGACACAGCGAGAGTGGACGAGCGCTGGCCAGGCAGGCAGCGCGCTTAATGGGGGTGGGGGAGGATGGGGCGATGAGGAGGGAGACGCATGGCAGGTGATGGAGGAGGGACAGGGGGAGAAGTGAGAGGATGGAGGGAGGACACGGAGAGCCGTGCGCACCACCCCATCCACGTTCGGATGCACGCGTTTCAAACCTAGGGAGCAGCGGAGTGTTCAGACAAGCGAATCGATGACTCTTTAGATTGTGGGAATGTTCCCCAATTTCTTTTGTTTGGTGTTGTAGCGAGTGTTTGGTTATTGAGGCACCGGATATCGGGGTATGCCTGTACGTATTTTTGCAGTAAAGAGAAGCAGTAAACAGGTACATATAGCAGTAAACAGTTCAGTCATAATTATATCAGTAATATAGCAGTTTATTATATCTAAATTATTATGAAATTGATATTCAGTACCATTATTCACAACGCTGGCAGTGCAGCCAGTTTGTTATAGAGAGCAAGGCTCGAGAATGCTGCCTGGCTTACCGCTTACAACAACTGCCATCAGATGCAGCTTGAAAGGGCTTGTGAAGGTTTTATGGGGTCTTCGTTGAAACTGCGAAAGGGTCATAAGTTGAGGACTATCTGTATTATTATTACAGTAATCACTCTAATATCCGGACGCCCAATAACCGAACATCCCCACTAACCGAACCTTATCGTCCTGGGATCAAACATTCCCAAAATGGTCCGAAAATCCAAAAAAATTGGAAAAAAAACCGATTTTTTGCCGTCCGTAATTTGAACTTGCCGCGCGCGCCGCGTGAGAGCATTGTTTTGGTTCGTCATTCCTCCGATGTCCGATAGAGCGCCGCTGCATCCTCCCCACTTCCCGCCTGTCTCTCACCGCGACTGGACCTGCGCTCTTCGTAATGGCTGCCCACGTGCTCGCTTTTGTGGTGGTGCCGTACTTGCTGCAAGGCCTCCTGCTGCTCTCTGCCCTACTCTTAGTGTGTGTGATGATGGCCCCGCCTCCTGAGAAAAGGAAGAGAGTGGTGTTGACTCTGGAGAAGAAACGGGAGATATTGGAGAAGGTTGATGCGGGTTGGTCTTCCTCTCGCATTCTCCGCGAGTTCAACCTGGCCCGGTCGACTTTGTTTGATATCAAGCGTTCCCGAGACAAGCTCATGCAGTACACGGCTGACTTCTCGTCGAGAAGCAAACGCAACGTGGAGAGGAAGGTTATGTTTACTCCCAAGTATGCAGAGATCGACCGCTCCACGTTGATTTGGTATCGACAGCAACGTGCAGCTGGTGTGATGGTACGTGGAACGGAGCTGAAGGCTGCTGCTGAGAAGTTTGCAAGGCTTCACGACGCCCTAGACTTCAAGGCATCCGAGGGTTGGCTCTTCGCGTTCAAGTTGCGACATGGCCTTACTAACCGTAAAGCACATGGCGAAGCATTGGACGCTAACGAGGATGGAGTGGACGAGTTTCGGCACAAGGTGAAAGGCTTGATCGACAGGGAGGGCCTCACTCTCGGTCAAGTCTATAACGCTGACGAAACTGGCCTATTCTATCGCTCGGTGCCAACGAACACTCTCGCCGATGAGACGGAGAAGCGTGTACCTGGCCGCAAGCTTTCTAAGGAACGGATATCTGCTTTGTGTTGTGCCAATGCTAACGGCATGCACCGGCTTAAGCCCGTTATTGTTGGCCGTGCAAAGCAGCCTCAGTGCCTTCGTGGGGTGATGGATGTCCTTCCTGTCGTATGGTACCATTCTTTGAAAGCATGGTTCACAGCTGTGATTTTCAAAGACTGGTTTCACCATCACTTCGTCAAGGAGGTCATACATTACCAGACGAAGACACTGGGAATTCCTCGCGACCAGGTAAAGGCTCTCCTTCTCCTCGACAATGCACCTGCCCACCCGTGCGACAAGGACTTGGTTGCTGAGAATGGCCGTATTAGGTGCATGTTTCTGCCACCTAATACGACTGCTCTCATTCAACCAATGGACCAAGGAGTGATCGTGGCAACAAAGCGCCTGTACCGTCGGAAGTTCCTGGACGAGGTGATGGTGGTTCTCGAGGACGAGGACGAGCGCAGGGAAGGACGTGACACTCGAGGCAAGCGGACTTTGGAAAACCTTCGCCGCTACAACATCAAGTCTGCGCTGTACAACTGGGCTAGTGCATGGAAGGAAGTCCCTGTGAAAACTCTTGAAAATGGTTGGTCTCGTCTGCTTCTCGGAACAGATGTGGAGTACGATTTCCTAGGGTTTGACGTGGATGACTTCCATGCACGGCTACGTACGCACGGCGACGATGTTGATGTGGACGATGTTCGTGAGTGGTTGGACGACGACGAGGGCGATCCTGGGTATCAGACGTTGTCTGATATCGAGATCGCGTCTTCGGTTGCTGGTGTCAGTCCCGAACTTGAAGATTCCGACGACGAAGGCGATGATGATGCAGACTCCGCCCAGCAGGACACTACTCCAGCCATCCCCAAGCTGAGCGCACTCCGGGAACATCTAGAGTTCGTCCTAGACTACCTGGAACACCCGGACTGCGACAGGGAGATGGGGCCCTTGGGACTCGTGGAGGAAGTGCGTGCTTTCCGGCAGCGCATCATCAATCGCCAGAATCGTCGGTCCTTGCGTCAGTCAACGATTGACAGTTTTTTCAGGCCCGTGACCCCGCTGTGCCAAGCCCTGGTTCCACTCCGTTGCCTCCCCAAGACAGGCCCTCATGCTCCGAGCCACAGCCCAGCACATCAGCTACAGTGGAGTCACCGCTCGACGTGAGTTTGCGGCTGTCTTCAGAGTCTTCTGTAGTCGGTACGCCATCACCACTACCCACCGATGCACCCCTTGGACGCCTGCCAGTGATACTCTCGGGCTCTGACAGTGAATAAACAGCAAGAACTTCTCCACTAGACCACACGGGAATTTTGAGTGTTGTGCAGTGAAAAAAACGGTGTGTTGTGTTAAGGTTTTCAAGTTGGGAGAAAAGACTAAGTAGAAAAGAAATTTAACGTAACTAACCTTCTTTGTTTTGGCTTTGGAAACTTAAAAAAACTTGGGAAAAGTTAATGTGCAACACTTAAATTTAATGGAACATTATTTGGACTAAAGTGAACACTGTGAAAAGAACGGACTTCTGTGTGTTAGTGACTAAGTTCAGTGCAAGACTTCAGGAAGAGTGTAGTGCAAGTGCTTCAGGAAATCGTTCTTACTGTCAGAGTCCGAGAGGAGGCGGTTATTCATCGAGGTGGCCAGGGACTTGCTGTAAGTAGCCAAAATGTTTCATGTTGTACTATTTTCCATACTATATTTACCAGAATGTTTCATATTGTATTTTTTCCCATACTATACTTACCAGAAAGTGTCATACTGTACTTCTTTCCATACTAAACTTACCTCATGCATGTGCAGTAGGAATGTGTTTTTCAGAGTTCGGTTAGGTTCGGTTAGGTTAGGTTCGGTTAGAGTCCATAAGTACCAGAATGTTTATTAATGTATGAACATACTTCTAAACCCACATTTTATGTGTCTATTGCATTTATTTCAGTCATTTATGTGCCTTATTGGTGTGATTTGGGTGTTAAATAGGTGCTATGCATGTCCGGAGGGAGTTGTATAGGTGTTTCTCTGTGTTAGGGTCCGTAAGTACAAGTCCATAAGCTGGGGCCCAATATCCGGACAAAACCAATATCCGAACCTACCGATGGCTCTATTGATCCGGATATTGGAGTGATTACTGTATTATTATTTATTTATTTATTTTTTTTTACTCAGTTTGATGTAGATGGTCAGAAGTGTTTTTCAAAAAAAAAAAAAAAAAAATGTCTAAGCTTAAGATATATTTGGAAGGGGTTGAGATGTTTTCGATGTAGGATGGATACCGTTTGTTGTTTTGCACATAGTACCATCTGAATGTGCTATAATCCCACTTCAGTTTGGTTAGGTGAGGTCACTACCTTAAAAAAAAAAAAAAAAAAAAAATAGTTTCTGACAATCTGCAACTTTGTCAACCCACACAGGACAAAAGCTAATAAGAAACAGAACGTTCCGTACAAAAAGAAACCGTAAATGTTGTCTAAAACCTTTGTAGTTAGATGTGTGCATGTGTTGTAATACCAATATTGTTGTCCTGAAATTCCTTGGGTAGAAGTGCCTGCAGATTAGAGGTGTTAGGTATTGTGAAGTTAAAATTAGTTTTCACAACAGTACTTATGCTGTCACAGTATAACAGCCTACAAAATAGATTCTTGAACATTGAATGGTCTCACAGGTTTTGAGGGATAAAGTACACAAGCTGTCTTTTAAAAGTATTAAAAAGCATATGATAGATCAAATTTCATGTGTAAGTCATGTTTGGCACCAAATTCTGCAGAAATAATATGATACTAAACTTAGGACTGATAAATGTTTATAACAGTGTGTAAACAAAGGTGGTCGTGTTGGCTAGGTTACTTTGTTGTTGTTGAGTAACCCCAGGCTGGCCAAGCAGATCCATCAACCTAAGGTAAACAATTGCCCCTGCAGGGCCATCCCATGCAATGAACCAATGTTCCCTTGTGGTGAACAGTGCCTCACCATAGTGAGGTGTTGGGAAGAGTTCTGAGGTTTGGTTCCTGGATGAATGTATTGGTGTTGTGATGAGGAGGGTTAGTTTGAAGTGGTTTGGGCATGTTGAGAGGATGGAGTATAACACTTGGGTTCTTAAGGTGAGAAGTATGAGCGTCGGCAGTAGGCTTGCAAAAGGCAGACTGAAAAAGACCTGGGTTGAGGTTGTAGAGCGTGACTTCAGGGATAGGGACTGAATATGGAGACTGCCAAAGCTTGAGCAGCGTGGAGATTGCCATTAGGTGGCCATGGCTGATGCATGTGAGCATGTCAGGGCCTTTGTAAATGTCATATATGAAGTTATGCAATGTACAGTATTTAAAGTACACTGTACTTATGCCATATTTCTTGGTTCCTAACAGATTGTAACCGTGTCAACACGTATGAACCCCTAACTTGTCTTGAATCCACGTACTTGCCAGGCAGTCACGACAAAGCTCAGTTGGGGCCATGAGTATAGGGGCATCTTCAAAGAAGTCCATGGCTACACAGATCTGCAGGTTGGTCTGGTTATTTTAGCTTATCTTATTTAGGTTTACGTGTACGGTATTGTTTTTTATTTTATTTCATTACTGAAAATTTTTGCTGTGTGAATAATTTGAAATCACTCATGCCTCATTATGCTACAGTAGTCTCGGCTTCAGGAAATTTTATCTTATGGAAAGTCCTTATGTTGGTAACTTTATTTATTATTATTATTATTATTATTATTATTATTATTATTATTCATTGTCATCATCATCATCATCCTGACCTCCATTCTCACCCTAGGGCAGGGTGAGGAGTAGCAACATCCAGACAGCCTAAGTTTGTCCAGTTCAATAGGCCATGCTTCCATTCACTCATCATTCAAGCCCACAGAATCCTGCCTCCATCAGATAGGCCAAAAAAAATTTCACCACATTCCGTAGCTTCACATACACTTATCTGATAGAGTCATTCCGAACACTGTACGTTAAAAAGAGGTGCCAAATCTCTGGGTATGCACTTCTATGCACAAAATTCATCCAGCCAGCACAGTCTCTTGTCATTCCCTTAGCGTCATCAACTTGCATACTTCTCTTCCTCACACACTCATCCAGCATATCCCTCCACCTTCTTCTTGGCCTTATTATTATTTATCTTTATCATTTTAATTATTAATTGTTAATATAATATCAGTATTAAGTGTTTGAGTTAATTGTTGTTTGTATATACAGTACTGTATATTTGTTATTTAGTGTATACACTACTTTTAATATTGCATTGTGTTCATTACAGTATTTTTGTGTGTGCAGTATATACAGTATTGGTATTTCTTATCATTACAGTGTGTGGTATTGGTATTGTACATGTATATTTGAAAATTATATTAGACTCTCAATATTAACATTCTCAAGATACGCTCTTTATGCATTATGGTCGGCTTGGTAGTGACATGTTTTCCAGTTTTGTGGTTCTCTCCCTATGAATATAATATTGGTAGAAAAAAAGCCCAAGTTTTTTCAAATTTGCCACAATATTCCCATAAATTTCCCCCAACCCCCCACAAAATATATGTAGTTAACCAAAGCAGCATAGAAAAGGATACTGGTATAATTTGTCATACTGCTGAATACAGTAAGTTTGGCAACAAATGATACTGAATAGCTGTATACTGCTCAGGAGGTCGGCTGGGTATTTCTACATATCGAGTGTTTCATGTTGGCAGGAAACATGATGTGGATATTATTTTTATGTCATATTAATATAAGTGGAAATAATCTCGCATATTGAGAAGTAGTGCAAAATTTTCAGTTCATAATGGGCTTTCCTGTAATTGAATCTATACAAGGCTCGAACACAATTGCATGTGTTAGCCATGGTTGCCTATTGGCAGCTCTCCATGTTGCTTGATTTCTAGTACTCTCCATATTCAGTCCCTTATCCTTGAGGTTTTAAGCTCTTCACTCAGGAATCTCTTATTTTATTTTTGCCATCTTGTTTTATTTGTTTATAAAAGCTTTAACATGATTGCATGCGTTGGCCTTGGTTGCCTAATGGCCATTCTGTATGCTGCTGCGTGATATCTGGTAGCCTCCATGTTCAGTTCTGTATCCCTGGGGTTTAAGTTCTTTATTTTTGTCATATCATTGTTTTGTTTGTTTATGAAGACTCCAACCTGATTGCATTTGTTGCCTTGGTCAGCTGATGGCAGCTGTCTATGCTGCTCAGTCTCTCACAGCCTTCCTGTTCAGCCCCTTATCCTCAGGGTCACACTCTATGACCTCATCCTAGTTCACTTATGCTCTGTCATAAGCAGCCCTACCCTCTGTGTTCACATCTCTCACCTTGTGCACCCAATTGTCATCCTCCACCCTTTCCACATGTCCAGACCATCTCAGTCAACCCCTCCTCATCACAGCACCAATGCATTCAAGTTCCACCCTTCCTCTCAACTCTTCAGTTGCAGTCCTAACCCTCCCAGGCCTTACATTCAAGGATGCACTACACATCCTTCTAAGCATTGTAATTTCTGTTCGTTTGAGCATGTGAATATTCTCTTCCTGTACTACTCAGGTCTCACTACCATACAGCATTACACTCCTAACACACGCTGCTAGCAAAGATCCCTTAGTACTGATGGAGAGCCCTGTCATTGTTTGGAGAGGCAACAGCTCCCCGAACTTCATCTATCCACTCTTTAACCCCCAACTGCCAGGCAATGTGTATGCACATCAAAATTGGGCTTTAGCGGGGCCACCAAGTGATATGTATACGCGGTAGTGTCTTTCTGCCACCGTTTGAACCGGCCACCAAAGGGTAGGGAGAGAGTCCCCCCATAGCACACAGACGAGAGTCAGTCTGTCCCATGCCTTTGCCAGGTATACAATGCATTCCTCAGGTTCCTCTTGTCTGATTCTGTCCATGTGGCCGGTAGCCAATTGCATCATCCACCCCTGCCAAGCCTCTTTCAAAGGATATTAGAAAAGGACTCAGTGGCAGTGCCATAAGGCATGCCTTGGATGCAGCAGTGTCTAGTTTACCTAGTAGTGGAGTAAGTTATCACGTTGAGAGCAAAGCTGTAGTTGGCGCTGCAGGCAGACGCACGAACACCTCCTCTCTTGTGCCAAAAATTAGTTCTCTTGCTCACGTCATTACTCACCAATGCAAGGACCTACAGACCTGGGGATACTATCATTTCATAAGAGGAAGAGTTGGTGAGTAAAATGGTCATTAATTCGTTTCCCCAAGTGCTATACTTTCCGAGATATTTAGGTTTGAAAACAAGCAATTTTCATCGGTTTCCGAGAAGTTGCGCGTAGTGAGGAGACAAATGCATTAAAAATAGCCAGGCGTTTGGGGGTAAACCCAGTCGCTGAGACCTTCCTGCAGCACATAACATGTCCCCCTAAAATAAAACTCATTCACACACTCAAGACACTCTCCAGCAAGGTCAGTCCTTTCACTTCTGTCAGTATCTACATACTCTTCCTGACACATTGCGCACTCAAAATCAGCATTATTTCACATCCTACCTCAAATACTACTACATGTCTCAGCACCAAATTATCACAGACACAGCACAAGTTGGAGTTTCTTCCCACACCCTTGTGACAAACTGCGCATTGCCACACTTCCTTTCTTTTGACTACTGTCACTAGCTCTTGATTATCATCACTTTGGTTTTATCGACAAATACTCTTAAACTCGTGTTCCCCATTTTGTCGCATTGCTTCCTAAATTTTTCCTCTGCCTCCCTTTCATTCTCTGCAGTCACCACCAAGCCATCAGCATATACACTGCCCATGGGAGTCCATTTCTGAAATCACACGAGAGAGCTTCAAGCTGATCACATATTTTTTGAAGATTGCACCACTGATTTTCAGCAGAATATTGATCCCCTTGTTGAAGACTGATTGTGTATGCTTTCAACAGTTTGTTCATAGTTATTTTTCTCCCAGTTTATTCATTCATCATCCAGTCCTACACTTCCCCATGAGGAGCGTAGGAGCCCGGGGCTAGGCAAGTTGGTCCTGACGTTTAAGATGAGAGTGACCAGCCTCAATCATCCCTGAGTGGCAGTAAATGAGCAATAAACCCCAACCATCCCTTGGATATAAACCTTCACTGGCTCAATCTGACTGGAGTGCCGTAATTACCCACTAAATCACCAGGCGCCAAATTTGGTTATATGGTTACCACCCAGCATAGTAAATGGTTTCCTGGTGTACAGGAAACCATTTGGCTTGTCACTCAATGTTGAGTCACCTACAGGCAGAAGGAAGAGGAAAGAATGAAGGAAAGAAAGACAGAAGAGGAAGTTAGTCACCTGTAGGCAGAAGGACAAGGAAAGAATGAAGGAAAGAAAGACAGAAGAGGATGGAAGGAAAGAAGGATGGAGGAGAGGGAAGGGCAGACACCCGACAGCAGCACTACATCGAGTGAGTGGATGGCGGCCACCCCCACCTACCACGGTCCCAGTTTATCGCCACAAAATTTCTCTACCTTGTACTAATATACATAATGTCGTTGCGTGGCTGCTGGTTTTGCACACAGAGAAACACCTTAACAGTTTTTTACTATACTTCTTCAGTTTCAGAATGGAAATGAGAATATAAGCCTGTCAGAATGACAAATTCATAATGCCCTTAATTTAAGCTGCACTTTTGAAGGAGGAGTAAAATTATAAAAGGAAAAAAATGCCAAACCCTCATTTTCCTCTTTGGGTTGTAGGAACCTGAGAGTGGGATGCCAGTGTATTGGTAGGTTGCTGTTAGTCTATTCTTTAGTAGCTGTGGAGGATGTACAGTATATAGTTAGGGAATTTGTTGTATCAGTCATCATTGTGCCCCTTCCTTGAAATCCTCCAGTGAGATGGCTGAGACAGACAATCTGCTAGGCTACTTTGTAAAGTTTAATGTGTTGAGGGTATTCATTTATTATTATTATTGTGGTAGGTGGGGGGACTCACCATCCACTCATGCGATGTAGTGCTGCTCTTGGGTGTCTGCCCTTTCCTCTTCTCCCTCCTTTCCTTCCTTCCTCTTCTGTCTTTTTTTTACTTCATTCATTCCTAGTCCTTCTGCCTATGGGTGACTTTACACTCCCTCTTTTGTTTTTCTTTCCCTCTTTCTTTCCTGTTCTTTCTGCCTATGGGTGACTTGACACTGAGTGGCAAGCCAAATGGTTTCCTGTACACCAGGAACTCATTTCGTATGCTGGGTGGTAACCATATAACCAGATTATGGCACCTGGTGGTTTAATAGGTAATTGCAGCGCTCTAGTCGGATTGAGCCAGTGAAGGTTTATATCCAAGGAATGGTTGGGGTTTATTGCTCATGTAATACCACCCAGGGATGAGTGAGGCTTGTCACTGTCATCTAAAATGCCAGGCCTAACTTGCCTAGCCGCAGGCTTCTATGCTCCTCATGGGGCAACACTGGATTAGATGATGAATGATTATTATTATCATTATTGTAATGATTATTACTATTTCAGAGTGATGGATGCTTGGACAGTGGAGATGCTGTTAATGGATGGAGGTGAAAAAGCTGTATGGAGCCTTGGAATGTGGAGGTGGAAAATTGGTAGCAGGACAGGGAAACGAATATGGAAGATGGATTGGTGGTTGGTTGCAGAGATAAGTGAAGATGATCAAGGTTGAAGAGGAAGCATCACTGAAACAGTTCAACTTAAACAGCAACACTGGATGAGTTGTCTTCCTCAAATATATCAAGCATTGTGG
Organism: Coenobita brevimanus; assembly: GCF_032717465.1. NCBI lineage: Eukaryota > Metazoa > Arthropoda > Malacostraca > Decapoda > Coenobitidae > Coenobita > Coenobita brevimanus. The sequence goes on from NC_137037.1 coordinate 50,484,950, forward strand.
AGAACCACCATTAGGTGACCAAGGCTGATGCTTGCAAGCATGGTGGAACCGTTACAAATTATATGAACGATACAATATGATTATGTATTTATTTTATTTTTGGTGGTGGCAGTCCTTACAGCTTACTACAATGTCAGATATACATGAAGTTCATTGAGAGGGTGGCTGCCAGAGATTGATAGGTGTTTAGATCCGCCATTAGGTGACTAAGGCCGACTCATGCAAGCATGTTGGAGCCTTTACTGGTATTTATAATATGAGTATTTATTTTATTTTATTTTTTTAATTTTAGGCAGCCATCTTCTCCACCTCATTCACATATCTTGTGTCTTTCATACTCCAGCCTCTCTACATGGCCAAACTATCTCAGAGTATTTCTCATAACACTTTCAGTCACATCCAAATCAACACCACAGTGCTTCTTTTCTTACATACACACACACACACACACAAACTCATTTCCACTGTTCTCACTCCTGATTTGGTGTCTTCCAACAGGGTCCAAGCCTTACTCTCATACATTACAGTTGGGATCACAATACTGTTATGCAGCAAGTTTTTCACTTCTCTGTTCCTTATCACTTCTTTCAATTAACCAGCAACCTTTCTGCCCTACATTTCAAGCACTTCCTCCTCTAAGTTTCCATCCTTACTCATTACACTACCCAAGTACTTGGATGCACTCTCCATTTCCTCATCATCCAGTCTCATTGTGTATGCAGTGACAGTTTCTCTCATAGATCGTGATTTTATTCCTGTCAGCATTTCATGTGTAGGTTCTGTTTCTTACACACTACCAAACTCATTCACCAACTCTTGCATTCACATCCTCACTTAACAATACAGTATCATCAGCAAACAACAGTATAGGAAATGTTCACACCCTACTCTCTCACCATGACACTCCATCATCCACTACCTTATCATTTGTCTCAGTTACAACCTCATCCTCAAGCAGATTGAATAGCCACAGAGACATGACACTCATAGACAAAAGTATTTGGCCCTTTACAGATTTATTTCCCATACTTCACTGGCAGAATTAGATAACATTGTTGATTAACATCCTTTCAGTGGAATTTGTTCATGACAGGCACCACATTTCAGGATTGTTTCAAATCAGCATTTACAAAGGAAAAATGTTAATTTAATGCCTAGCTCAATTGAACAGATCATAGTTAAATATGTTTAAAGTTGTCAAAATACTTGTATTCCCCCCACCAGCAGACAGCTGTTCCCACAACCAAGGCTGGGGTCATTTATGAATTGAATTGGAATTGATTAAAAAAAAAAAAATGGAATTAAGAAAAATATAAAAATAAAAAAGAATTGAATTGGAATTGATATCAATGAATTGATGAGTGAATTGATAAAGAAAAAAAAATTTATACTGTAATAGGCAAATTCATTATTGTACAATAATTAACTTACAGTATACTCAAATCAAGAGTAAAATATACAGTTTGCTGTCACAAGCAAAAGTTTAAAATATATCAAATGAAGCTATTAAATTTACTGTATCCACTCACTCGTTGTAGTGCTGCTCTCGGGTGTCTGCCCTTTCCTCTCCTCCGTTCTTCTTTCCTTCCATCCTCTTCTGTCTTTCTCTCCTTCATTCTTTCCTCTTCTGCCTACATGTGACTTTACACTCCCTCTTTTATCTTTCCTTCATTCTTTCCTGTTCCTTCTGCCTGTAGGTGACTACACTGAGTGACAAGCCTAGCCCCGGGCTCCTACGCTTCTCATGGGGCAATGTAGGATTGGATGATGAATGAATTAATTTTCATTTAATTGAGAAACTATTTCCTGCATACTTCATGTCTTTTAAATAAATGTATTTAAGATTTGCAAGTACAGTTCTTGTCAGTGTAGATTTAATCAGGGTAGATTTAAATTGATTTTGCATTGAAAACCTTTTAATGAAATATGGACCATAATGAATTGAATTGGAATTGAAGATTTCTTTTTCTATGAATTGAATTGAATTGGAATTAATTCAAAATTTATTCTGGATTGGAAGTGAATTTAATTGACAAGAATAAATTGACCCCAGCCCTGCCCACAACATACCCAGTGTGTATGGACAGCCGTGTGTAGTAGTTCAGTCAATTGTGGGTTGCTGTTGCTGTGGTCCTGGCCGTCAGAAGTGTGCTGTAATCAGTTCACTTCAGTTTCTGCATTTTTGTTGATACAGTATTTGCTCCCTGACTCAGCAAAAAAAAAAAAAAAAGTCAGTAGATATTTGGTTTTTGGCTGTTGTGCAGCTTATCTGTGTGTGCTGATCATCACTGACTTTATACATAAATAGCACATTGAATGAGGTGTTGCTAAATGAACGAAGAAATTTGGTTTACATGTAATTTTCCAAAGTAGACTGCTGGTAGTAAGATGCATACACATCTGAAAAAAATATTAGGGGATAAGCAATGTTGCAAGGAAAATATTGGAGCAAATAATACATATATCTATTATGGGATATTCTGTGTTGTAAGGATAATTTTAGTAACTCCCTGACATTGGAAGCTCATATTGCCTCTTCTTTCATTAAATTCCATTATTTAGTTTGTGTGCTATTCATTGTGATTCATGGGAATAGTTATAATGAGCCTGGGACCACAACAACAACAGCTATTAGTAAAACTTCAGCAGCCCAAAAGATCATAAATGTGTCAGATAGCTATATGGGCTTACTGATTAAAACCGTATTTTCTTTTTTAGCTAACAATAAAATGTAGGTGTTCTGCATATTTAATCCTACCTGAAATACTGATATTTGTTTTATTATATTTTTGTACCAATTTTTTTGTAATGATGTGTTATTTGTGCATTTTTATAATTGTGATGTTATAGTGATGTACTGCACAGTCTGGCACAGGAAAAATATATGTTCTGAACATTTTAATATGCTGCAGATCTTTTCTGGAACTGTCTTCCTCAGTCTGTTTCCCTCTGTCCATGACAATGCAGTATGTGCAGGACTTCCAAAATGAATGGATCTTGAATTTGGCTCCCATTTGTTTATTTTGTTCTTTGGAGGGAACAACATTGCAGTCTTCCAATCTTGGGTTCCTTCTTCTGTGCCTTAAAAAAAAAAAAAAAAAATAGAAATGTTAAAATAATAAGTATCCTCAAGTTAATGTCCCTTTATTTATGTCAGTAATCAGTAAGCATCTTGAATTGTTTCCCTTCATTTGTCAAATATTAACAAGCATCTTGAGTTGTCCTTCACTTACGTCAAAGATTAATAAGCTTCTTGCGTTGTCCTTCACTTAGGTCAAAAATTGATGAGCATCTTGAGCTGTCATTCACTTGCGTCAAAGATTGATGGGCATCTTGAGTTGTCCTTCACATAAGTCAAAGATTAATTAGGATCGTAAACTGCTTCCCCTACATGTATGGAAGCCTTTGTTGTTAATGTGGCTTAGGTTATTTTGTAATATGTTCTTCCTGTGGCTGACTGTGTTTTCTTGTATAGCAGCGTGGCTAGGTTTATTTGTGCTTGTCAGTTTGATTGTATTTGTTATTATTAATTTTGAATAGAGTGCAAAAATTGTGCCTTACCATCTCCAGTTGTTCTAGTAGCTATGTGGAAATATCTTGAGGTGACCCATTGGATGAAATGTTTTCTTATACTGTGTGTTTCAAATCACATAAAGTAGTAGAAACTTCCTTTTCAAGTTCAATTGTATTTGAAACTTCCTTTCCGAGATTGCCCCCCCTTCCCCCCTTTTTTTAAGTAGTAGTAGTTTGGTGAAAGAACTAATTTGTCAGTCAAGACATTTGCTAATTTCTCTTGATTCAGAATAGATCAGAAACCTGTACTTAAATATCCAGCAGATAATTTTGTTTGGTAAGGAATATTATGATTGCTGTATATCCTGCCATATAATGCACACTAGTGTATAATGCTCACTTATGATTTGGCAGGGGATATTTGGGAATAAATTTACTCAGTTAATTTACTAATTATTGATGCTCAACTTCCAGCAATAAGTTGTGAGGGAAAACAGTAATCTTTCATTGCCACCTTATTTTTGCCAGCAGGTGATCAGCTGTGTTTTGTTTACAATGTACCTGTGCATTAAGCTTGGTGCAGTTACTCCATGAGTGTGCATGTCTAAATCACATAATGCTTAGTGTTCTGTTTATTTATGATGTCTCACTGATGATGTAAATTCACCTAAATTTGAATGATTGAAATCTTTATAATTATTATGGCCATCGAGTGATTTGCTGCTGGCTCTTGGTGGCTGCGACTCATAATTTCGTATTTGTACCATTCTCGCCAACAGGGTTTTGTGGGTACCAGTCACCCTAGCCCATAGGCCTGTCCCATACCATGACCCTTATGGTATCATGAGCAGGGTGACTTTTGAAGCAAGATTTTGTTTGGGAAAGTGAGCATTATATGGCAGGAAATACAGTATGTTGGGCAGAAAACATTGTATAAAACTAAATTCTGTTACGTCACAGCTAGTGGTTTATAAATTGTACGAGTTAATATGAACTTTCTTTTGAGGTCGAGTCAGGAGTCGGAGGGCCGTTCACTGCTATGAATTTTATATTTCTGCCACGTTGATGCTGTAAAGAGATTTTTTAGTTGATGGTGGTGATTATTTTACTTGTAAGGCGAAGTAGGGATTCCCACCTGGGCTGTTCATAGGGTATTCTGTTGATATTTCTCCCACTTTGATGGTTTCTCTGTTTATGAATCTCTTGGTGGTGGTGATGGTGATTATTATACTTGTGAGGTGGGGTTAGGATACTAAGGGGTTTTCACTGTGTATGCTGTTGATAATTCTCCAGTTCTGATGATTTCTTTTGAGTGAATTTGAAGAAAGGAGGAGGCGAGGTAGGCCAAGAAGGCGGAGGGATTGTCATTTAAATCAGCTTGTTTCAGAGATTCCTTCCATTGTCCATAAGTATACTCTTTTCATCTTAACTTGGCCTGGATTTTTGTCATTTCGTAGCTTGTTCCAAGTAGTTCAGTGTCAGAAAAAAGGTAATGCAACAGCTCTACTTGCCCTAGCCCTTCTTTTAGACTAGCACCAGATTCTACTGTTATGTACTGTGACAACACAGCATTCAAGATGGAGAGATGGTAATTTTAGGCCAGGCTGGGGTACGAGAGTATAATATCAATGTTTTGAAAACATCAGATTTATGAGATACCTTTGCACTGATGTGGCTTGTGTGTCGAGAAGGTCATGTGTGTGTCCACAGTTAATCCAAGGTTACAGGGTGACTCTGTTGAGAGTGACTTGAAAGAGAGAAGTGAGGGTGTGTTTGAGATTTGTGTCTGTCATGAAAAGAATGATAGTTGATTTATGGGATAAGGGTGTCATTCTGCTGTGAGGAATCATTGTTCTAGCATTGGTTGGTGCTGTTGGAGGTTGAATGCAGTTTTTTGAGCTTTAGTGTTGTAAATCCATTGTTAGATCGTCGACACAGGACAGTACTGTAATTAGAGGAGGAGGGAGCAAGTAGCTCATGGACTATAAAAGTGAATGTGAGAGGACTGCAGCAATAGCACATCATGACTCGCTTGAGGAACACTGGTGTGGAAGTGGAACACTGTCATCCATCATCCACATGGAATTTCAAGGGTATTGGGGCACCTCACTATGTCTGCATAAGATGAAAATATATTTCACAAATTTGAGACCCGAAGGCACCTTTTGCACTCTAGAAAAATTTTTGTACTCTATAATGCCACTAAAAAGCATCTTTGCCCATATACAGTAATTCATCGGTTAACACTAGATGTGTTCATGGAAAGTAGTTGTAGGTGAAAATTGCTCTAAATGAGGGTTTGGTTCTAGCAAAAAAGATTTACTTCAGTTGTTTTAATAGTTTTATTTAGGACTACAAATACTTTTCAAAATGCAGATTACATAAACTGGAAATAAACATTTTTATTCATTGTACCTAAATTAAAAAGATTTTGTAGGTCATTTTTATGTAGTTTTATATGTATTGATATGTTATGTATTGTATTAGGATTCTTTGTAATTCTTCCTTCTTCCCCTATTCCTCCTACCCTATCCTGCATTACCATACCGTATCATACCCTGTCCTGCCATCATCTACCCTATCCTTCCTCCATTCCCCATCCCTGCCCTTCTCTGATATCTCTTATCCTACCACTCCCTGCTATCCTCTGTCCTGTTTTCCCATGCCCTGTTTTTCTCTCTGTCATATTTCCTTGACATGTCGTCCTCTACCTTAGCCAGCATTGCCCTTCCTTAACCTGCTATCCCTGCCATCACCAACGATGCCCTACCCTGCCCCAACTTCCTCTTAATGTATTGTGTTATCCCATACCCTAACCAGTCCAGCCATCCCTTTCATTGCTTCCATCTTTCACCTCTGCCCTGCCATACTTTTTCCTACCCACCTTCCCTTCCCTGTCCTGTCCCTTCCTACACCATTGCTCTTCCGCCTACCCTGCACTACCTTGCCTTTCCCTATATTACCTTGCCTTTCATTACGCTACCCTGCCTTTCCCTGCACTACCTTGCTTTTCATTACACTACCTTGCTTTTCATTACACTACCTTGCCTTTCATTTCACTACCTTGCCTTTCATTTCACTACCTTGCCTTTCCCTACACTACCCTCCCTTTCTCTACACTACCCAACCCTGCTTTTTCCCACCCTATCGTCTTTTTATATCCAACCCTGCACTCAAAGACCTTATGTCTTCCGACATTACTTTGCTAAACTTACCCTGCTCTGGTTCTCCCTACCCTGACCTTTTTCTGTCTGGTTGCTCGCTACACTACTACTTATTGCTCTGTCCTGTATCTCAGTACCCTGCTTCTTGCTATCTTGCCGTGCCCTGACTCACTACCCAACCCTTCCTTACCTCTCCCTGCAATGCTCTGTCACTTCTTACCCAGCTTCTTATTACCCTACCCTGTCTTTACATACTGTAACCTACCCTGCCTTTCCCTACACTGCTACTTGGTCCACCATCTAGGTCTATGATAACCTCTTGGTGCCTTTCAATCATCTTGTAAGCCGCTGTGCTGAGTCGGGTCTACCCTCTATTTTTCCAATGTGCTTTTCTTTCTCTTTGAAACTGGACCAAACTCCATCAGTCCCCATCCCAGGGGCATCCATTCCTCCATCCACACTAGAATTTTACTTTGTCCACACATACACCCTCCTTTTCCGTTTCATGTACATCTACTCTGCCATTCATCCTTTACCAGTTCCAATGTCCTTCCTCTACATTCTCATAACTCATGGGTTGTCCCACTATGTTTGCACCTCTGTTATTCCATACTCAAAATCCTTTACCTCACCCCTTGTCCTTCATTTATATTTTATCGAACAGGTATCTTCTTATTCATCTGCTACCCTTGTTTACAGTGATGGGTCTAATATATCAAGTGACAGGATTTGCAATACTTTTTCCTCTCTCGATCCTATCAGTTTACAGGATTTGAGGTACTCTTTCCCTCTCGATCCTATCAGTTTACCTTACTGTCTGTTGCTAGCATACTTAAAATAGAACTGAATGCGTTATGTTCTGTTTTATGATATATGGTTTACTCTTCATCATTATCTTTTATTTTTTTCACTGACTCTATTAGTGCACTTTTCCTTTGGTGATCTTTCTTCTCCTAACACCCACTTGTTCATGAGGTTCAAGAATGGCTATTTCATTTATCTGTTAGAAAGAATAACATACATTTCTGCTGGGTCCTTAATCATATAGGTGCACCTGGAAATGAACAGGTTGATCCTTTAGCTCATCCTGCAATCTCCTTTGGGAATTCTCGTTTTTGTGCCATTCTGGCCTCTAATCACCTCCCTGTTATCACTTCCTTTCTAATTTCAAGGTACCAGTCCATCTGGTCGACATTTCAGCTGATAAACTCTGTGCAGTAAAACAGTCCGTTTCCCCCTTGGCATAATCCAAGTCATAGAATAAATTTGACAGTGGGAAGCTGCACTAGCCTGTCTACGTATTGGTCATACCCAGCTCACTGACTCTTATTTGATGTCCAGTCCTTGCTGTACCTGTGATGTTCTCCTTTATGTTTCACATATCTCCAAATTATGCTACTGCTTGTGCCTGTGCTTTTCCTTTTCGAGTCCTCTGTACTCCTTACAATACCTTCAGATCATAGTGCTGTATGATCTTTGTTATATGGTGTTTGGCTTTCATTCTCACTGTCTCTGCTTCACCTCGCCCTACCCTGTCTTTGCATAATTATGCTACCCTGCCCTTCCCCTTCTTAACCATTGTTTTCTCTTACTACCCTACCCTCCCTCTCTACCCCCTCCCTGCCTTTCCCCAACGTACCATTCCTCTCCTTATTCTCCCCAGTATCTTACTACCCTACCCAGTCTTTCCATAACTTACCTTCCCTCTCCATACTCTGCCCAGTATCTTACTACTATATCCAGCCATTACCTACCCTGCCTCTTCCTAACGTATCATGTCTCTCACTTCTTAACACTGCAGTGTTTCTCCCTAAGCAACCCTGTCTCAAACTACACTGCCTTTCCTTAACCAACCTTACTACTCATTATACCTTACCTGCCCTTAGCGTACTTTACTCTGCCCTGCATCAGTCTACCCTGCCCTTCCTCTTTCTACCCTTCCTTCCTTCAACCTACCCTGCCTCTCTATCAAACCCTACACATCAGCCTTGCCCTACCCTCCCACTCCCTAAACTAGCCTACTGGGTATCATTTTACCAAACTGTGCCCTGCCATCCCCCCACCTTGCCTAATGTCTCCTTACCTTCCTGTCATCCCCTTCCCTACCCTACTTTGCCATCTGCAACCTTGCCCTGTCTCTTAGTACCTAACTATTTTACCATCCCTATTCTTCCATGTAATCCCCTGCCTTGCTATGTGTCTCCCTACTTTGCCATGGCCTGCTTTTCCATGCCTCAGCCTACTGTACTCATTCCTTCCTCTCCCTGCTCTTTCCAACCTTTCCCCCTCCATTCCCTTGCCTCTGTCTGCCTTTCTTTGCATCTTCCTCCCCTTCCTTGCCTCTCCCTACCCTTTTCAATTACCTGCCCTTTCATTGCACTCTGTCTTTTCTGTACCTCTCTACATCTTGTTCTTCCATTACTTCCTCATCCCTTTGCTTCCTTCCATATCCATCCCTCACTCCCTCTCTCCCCCTCCTTTAACCCTCTCCTCCTCCCCCTTCTGTAGCCATCACTCCCTTACCTACCTGTCTCCCTTACCCAGTCCTTCCTCCTTAACCCTCCCCCTTCCCCATAACCTCACCTGCCATTCTCCTTTCCCTCTCTCGCTCGCCTTGTCTCCCCATCCCCTTGTTCCCCTCTCATTTCCTTCCTCCAGCTACATAGCTGATATGTACCTCTCCATGCCTTCCTTCTTCCTTCCTTCTCTGATTGTCGTGACAAGTTGGATCTCTAGATTCATTAGAATGTATAAATGGAAGTGATGGAGACGCCTAAGTTGAACAATGTGAATACAAACATATGTGAAGCATTCTAAATAGATTTGTTGAATTATTTTATGATATAGCTGTATTTGATTCGAAACAAATCTGTGAAGGAAATACAGCCTTATCGTAAAATACTTCAGATTTATTTAGAATGCTTCATATGTTTTTGTAATCACATTTTTCAACTTCCGAGCAACCAAACCCTCAGAACAATAGGTACGAGTTTCTGAATTATAGACGTAGAGCATTACTACTACCTGACGTTTTGCATTAGTGTACAGTACACTCTTTTCAAAAAGTTTGTCAGCCAGGGGATTTGATGATTACAGTTTTGTTGCAGTGCACGTTTTTTAAATCAACGAAGTTATTTCTGAATGGATTTGTGTTATATAAAATTATTTATCATTCACTAAAAAAGCAGCCATGATAATTTGTGAAGTTACACACATATATATATATATATATATATATATATATATATATATATATACACACACACACACACACACACAAAATGTAATGACGGGAATGTTTGAGACTTTGGATGGACTGTACAGTGTTGTTCTTACATAGGCACCCCCTACATGTTCCGTTCCCCCCCACCTATACATCCCTTCTCCCCCCCCCCTCACAAGGTTATAGAGGTGTCTAATAAAGTTAGAGTATTTGTAAATGTCCCAGATTATATTAATAACCAATGTTCCTACACATGTGATCAAAATTATATGGTAAGTTGCATCTCTATATTCATAGGAATGTATAAATGGAAGTGATAGAGATGCCTAAGTTTGAAAACTGTGAATACAAACATATGTGAATCATTTTAAATAGATGTGTTGAAGTATTTTATGATACGGCTGTATTTGATTCGAAAGAGATGTGTGAAGGAAATACAGCCATATCATAGAATACTTCAACAAATTAATTTAAAATGCTTCACATATGTTTGTAATCACAGTTTTCAACTTAGGTATCTCTAGGAATGTGGCTAATTGTAAATAAATTAAATAAAAGTATTTTATGACGTGTTTGTATTTATGAACCTCTTATAGGAGACCCCCGACACATTTAAGTCAAATTCCAGGGTGGACTGCACCAGAATTTTTTTGAGAGGTCGGGTGAAAAACAGGTATTTATAAAGATTTTTAGGGGAATATTTATAAAGATTCTTAGGGGTTCTTTATAAATATGACTTAGTCATATTTATAAAGATTCTCAACGTATTTATAAAAATTCTTAATTTAAGAATCTTTATAAATATGACTTGTTATACTTATAAAGATTCTTAAGTTAAGAATTTTTATAAATACGTCACGAACCTTTATAAATATGACTTAAGTCATATTTATAAAGAACCCTTAAGAATCTTTATAAATATCCCCCTAAAAATCTTTATAAATACCTGTTTTTCACCCGACCTCTCAAAAAAATTCTGGTGCAGTCCACCCTGGAATTTGACTTAAATGTGTCGGGGGTGTCCTATAAGAGGTTCATAAATACAAACACGTCATAAAATACTTTTATTTAATTTATTTACAATTAGCCACATTCTTAGAGATACCTAAGTTGAAAACTGTGATTACAAACATATGTGAAGCATTTTAAATAAATTTGTTGAAGTATTCTATGATATGGCTGTATTTCCTTCACACATCTCTTTCGAATCAAATACAGCCGTATCATAAAATACTTCAACACATCTATTTAAAATGATTCACATATGTTTGTATTCACAGTTTTCAAACTTAGGCATCTCTATCACTTCCATTTATACATTCCTATGAATATAGAGATGCAACTTACCATATAAGCAATCATATGTTTATATATATATATATATATTTTGATCACATGTGTAGGAACATTGGTTATTAATATAATCTGGGACATTTACAAATACTCTAACTTTATTAGACACCTCTATAACCTTGTTAGGGAGGGAGGGGACGTATAGGTGATGAGGGTAGGCAAAGTATAGGTGGCGGGGGAGGGGGGCGTGTAAGAGGTGCATATAGGTAATGGGAGGAGGCTATATATATAGGTGGAGGGGAGGGGGCGTAATAGTGGGGGGAGGGGGTTTCATAGGCGGGGAAAGGGGTACATAGGGGGATGAAGGAGGCATATGGGGGGGGGGCATGTAAGTGGAGGAGGCATTTGGGGAAACGGGGTGTATGTGGGGGGAGGGGCCATTTAGGAAGGAGGGGGGAGGAGGATGGGGGAAGAAGAAAAGAGGAGGAGGAGGACAGGAAGAACAGGGAAGAGAATAGGAGGGAGGACAAAGAAGTTGGATGACATGATAGAGATACAGATGGTTTAGACAAAGGAGGAGAATGGAGAAGGGAGGCAGGAATGAGGAAGGAAGAGAGAAGGTTAAGAAAGGGATAAGGAGAAAGAAATGTAGAGATGCAACAGGATTGGAGAGTGGGGAAGGAAGAGAGAGGGTTAAGAAAGGGATAAGGAGAAAGAAATGCAGAAGGATGTAACAGGATTGGAGAGTGAGTATGGAGAATAAGCGTAGAAAAAAGGAGGGAGGGTGAGTAAAGAAAAGGGGGAGGAGGAAAGCAGGAAAGGGGAAGGAAGAGGAAGGAGCAGGGAAGTTATAGGGAATGGGAACTGGGAAGCTGAGAAGGTAGTAAAGAGGAAGGATGATGGAGGCAGGGAGAGGAAATATGGGAGATGGGATGCAGGAGTGGAGGTGGGGTGGGGGGGAATATTAGTAAATAATATACATTTACAAAGAGGTAATTCAGATATAAGAACAAAGACTGTACAGTCCATCCAAAAAGTATCTCAATCATTTCCGTCATTACATTTTGAATTATATATATATATATAATTATATAATCAGTAACTTCACATAAATGATCATGGCTGCTTTCTTAGTGAATGATAAATAAATAATTTTAAATAATATACAAATCCATTCAGAAATAACTGTCCTGATTTTAAAAACTGCAACAATACTGTTTGTAAAATCATCATATCACCTGGCTGACAAACACTTTTTGGAAAGAGTGTACAATAATGCAAAATGTCAGGTAGTAGTAATGCTACACGTTTATAATTCAGAAACTCGTACCTATTGTTCTGAAGGTCTTGGTTGCCCGTAAAAATCACAACACTCGGTTTAGAAAGACATTACTTACTGTGTCATAATTCATCATTGATACAAATGCATATTAAAAAGTATTTTTAACATCCCTTATCAATATGAGGCACCTAGATAGATTTTGCATATATGTTTTGCTATCATGGAAGGTGTGAACCATGAGTTGATTTAGACCAGTATGGTACCATGGGTACCTCCTCCCACCTACAAACTCATAATTATATCCTTTCCACCACCATTTCCATCCACTCTCCCCATATGACCTCACCATCTAAGTTCACTCTTTTCAACCCTATTAACACACTTCCTTAAAGCACTTCTCTAACGAATCACAATACGTCTCATCCTATGCATTCAATGCACTCTGCACGCACACATTCCTTTACGGGGTAAGGAAGATCGGTAGAGTGGAGGTAAGACTGCAAAGCACAGCAAGGGGGTGGAGGTGGCATGAGTCAGAAAGACATGAGGGTATAAGAGGTATTAGGGAGGTGAGGCAGGTGGCAGGGAGGCAGGTGCGGTAGGATGGCAAGGGGAAGGTGAGGCAGGATGGTAGGGAGGGGATAAAGGCGGGATGGTGGGAGGGGATAAGGCAGAATGGTAGGGAGGGGGGTAAGGCAGGATGGTGGGGAGGGGGGGAAAGCAGGATGGTAGGGAGGGGGTGAGACAGAATGGTAGGGAGGGGGTGAGTAGGAAGGGGATAAGGCAGGATGACAGGGAGAGGGTGAAACAGGAAAGAAGAGGATGAGAAAGAATGACAGGGAGGAGTGAGGAAGGATGGTGGGACGGGGTGAAACAGGAAGGAGGTGAGGCGAGATGGCAGGACAGCAGAATGGCAGGAAGGGGGGTGAGGCAGGTGGACAAGAAAGAGTGAGGCAGGTGGGCAGGAAGGGGATGAGGCAGGCATCTGGGAAGGAAGGGGTGAGGTATCTAGGAAAAGGAGAAAGGCAGCTAGACAGGAAGGGAGTAAGGCAGTCAGGAAAGGAAGGAAGGCGGAAGGGGATGAGGCAGGAGGGCATGGAGGGAGGGGGTGGGGGCAGGCAAGGAAGGGGAGGAACAAAACATAAGATCATCATGATCTGTCTCTCATCTAACAATAACATGAAGTACAGCTTAGAAAATAAGGAAACACCAAACATGATACAGGGTGTACTAATCTACAATATGCCCAGTGAAATGGGCAATTACTCAATCATCAATTATGCCCCTAGAATCAATCGCCATTCATGCCTCTGGAATCAATCACCATTCATGTCCCTGGAATACTCACTACAACAGCAGCCTAACGAACTGCACATTTCTTTCTGCACAGCTGTGTTTTATATTACCTATAATACACACAATGCCATCCAATGCCTATTGTAAAAATAAAATAAACAAACAAATAAAGGGGGAGGGGGGACTCTTGTCACATGTTCTCCTATATACAATTCATCTAACAACCTCCAACCCCTAACTACTCCCTAAATCACCCTCGGTAACTTGTTTCATTAGACACAGTGGCCACATACATCACCTTTCTGGCATACCATCCCTCCACCCATCTTTAAACTGATGCCGTTTTGTACAGTTCATCACAGTCATACAATCTGATACATAAGTCAAGCATTTATTATATATATAAAAGTCCCAGTTGCATAGCCAGACATGCAGCATCAGAAAATTTTTTTGTACTTTATCAAGCTGACTTCATGAGGGTTATTCATCCTACAAATTACACACTACATTCTTCTTAGTTCCAAAGATTAGTTCCAGGAGCACTGCTGCTGGAAAACTGACCCTAAATTGAGCTATACATTGCATATTTACAGTTAATGGTTGATTTCCTCAGCAAAACCCTTCTCTGCAGGGAAACTAACCTGGTACTACTGACAATGATAAATTTTCAAACCGGTACTATAGACTATCATTATCCTCTAATTAACCAATGACAGCATCCCAAAGCATTATGGGATATTTACGAATCCCAATCATACGACTTTAGTTTGACTGCTCCAAACCATTGGATGCTGACAATAATATACTCATTACCAGCTAGTCTCCAACTTCTCATTTACTTTCCTGAAATTGCATACTGAGAGAAAAACAGGCAGACTATAGATGACGTCCAAATTACCTTTAAATAGGATTTTAAAAAGTAATGCAAATAATACTTAAAATAGAGGACTCTAAATTTAATATACCTCGGTAAACTAGATATCAAATTTAACGGACACTCTGAAGCCACCAATCTTTCATCAGCTATAAGGAGCAATGTAAGTTAAATGGGGTGCAATAGGTCACTGTACATGCAGTTCCTACCCTTTCTACTCCAACAAGGATGTTCAATAAACTGCAACAGGGCAAAATTATGGGCCAAGTTAATATAAAATGGGTATAGCTTTCATTTCAGTACTAGAATATGCTACTATACTCATTTATTTTCAGCCGTGCTTGAAATCCCAACTCAGAGGAGGACCATCGGATACAATGGATTTTCGGCTTCATCAAATGTGGCTTCCTTTCTCAATTAGTCTGTTATAGGAAGGGTCTATATTTAAAGTCAAATGAAATGCGTAATCTATTCATAAAATTTGCCTTCTGATGCTGAATAGCCTAGGGGTACCATGTATCAGCATTTCTACATCACTGACTGAACTGATTTATAAATATTCCAAAGTTGCTTTCAGTGTAGTAATATCAATACGACATCATTTCAGTAAGACGCAAGACTGTACAATTCCTATTTAACAAACATTAAATATGTTCACGGTGGCAGCCCCCAGACTTAATTTGGGATGAGGGAGGGACAGATTGTTCGACAGCAACATGGCATCACTTCCGTTTCGTTTGAAATCGTATGAAAATTTAATGACTCCAGCAGCATATTTCAAACAACTTTCGAGGAATGTCTGACTTTGGACAATATCATATGAAACTGAATGAAACTGTATGATTTTGTATAATATTATGACCATGATGTAACATTATAAAATGCAGCATCAGCCACAAAAGGCCCTTTCACCAACCTATTTATATACATTCTCTCCATATAACCATATTATCCATGCACACACACATCCTTCAGTCTTACTGTCTACATACTTCCTTACTTCAAACCTTTCGCAAATCACATTATTTCTTATCCTATCCATTCTACAAACTCCATACACATTCCTCTCTAGCCCCATTTCCACATCTCTTTTTCTCATGCCAAACTATACAATAATAATAATAATAAGTTGATCATCATTATCATCATCATCACCTAGACTTTTTTCCCAGTTTATGATGTGTTGAGCTAAGGTAAAAAAACCGGTACAAAAGTGTGAACAACTAATGCCATGTCTAGTGAAATGAGCCAAGTAACAACAACAACAACAACAATAATAATAGTAATAATAATAATAATAATAATAATGAGGAGAGAAGGTAGGTGACTTGAAAGGGCAGTCAAGAGAAGATTTATAATGGGGTATTTAAACCTCAGAACACTAAGTAGTTCACATATTTTAATTATTATTCACAATTGTACAGTCAACCAAAAAAGTATCGCACACCTGGGAAATTATAGTGTGAAAATGTGCGAGTTTTGCGGATGCCCGTGAATCTATTAACATACTGTCTCAAAGAATATAGAGTTCCATCCAATATGATATGGTTTATGTGATTTCAAGTTGTAGTAATTACCAAGGACAATATTTGCACTTATAATTACAGGGTGCCCCATACATCACAATGCTTCATCCGTGTTTCAGAATGATACGTGCGGTAAGATGGCTGAAACTTTTCTGGTTAACTGTAATTACAAATGTATAGTATCAACACGCGACAGAAGAACGTTCATGTCTTTCATTCGATAGATCAGGTGTTTACTCCGTAATTCCTCTGATATCGTCGTCTCCTCTGTTGACTTCAGCTTGCAACTCTATATCGTCGTCTCCTCTGTTGACTTCAGCTTGCAACTCTATATCGTCGTCTCCTCTGTTGACTTCAGCTTGCAACTCTAAGACTGCCATCGACATCTGAAGTTCAGCCTGTTGGGGAGGGCAAGAAGTGATGAAAACTTACTAGAACAGTTGCCTGAACTTATAAGCAAATTATTAAATACCAAACAGATCTTAAAATCTTCCATTTTCAGCATTTAAACCACAACATTACCAAGTTTTGCTCCACCTAATCATGATGTACTCTGGGATAAGATGTCTGGCAAAACATACAGCCATATTCAGGGTGACATAGGAAGCTCCGTAGTGCAAGCCTTGACAATATCCCAGATCAATTTATAATACACCTAACTATAAACAAAAACCAGTCTTCAACACAAACCCCATTAGTCTGATGACATAATTTACATTCCGATCTTATTATTACCAATTACTTTACGCAACTTAGGACAGACCTCTAGTAGCGAAAAGGTTAATGAAGGCTATATCAAATTCCTCCAGCTCTGAAAGTAACCTATAAGCTTAATAAAACTGTCTGGCAGCAGCAAGAATTAAGTACAAAATACATCACGAGACTGAAAAGTTTAACCCTACATATGGGTAGCTGGCAGTCGTGTGCTCCCAAGCTAGATGTACCCTTTCAAGAGCCAGCTAAGGCTAGTACTGATGGCATCTTTAACTTGGTGAATTTTTCTGCATAATAAACCTTAACACTTTGTGTGTTATTTATATAATTTTATTACTGAGGGACACCTCCATCATCATGTGATGGCACTGATATGATAAAGTGGCTCTAGTGCCTGGTTATAATAATCATAAACAGCCCTCAATTCCCTCTTTATTACCAAAATGGAGGAAGGTGGACTGCAGGAAAAAGGTAATTTCTATTTGCAGCTCACTTTGTTCACATTCAGATAATCCTGGAATTGCAACTAAGCTGCCGCTGATTGCAGAGAATGAACAGAAGGACAAGGAAAGATTTAGGAAATGAAGAGACTGAATGGGTCACAAAGGTCTGAGAGGAAATTCTGATAAAACAAAAGTGATATCTAGGGCTTGTGGCAGTACTGTCAATGCAGAGAAAGTGTGACCAAGTGCAGTTTGCTACAAGGGAATGAGAAGGAAATAATCTTGTGCTGCATTTGTAATAAGTGAGTGCATAAAAGATGTATTGGTATTTGAAGGATACTGCAAAATAATGTATTTTGTGTGTGCGGTGTGTCTGAGAGAGTATGTTGATACTGTCAGGCATAGTAGTAGTAGTAGTAGTAGTAGCTGTTCCCTAGGCAATCTGGCTGAACAGCCCTGAGTCCCTAAGGAAGGCCACGCCCAAGACCAGGCTTTCCCACAAAGCTCTCAAGGTGTGTATGTTGTGTTGTTGGCACAGGTGACTGTGAGCAATGCAGTCTTCCATATTATACTTAATAATATGGGGTGCTGTGCTGCATCCTGCACGGTCATCAGCGATGGAGTCATCCAGCCTCTTCTGATAGCTCAAGAGAACTGGATGATGCCCACATCTCAGCCTGGCCAGGTGGACCCTGTTCTCATGAGAGAGATAGGATTCAGAAGGGTGGATATCAGGAGGCTGTGTATGAAGCCGAGTGTTGTCTTTAAGTGACTGAATGGAGCAGTGAGTGATCTGAGCATGGATATGTTTCTGGAAGCTGGTTTGAGGCAGGCGAGAGAGGAGAGTTGGCAGTATTTGTGTATGATATCGTATGCTGGGTGTTGTTTTGATGTTCCTTGGTGTGTGTGGATGTGCTGCCATGTAGTGTAGTGGATGGTGTGGGTTTGTAGAGGCTGCGGCGAGAATTTGTGTGCCTCTCATGTCTAGATGACCTTTGATTTTGAGGACTGTGGTTTCTTGGTGTAGGTGATCTGTTGGTGTAGTAGCTGTGCAGCCTGTGATTATTTGTAGGGCCTTGTTCTGAATGGTCTGTAGAGTGTTGTAGTGTGTCAGGCATGAAAGATCTTGCTGGAGTCTGAGTGTGGAAGCGCTTTGTTATTTGGGGGACATGTTATGTGCTAATGTGCAATTGAGTTACCTCTGGCTAGGATAAGGAGTGGTTGGAGGAAATTCTGAGAGCTGTTGCCTGTCCTGATGCAGAGGGATCTCTCTCCATGCTAAGGGATCTTTGTATGCAGCATGTGTTTGGGTAATGCTGTATGGTAGTAAGACCTGGGCAGTAAACGAAGAGGCTACTTGCAGGCTCAAATGTACAGAAATGACAATGAATACATGGATGTGTAGTGCATCCTTGACTGCAAGGCCTGGGGGGCTAGGATTTTGACTGAAGAGATGAGAGGAAGGATGAGACTGGAATGTACTGGTGTTGTGATGAGGAGGGCTAGATTGAGATGGTTTGGGCATGTTGACAGGATGATGACAATCAGGTGCAGAGGACGAGAGGTGTGAATAGTGTTTGGGGTTGCGAAAGGCAGACAAAAAGACCTGGAATGAGATCAGAGTGACCTCAGGGATAAGAGACAGACTAGGGAGGTTGAGATCGAGAAGCATGCAGAGCAGACATTCGGTGACCAAGGCATATGCATGCAAGCACACGAGTCTTTAAAAATGATACAATATTAACGATACTACTGTATACGAATGCAATATTTACGTCACTGCAATTTACAGTGCAATATGCAACTCTATGATCAGATAAGACTACCTTTCAGGAATTCACTTCAAAAATACAAAACTAACAGACCAAATGTACCACTTACAAGCCAAGTGCCCCCCTCACAGAATGACCAATAACAACCATGAAATACCCTACACCAGTTTGGGAAAAAAAAAAAAAAAAAGACATACACACCAATGCTAAAAACAACTTACACTAAAATATCAAGAAACATCCAATACCACATATACATACAACTCCATACCCTGCAAATTAATAGGTCATTATTGATGTTTTTAGAAATTGTCTATTCTTAAGTACTGTATTCTGGGCTCCAGTAGCCTTGCCTCTAACACCTAGGCTCATTCTCATCAGGTAAGGAAGCTCCCTCACACCTCTTCCCTAGAGATTTATTTTTGGATACGGCTAGTTAATAACCTTTTGTACGTTATCTATGCAGTGTATGGCAATATTAGGTGGATTTATTTAACAAATGGACATTAAGGTGTAACAGACAAGGTAAATCTCTTAGGAAAAGGTGTTCAAGCTTCCTTAACCTATGAGAATACCAGCACCTAGCTTTGACAGGCGAAATACAGGCTTTTGTGGACTATAGTAGCCTAGTCTTCAGCATTTAGTCTCAAAGGGAGAAGAAGGGGTTATGGCAAGGTTTATTTTATTAAGCTTCAAAAATAACAACACTGGGTTTTAGAAATCATGCTCACTGTTTATGCCCTAAAATCTGCCATGGTGCGTGCCTGAGCTCGTGCACCATGAGGCTGTAGTTTTTACTCTAACTCTGCCCAGATTTTTGTCCTGTTGCAGCTTATTTCACAGAGCCCAGTGATAGACTCAACTATGTCTCAACACCCTTTCCACAGCACTTCATGACTTGTATATTCTAGTGAATACTGCTACAGCTCAGCATTAAAGATGGAGATTGTAATTTTAGGCCAAATTAAAGTGAAAGGGTACAGTACAATAATTATGGCCAGTGCAGCATGACATATCGACTGTCCTTGAGCCATGGCTGATGATGCCCACTGTCACTGCCAAAAACTGGCAATTTACTTGTAGTCCAAGTTTAAGACTCGTGTAAGAAAACTTCAGAAGTAAAAATACACCAAGATACCCCTCCCTTTGTATGTATAAACTTTCAAACACACTAAACCATGAGTCAGAAATCAAAAAACAGAAGTCGAGGGAACTATTTTAACGTAATTTTGGTTACCCTTTAAGACCACTGATACTTTTAATTAGTACCAATGAAACTTGAAAGCATCCTGTAAATTCACAGGTCTTCCACTTAGTATTCATATTACTTCATGGGAAGGAGCTAAGGTTACCAATTTTTCTACTACACTTAATTTACGATACATCCACTTAACAGTTTAAGCCAGCCCTCCGTTATTTAAATTTAATATCCACTTTTTTCCAAGGAAAATTAATCTTAATACCTTCTGAGGCAAGTTTTGCCTCAGGCAGCAAGTGTGAGGACCTAACTGAGAGGCTCAATTCATGAGGACTCTTTAAAAGTGTACCCACCTTTTTAGTAGCCTGTCGACCGCTCCCTGGAACGAAGACAGGAGCTTCGGTAGATGCGGTGGTCTTGACTGGTAGCTGTGGTCTTGGGAGGCTGGAATATAGTAAATCTTTGTTAGCCACTTATTTTTATGGTATCAAGCATTGAATGCTAAGTACAATAGGCCTGACCTGTAAATACTGTATTTCTAAATTCTAACTGCCTGAATACTGCTAAAATGTTGTAGCTACTGCCAACTTTTTCCACCCCCTTTATTATTCTATCTGTCTCCCCTCCTCTTTTCCCACTTTTCTCCCTACCCTTCCATTCCCAGGGGCTCTACAATGAGTGTAGAAGCCTAATGGTTTCCTTTAACCCAAAGAACCATTGACAACACTGGGTGGTTACCATATAACTATATTACAAGGTTATGTGAAACCTTGTATGGTGCCACTGTTAACTGGGTGGAGACCAATGTTGGATCCATTCTGGAACGAACCAATTTTCCCTGTGCCTCTGTCACAAGGCGCTGTCAACCACAAAGGAATAACAGTTCACTGCATGGCATGGCCCTGCAGGATTGGTTACTTGCATATAGTTAATGTGTCTGCTTGACTAGGCAGACTGGTTAATAAACAAGTTGTTCCAGACACCCTAATACAGGCGGATCCCTTTATACGAGCATCTGCTATACGAGAAACCAATGATTTGAGGACATGCAAGTCAGACCTAAATTCAGTGATGCAAGCAGAATCACTTAAACCTTTTCCCCATGTTACATACTCCGTTATAGGAGTTTTCGTGATCCTTTTCTTCACTCTGTCATAGGAGTTTCCACTATCCGAGCAGTTTTCCATTGACATATCCTGCTTGTTTAATGGAAAATGCCTGTGAACTGTTGCTAAATGGAAATCTGATCTACGTATACAGCAAATCTGCCAAGAGATAGTCTACTTGGCAGTATGCTGTAACTATATTCCTCCCATTATAGCTGATGTGTTCCTCCAAAGCACCATTTGTAATGTGATGCATATCATCAATTCCATGTTACCCTTTTCCACGTGCAAAGTCTAGGTTACTCTATCCTGATATTTTGAGGGTGACCAGATCCTTGTACACCAGTGGAATTATGCGATCAACAAACCATGGTAACCACCCCACTGATACAAACCCTCACGTCATACATCAAGTTAACTATGTATCTGACTAGAGCATCATTTTTCTGTCATGAATTTTAATCTGACTAGAGTATGGATGGTTAATGAGCTGGTGTGGGTCAAACCTTATTCCGCCACTCAAAATTCATCAGTAAAGTACCGATAGGTAAGCATACTGCTTTTAAAGATATCAATGATGCTGTGTTTTCTCATAGAATCCCCATAGTGAATGAAATGGGAGAGCTGTTTTCTATGAACTGGAGGAATATTAGTGCAAAAACAATAAAAATACTTCATCAGTTGCTAGAACTTAGAAAAACCATGGGCATGTAATACGATTTCTAACCTTGACAGCCAATGTATATACTGTACCAATGTAACCTTCCTATTCCAGGCAGCAAACTAATGTGAACGTCACTTAAAAAGTACTGTTTAATATTTATCTTCCTTAACTCCTTTAATCTCATGACATTTTCATTCTTAGGCTTGTATCTTTATCTGGTAAGGAAGCTCCCAAACAATTTTTCCTTAGCAATTTTTTGTACATGGCAGGCTAATATTCTTTTGATATTTATGCAAAGTAGGGCTACTGGAAGGGCTGGACAGAAGTAACAGAACAAAATAGTCAGCGTCACATAATGCCCGAACCTCCCATAACACGGGAGGTGCAATTTTGTGTTCCAAAAATCAGAACACAGAAAAACCTGATATAACATGGTTGACGGAAACCGCTCATTTTTTACAAGACTATGTGGTGATGATGGTCATAACGTGGCAGGAGGCCCCAATTTATGTTTCAAAGTTGTACTACATACCCATTAGTAAACAGAACGCGGTTCGAGGCACAAATTTACAGTTGGAATTCACAGAGCCCAGCAAGTGATAGAGCTCGGATTGCATCGGCCTATGATGTACAGTATTCCTGTCATGTGTCTGAGCGCAGTGTCACCATAGTCCACTGAGCATTCCTGTCCCAGTGGAGCCTATCTTCGCCCCTCGCTCTGGCTGCACACGTGCTGTATTTTTTTTTTTTTCCCCCACGGAACCCCACTCCACCTCCCCCAAGCAAGCCCACAACCTCTTCCATTCAAGGTGAGGCATCCTCCAGTGCCTGTATGTATTGAAGTCTTAATTAGGTAGGTAAATGTCCTGGGGGAAAAAAAAAAAAAAACTGCCCCAATGCTGGAACTTGGGGCTGACTTAGGTACCATGAAACCCTTTAACATGTAAATCTACGGCCCCATAACGCAGAATTCTCATAAAACGGGAACTTCTGGGGACAATATTCCTGCACTGTGCATGCTGAATGTACTTATGAAATGTTGTTATGGAGCTTCCTTAACTGATGGGAACTCAGGTCTTGCAACCATCAAGATTTATACAGCAATTTCTTGCAGTGAATGGTTTAAAACTAACCCATCCAGTTTTAAGTCTCCATAAATTACATTAGTGTAAAGGCTGGAATAAAGTTTCATGGGGGAAGCACTGAAAACATACTCCCTGCACTTCCCCATTCCTGGTTAAACTGGAAAAAAAACTGTTGCAGTACAGCCAGCAATATCTGAAAAACTATCACTCAGCCTGTCACTTTAGTTATTTTATGAAAGTTTGAGATTAGAAATTCTGCACATGAATACAATTTCAGTGTGAACCTGGTGGACTGCAGGCTGGCTTCCCTTCACTATCCTCCTTTTAGGCAACAGGAAGCACAACTAATTAAAACTATTCCCTCACTTACTATCATTATTTAAATAAAAATTAATAAAAAAATTACCTCAAATGCACCAGAATGGGGCAGTATTTCCAAGATGGATAGCAAGCTGGTGTCAAGGAGAGCTGGAGCTCCCTTTTACCAGCCCTCAGGACCTGTTCCTGACCTTTGCTGAACCCTTTCAGTATTTTCATGAACAAAGAGCAGGCCAGCACACATTCATAAACCACTATCTCCAACTGCCTACACCACACTACATGCACATTTAACCCCTAACCGCTGGCTGACGTGTATAGCCGTCATGATTTTGGGCATGGCGCAACGCCGGTTGACGTGTATAGTCGCAAGCATCTTCCCGCCACCCTTTGAACTTTAATTTATCCTTACTCATTGGCGGGGACAACTGGAGACATGGGGATACTTTCAACTAAAAGACGAAGAGTTGGTGAGTCTTTTGTATCCTTAATATTTTCTCTAGGTGTTATAGTTTGGCAAATATTAGGGTTTGAAGTAAAGCGATTTCCCCCCCCCACACGGATATCCCCCCTAGGGAGGAGCATTCAACATCGGAAAACCCACTGCGTGTAGGAGTTAATATTACACCTATTTCCATCCCCCCTCATTTTATGAATGTAGGACACCTGTATCCGGGTGTACGGACAATTTTTTTTATTTTATTTGTTTTTCCTTCCTCTGTTCATCTTCTTAAAGAATGAAAGCTATTGTGTATTTTTTTAATCTTAATACATAGGACTGAAAGAAATTAGAGCCTTAAATGGTAAGATAGTCATTTTGGTTACTACTGCAATTTTTCCATCACTAACTTGGACACTACCTTCAATATTAAATCATGGTACTGGACTAGGAAATGAGTCATTTGTTACTAGTCAAACTTGCCAGTCTCCATATAAATGCTAAATGAAATATGTCTAATGAAGGAATCTCCTTGGCTGCTACTCAAGACCCTACTATCTCCCAAAACTGCAGTCAACATATATATATATACAGTATATACACACAAACATACCTGAAAAGTCTTTGTCGCCTGAATCCAAACACCTGTCTTCTAGGTTACTTGAAACCAAACTCCCATCTTCTTGGTCGCTTGAATCCAAACACTGCTTGACCACCTGAATTCAAATACCCATCTTCTTGGTCTCTTGAATCCAAACACCCACTTTCTTGGTAGCATGAATCTAAACACCGGTATACCTTCCATCCAAACACCAGTCTTCTTGGTAGACAAATTTGAACTGGAAAAAAAAAAAAAATTATTCCTACGGTATAAGGTGAACCCAATCTAGTAATACGAAAACAAATTAATAAAGCTGAACACCTAACCTAAAATTTCTATCTATAGCCGATGCCCTAATCCTATAATGGGTGACCACAAACCGCCATTTAATGGAAACCCCAGTCTATGCCACGTCCACTTTATGCTTCCTACTACCAGACCACGTCATGCAATAACAAATCTTTGAAGAAAACTCTGCTTCAAATAATTCTGAATAAGAGATTTGGCGAGAAATATTAAATTAAACGAAAAACAATTTCAATAACAACCGAGGCTTCAACTGTCTCATGGTACGGTACTACCGTCGCCACCTTGAATGTCCAGCTAAAACACTGAATTACTACTAAATATGCTGCTACTCACGAAAAAGTGCACTGGAGAGAATAAAGGTCTTATCTTATCCTATCTGTGAGGTACGGGGTACAAACTTGCTAAGGAAAAACGGTGAACAAACTACCCTTCGGGACAAAGGCCTTGGAAACGTCCAAACAACTCTCCGATTAAGAAAAAAAAAAATCTCGTTTAACAAACTCCAACCTTATAGCATATCAGCAGTCCAAGAGTTTAACACTGCAAGAGAATCAAATTAATATAAAGTAGATTAAAGTGGCGAGAAAGGAAATTATGCTTACCCAAAGCAATACCCACCCTCTCACCGGCTCCGACCAGCTCAGAATGAGCCGGTTTCCCCCCCCTTCCCCCCCCTCCTCCCCCAACAATTCCTCCACCCCTCCTCTTCTCCGGCTCGTCTACTCTATTAGGCAATTTTCGTACTTTCAGGTGCATAATATATACATATAAATGGTTTACATGCACTGTACGTGTTTATATTAGTACCGGAGTGTATTTTTCAACTGCT
Organism: Coenobita brevimanus; assembly: GCF_032717465.1. Taxonomy (NCBI): domain Eukaryota; kingdom Metazoa; phylum Arthropoda; class Malacostraca; order Decapoda; family Coenobitidae; genus Coenobita; species Coenobita brevimanus. The sequence goes on from NC_137037.1 coordinate 50,510,599, forward strand.
CTACAAATTAGCCTCCAGTATCAGCACGGTAATGACTGCCTGTACCCTTTCCCTTTTGGGAAATGTGAATACGTACATATTTATGAATAATAGGTGTGTGCATATGTTTGTAAAATAATATGTAAATCAGAATCTGTCTATATGGAAGTCGGTAGTTTCCCCCAAACCCCCTCTTTTTCTCCTTCCCCTACTTTCTTCCCTCCTCTCCCTCCCCCACTTCCCTCCTCCTCCTCTCCGTCCCTCACCTCCTTTCCTCCAACCCCCTTCCCACCTAACCCCCCCTCCGTCGTCCCCACTTCATTCCTCGAATCCTCTTCTCTTCTCTCCCTCCCTCCTACTTCTTTCTCTCCACAAAAAACCGGCAGAAATCCCTTTACACTCTTTCCTCCCTCCTCCACCCCCCAACCATCCCCCCACTTCCTTCCACCCACAGGGTTCTATCGAATTTTCTATTTTTCCTTAATCCCTCATTACTGGTGACGTACATTTAGGTTTATTCTCACTGGCAATAAACGATTATATTCAACTCAGGAAGGCTTTATTTAGGTGATTTATTAAGGCTATATCCTCCCACGTTCAAAAATTCATTAGCAATAAAATCATATGGAGTTTGCTAGAACGAAACTGAAATTACGTAATGGGTCTTACTACTACTACTACTACTGCTCCTACTGCTGTTTCTACTACTACTACTACTACTGCTGCTGTTTCTACTACTTGTGCTACTACAACCAACACCACTACAACTATTGTTGTTGTTGCTGCTACTGCTCCTCTTCCTTCTGCAACTGCCGCTGTTACTTCTGCTGCTGCTGCTGCTGCTACTACTACTACTGCTGCTGCTGCTGCTACTACTTCTGCTGCGGATGTTCTTGTTGCTGCTGCTGCTGCTAGTACTACTTCTGCTGCTACTGCTGCTGCTCCTCCTCCTGCTTCTACTATTACTTCGATCTTCTACTGCTGCTGCTGCTGATGGTCATGCTACCACTGCTACAACTACCATACTACTGATATTGCTACTAATAACGCATGCATACATCATCTAATCCTGTGTTGCACCAGGAGGAGCGTAGAAGCCCGGGGCTAGGCAATTTGGTCCTGACATTTGAATAAACAGCCTCACTTATCCCTGAGTGGCATTACATTAACAATAAACCCCAATCACCCCCTGGATATAAACCTACACCGGATCAATCTAGTTGGAGCGCTTTAATTACCCACCAAACCACCAGGCACCATAATTTGGTTATATGGTTACCACCCAGCGTAGTAAATGGTTTCCTGGTGCAGAAATTTGGCTTTGTCACAATGTAGTCACCCACAGACAGAAGGAAGAGGAAAGAAAGAAGGAAAGTAGAGGAGAAGGACATAAGAGGAAGGAAGGAGAGAAGGAAAAAAGAGAGGAAAAGGCAGCCATCCGCGAACAGCACTACATCGAGTGTGTGGATGGTGAGCGCCCCCACGTACCACAAGCTACTAACAATAATAATAATAATAATTAACAATAATAATGCCACTACTACTACTACTACCTGTACTATTACTCTTGCTGTTGCTACTACTTCTTACTTCCACACACACACACAAATGACTTTTAAAGTTTTATAAATCATTGGCAACTTTAGGCAAAGAACGGGTACACCAGCAACCTGAAAATGAAGCAACTCTAAAATGACCCAGTGTGCATCCTAAGGCAAACCATAACACAAAACAATATACTGACTGGTACTGTCAAAGCTGTCAGCAATATGATTTCAATCTGTAGATGTACAGTCATATTATCATATGCCAAAGATGAAAATCCTACAACACATACAGAAAATTATTAGGTACTCACACAAAATGAGGGTCCTTGTTTCGATGTCTTATTGCCTTCAACAGTGGTAGGAGAGAGATGTGGCTCCCAATTAGACTGAGATGACAGTTCTGCCTTGTCAGCACATGAGGATGGAACCTGTCAGCAAGACTGGTGTGGAAGGATCCCACACCATAAAACCTGGGTCAGGCTCAATGACCCTGACTCCTCTTAATTTCCGTGGCAGCACCAGTTTTTACAAGGCCGTGCAAAGCCCCTCCTCACTGGGAAAGACCAGCAAGGTTGCCGGTTGCCAACAATCCGGCCATGAAACAGGTAGTACTGGATTACATGGTACCAGTAGCAAACTAGGTTTGACCTGACTTTCTATTCATTTCACCCATACATTTTTCATTAATTCCAATTATATATTACTGTACCTTTTTCATCAACACATTCAAAATTACTTAATACTTCCCTGATCTACTGTAGTACTGTTTTTCTCATTCATCTGCAAACTTTACTTTTTCCACTTAACCATAGACCAGTTTCTGCGAACGCTCCCTGTTTTATCTTTCACCACTCATCTGTTAATGTACTCCATCTCATTTCCCCTCTTATTTGGAAAGCATTAAAAGAACCTTGGGATATTTGTCAATTCAGAGAAAGTGCAAAATGAGAAACCAAATAGAAGTGTGTGAATGAGGTGGACATCCTGGATGATAGGGGGGGCTAGGCTGGACAGGTATTTCAGTATGGAGGGTGTGAGTTGGAGAAAGGGTGGCCTGTGGCAGAAGACATCATGACATGTGGCCACCCCCTTTGGGATTATGGCATCTGGCTATAGATAAATGGACAGATATATTGTAAATGAAGTTTGACCATATCCTCTAAGGAGGTCGGTTTCTTTCTACGGGCTGTGCCAGAACCTGCAAGGATTTTCAACAAATTTCATTTCATTAGACACACAATCATAAGTCACTGTGACACAAGCAGTGATCATTCATACGGCCTATTTATCGATAACTTTGTGGTAATCTACTTGATGAAATGCTGCAAGTAAGGCTTCATACAGTAACTCACATACAGTGTTATTGCATATCAACAGGTGGTAAGCTTTAGAACAATACAGCAGAACTTAATAACCTGCAACAGTAGCAGCAATGTCATCCTCCTCATGACCTTTTCCCAACTAAGATAGGGGTGCAGAAAAGGACAAGTAAATAAAACAGAGGAATGCAAAAATATTATACAATCTTTAATTTTTCTGTCACATCAACTGCATTACAGCTTGGTACAAACATCTCAATTATGGGAATATGAAAAACAACTATACTATTTATTTACACTGCAACATCTTTCTTTGGAAAAACTAATTAATAAAAACTGCCTATTGGTATAACTATGAAAGAAAAAGTGTTCGATAAAGTCTATCCAACAATTAGTGTATCCTGGAGCCAAAAGCTACACCAAAAACTTGCCAGAATTAATCTTGGAAAATTTCACTATACTGTACGTGATACTACTCTATGGACAAGAGCAAACGAATGCTGATTATTCATTGTGAATTTGGGCATAGCTGTAATTAGAAATTTGTGAGACGAAAACGTGTTGCGATATTGTACAGGGTCTGCTAAAGGTAATAAGAAGGATTTTAATTTAGTAGGGAGAACATAAAACATACTGTATTACAGTTATTTACCTTAGCTTGGCCCAGATTTTCATCCACATGCAGCTTATTGCATGTAGCTCAGTGACAGAAGATACTGCTACTGTACTGCTCTACTTTGCTCTCCTCAGCACTTTGTGATAAACACCATATTCTAGTGCTAATCTATTGTTACAACTGAGCATTTAAGGTGGATAGATTGCTATTCCAGACCAAGTTAGAGGAAAAGGTGTCAAGTAGGTTTCAGACCAATTTCAACACAATTCTGGAGTACAGTATTTAGATTTATTCTAAAATAATAAAATATCCCAGTAAGTACTCCATGATCAAGTACAAACTGACCTAAGCCTTACTGATATGTTTGATGTCCCCTCCCACTAAACTGACATCTGTACACTACTCCTGGTGGACCCTGCAATTCAGCTAAATCAAGTACAGACTGTCCTCATTATAAGTCAGGGAAGTGTTAAAAAATATCAAAACACTTTCCATATTACTAGTACTATAAACCAGGCAAACCTTATCAAATCAGCCTGACAGGCTGCAGTGGATATAACCCTTGAGTCTTTTATTAACTCAGGTTATTTTACTCAGGCTGCCTCAAAATGATTCTGTTCAACTAAGTGCAATTCTAGCTGTCAAATGATTAACAACTGTCCCAATTGACCTTTGGAATGATTGGATCTTCCTCATCCGAATATAACAGTATGGATTCATCCTGAATAAAATATTCGAGACTATCCACACAAAGGGAAAGAGTCAACAGGTGAGTTTTCTGTATTATACTGTAGAGCGAACAGCAAAAATTGCACAAAGAAAAAAAAATAAGAGCCAACCTATAACGAGGGCTTACTGTACCACACACTAAACAGAAGAAAAAACTAGCTGGATTACTTCTTGATTTTCATGTGCTCATTAAACGTAACCCCTTCAGTGTCACAATGTCCTTAGTAGGTTCTATTTCACACCACCAGGGATTCTGAAATCAGCCAGAGACTCTGTTGACAAAATGGGTTGGAGACTTTCTTCATTACCCTCTTCAACCTGATGATGTATTTTGTATTTTACTGACTCTACCCCAAAATGCTTTAATTCAAGTTTGGAAGGATCTCTAATAATGAAGGAATCAATGAAGACTATATGAAAAGTTCCACGGAGTAATGCTGAACACGAAATCAGGATAATGGAGGACAAAATACTGAATTTTAGACATATGGCACCTTCGGAGTTCCTTCATGAAGTGCCTCATAATATTTCTGACAATGCTCCATGGATGAACTCTAAAAGCAAAAAAATCAGTTGTCTGGCCTCCATTTTCTTGGTTTAAAGATCATGGATTATTCAGTGTTACTACACGGACAGCCTCATAGTGAACCCCTCAAATTCGAAATGTCTCCCCTAAACTGAATACTGTACGGTCATCTAGAGACAGTGGGAAGAGAATGAGAAAGAGCTCATCAGGCTGAAGAAACTAAACTGTTAATGACATCTTGGACTGAAGGGGTTAACCCACTGGTCCTGGGGATATCTTATTCACTTTATTCTTGTTACTTCATGATGGTTTTATTCAGCATAGGACAGACTTTTCTCACTGGAGGGTTAGACACAGCCTTAATAAACCCATACAGTATGAGAGGTCTCTCCTTAACTGAATAAAATCATCTAGTAGCAGCAGGAAAGAGTAAAAGTGACATCACCCAGATTCCAGTAATTAAACTTAATACAATACAAATACAAAAAAGAACGATACCCAACACCATATTTCTCTTGCAATACAACTTGGCTGAGTTTCTGCACTGACATTATTACTCTACCAATATTTCTCATTCTTTATCCATCTATATTGCACACATTATCTTTGTGACTGGTTTTTAAAATTTACCCATACCTGTATATAAAAACTTTGTGTTTTTTTGGTAATCAAACATTTCATAAAAACTACCATCATTCCCACTTTCCGAAATAAATGGACAACCTGAAAATTATCTGCAAAAGAGGCAGAAATATTATGATTCCAACACTATGTACATTTTCAAAATACAAGCATCATCATCTCCAGTAACTGCACAATTGCAAGTAGTGCTGGCACAGAGGGTAATGTGATAAATAAGCCCACTGAATAACAAACAACAAAGGCAAGAAAGGTATGATGCATCTTCATTATACAGCATACAGAAAAAAAAATTCCAAACCACTTTCCCACCTAAGGATTGGGTGAGGTAGGGTCTAGATGGTCAGAAAAGGTCCATCATCGCCCATGCCTCTTTCCCCACCTAAAGATGGGGTGAGGTTGGGTCCAGAGACATAAATAGACCAGAGATGAAAAAAGAAAGAAAAAATCAATTTGCATCATGAAGAATATGAGCCCTTACAACTAAGAAAAGTAAATCTGGAGGACTGATGATACTAAAAACATTCCAGGGAGACATCACTGAAAAAAAAAAAATAAATAAATAAAATAAAATTCTGTACGTTTGGCTCACTCAATCCTGTGACATATTTTATATTTTATTCCTGCTGCAAACAGATGACTATATTCAGATTAAGAGATCAATCTATACCTTTTTCACCCTAACTGTGCCCAGATTCTCAACCTTCTGCAGCTTTCGTCATACAGCTCAAGAGCAGAAAAAGACAATGCTCTGACTCTACATCCTTTCGATTGTACTTATTCATGACTGGTACCACATTCTAGCGTTATTCTTTTGTTATATCTCAGCATTCAATACAGAGGGGAGACAATTTTGTGCCAAGTTAAAGTAAATGAAGAAAACAGTAACACTATTGATGAAGACTATATTTAACTCCTCCAGTTTGAAAGCATCTCCTAAACTGAACAGATCATCTAGAGGTAGCTATCAATCTATCTAGCAATACCTGTGACCAGACACCTTACTCCAAGGAGTGGCTACAAATGAATCACCTCCATGTCACCCTGTCATCATCATCATCAGGCTGCCTTTTCTCCAACTCACACCAACTATATATCTCCCTACCCCATCCCTCTATCTCATCCTTGGTTACCCCCATACTCCTCTCCCCATCCACCTCACTCACATATATTTTCCTACACTTCTTTTACACTAACCTGGATCACACTTTCGTCATTTTACATCTTATTTCACATAGCTCTGTGGCTCTACATTCTTTCCATAGCACTTCTTCATTACTAGCACCAAATTCTTGTGTTAATAATTTTAGGGCAACTTAAGAGAAAGAAAAGAATAAACAGATTAATCACTTATTCTCCATTCTCTCCACATGAAGGAAGGCAGAATATAAAACATGTCATCGGATATTAGGAATCTATATGTTTCATCTACAAAGCTTCTTGCCGCTGTGAGCAAGTACAGTAGGGTAATGCCTCTCACAACCATCCTCCTCATAGCCAAAACAAAGCCGTTTTCACTAACCTACATCAGGAAGACATCTGTCACCTACATCTAAAGAAAGAAAAGAAAAAAGAAAAGACAAAAAAGAAAATGAAAACTGATTGATATTCGAGCAAGATCCAGTACACTTTAAACAAATGTAACCCATGTTCCTAGCAAGATCCAGTATATTATCTACATACCTGTATTTAAGTAAATATTTTAACATAAACTAACCATTTCAGCCAAACTGAGAACCACAAACCAGTAACATACACCAAAAACATAGTTCACTGCATTTTAGAATTATGCTCTGGCCATGATTCATGCCTTTCCTCACCTGCCCACACACTATATAGAATGAATGTGCAGTCCTTCACAAATCACTGCAGGACTGGACCTCTCCATTACAGAGGATGACAGCCAAGAAACCTTTCCACCTTGCCTTAGGTTGAGTTGGAAAGGTGTGTGTAAGGAAGCCAGTTGGTTTCACATGTGTGTGTGTGATTAAAGACTGCAGTATTGTTTAGCCTGGGTTGAAAAGGGGTGTGCAGGGAAGAGAGCTGGTGACCTAAGGTTGTTTGTGTGTGATAGGAGCATGTAGTTTTGCTTAGCTTGGGTTGGGAAGGGGTGTGTAAGAAAGATAGCTGGCATCCTGTGTGTGTGATTAAAGACCACAGTTTTGTTTAGCTTTGGTAGGAAAGGGATGTGTAGGGAAGACAGTTGGTGTCCTATGATCGTCTGTGTGTGAGTGTGTGTGATAGGAGTCTGTAATTTCTTCCCTCAAAATATGACTTGCCAAATCAATTCATATCCAGGTCTCTATTCAGTTCTAGACATTGACAGACTGGGGACTGTGCTTGGTAAATTACTCCAAATCAGAATTACTGACAGATATATATACAGATAGATACAATAAACATCTGGCACCAGGCAGCCAAGATCATGTGGTACTACGGAAGAATTAGAGGAAAGTAATTAAAAGTTTGGTCAAACAGTTTAAAAGAGGAGCAAATAAATGATACGAAACTCTTAAAGAACTGGTAACAATCAAAACTATTATTACAGGTGATGGAGATTGAGTGATGATGTATGGGCAGGTGTGGAGGGGTGTTAGTACGGCCAGGTATAATTCTAAGTTGGAACTGACTATACGAGGTGTTCTGCGAGGTTTTTGAGAAATAAATGCTACTGGCTGGTTACCTTTGCCTTAAATTTCTGGACTGAGTAGCCTAGCCCTGGGCCTTTCCTTCCTGTTTATATGGGACAAAATGAAATTGGGTGATGGATGGATAAATACTCTATCAACAAGGGTCCCATTTGCAATCATTATGGAGCTACAATTACTAATGACCAATGGGTTAATTATGACAGACTTTCACCCATGAGGTCATTAGTAACTCTGCCTCTGCAATAGTTACATATTAAACCGATGTTGGTATAATTACTGGTGACCTATAGGTTAAGTATAGGAAAGTCCCTCTTCACCGTTCAGGTTATCTGTAATTGTAGCTCTGTAATGGCTGTGAATTAGACTCATGTTGATATAGCATCTATTACTCAAAACCTGGCAGAGAATAACCTTCTCCAGTTTTAACATAATCATGTGGGGGGCTCTGTATGTAGTTTCCATACTAAGTTACCAGCATACTTGTTTATTAGATCATAGCAAAAGCAGATTTATATTTCAGCTATATAAATTTGCATTCCCTTATAAAACACATCCTAGAAGCCATTACTGAGGACAGTGACTACTCTACACACCACCTATCCTATTTTCACCTTAACTTGGCCCGGACTTTCATCCTTTTGCAGCTTACTTCATGTGGCTCAGTGGCAGTAAAAGACAATGCTACAGGTCTGCATCCTTTCCACAGCATTTCTTCCAAACTAAGACCATATTCTAGTGATAATCTATTGTTACAACCCAGCATTCACGATGGAAAGAGGGCAATTTTAGGCCAAGTTAACGTGAAAAGAGTAAACTAGGTTCATGTGTTGGAGTTGTTTTCACTTTGGAATGGCAAGACTGAGCAAGAAAGAGTTGGAGCGTGATATGGCATTATTGCCTGGATTAAAGCATCTATGTAGCAACTTGGGGGTCAGTGTGTGGAAAAAAAAATAAAAAAATAAGTAAATAAAAAAAAAGGTTGTCTGAGACTAAGAAATCAACTTTCCTTATACAGTATTTGTGTAGGAATCCACACTGCCTTTTATTCATACTATGATAATCTTACTTTTATTATCAATATTATATAACTTCTGTGAAGCCTAAACATATAACAACAAAGTGCACTTAAAAAGTAGACATAAAATACCTAACTGTAATGTAATATGATGCCTAGACCAGTAGTAAGGTCATATGATGGAAGAAACGCATCCCGCAGTATAGATACAGTAGTGAAAGTCACTATATCCTTTTTACCTTAAGGTGGCACAGATTTTTATCCTTTCGTAGCTTTTTTTCTACAGCTGAGTGGCAGGATAAAGCAATGCTACAACCCTAAATCCTTTCTGTAGCCTCCTCAGTGACTTGCACCACATTCTAGGGCTAATCTATGATAACAACTCAGCATTCAACTGACGAGATGGAAATTTTTGGCCAAAATAAAGTAAAATGGGGATAGCATTTACAGCCGGTATCTTAACTGTATCTTTCATTTTTCCTGTAACTGCATCTCAACCAAAAATCCTTGTTCATCTGGATTAAAAATGAGTTTACTTCCAGGCCACTGTATTTAGCAGTTTCAAAAATAATCATCAGTTCTATGTCATCATAATACTTCATAATAGAACATGTCTTAGTGAAACATTTCATGCTATAATCAAGTTATCAAAAATATTTTACAAATATATATATTACATTATGTGCAGCAGGTGAGTAAGTTTTAACACCAAACGTTGCTTCCAAGAAAGAAAATTTCAGATATAAAAAAACTTTACAGCAAAAAACCATTCTATACATTAATAACTAAAATTCTGTAAAAAGATTAAAAGAGTTGCAAACCTGATTAAAACTGTACTGTAAGCATAACAAAATACTACCGCTCTTATCAGAATATAGGTCGTATAGTGAGTGGCACAAGAGGCTTCATACTGTTTCTTCCTATGCTTTTTATTTTGTCTATTACACCTTAATGTTGCCCTGCATGTTACTTAAATCACTTTCATATCAACACAGCTTACATCAGCAACATACAGGAGGGTACAGAGGTGCCAAAGCATAATAAACACCTTAACATTTTTCTCTATGTTAATATTGATGATTTCACATCTATCATTATCATTTGCATCAGTAGGATCCTGAGGTGTAATGTGCAACATAAATCACTTGGGAAGAGGTACTGTTACCCCTTATGCCCCCAAGAATACGGCATTATGGTACACTTATTCGCAACTAACATCCATCATACACAACCAGACAATGGTAGTCCCTTATATTGCCACTTTCAACACATCAAGCTAGAAATAAAAGAGGAACTAAATTAACCTGGAGGAATATGATCACTTGCACAGACAGAGCCACAGCTATCTTCCTAATGTCTGACAAACATAGGCAGGACCCATTATACGAGCATCCACTTTATGAGAAATTGATGACATGAGAATGGGCAATTCAGAAACAAGTTCGGTGATGCGAGCAAGGTCAGTTAACCTAACCTTATTTTTCTCACATGTTATATACTCTGTTACATGAGCTTTTGCGATTCTTTTATCATTCCGTTATACATGTTTCTGCTATACGAGCAGTCAACCATTAACACATCCCACTTGTGTAAAGGGAACCGCCTATGCACAGCAAAAAAATAAAACCATTTGATTCACACAATTGTAGAGATTGGGTTTTCACTATTTTCCTTGTTCTAAATTTTCTTCAGATGGAACTGGGAAGATAGTTGTTTCTTTGACTGTACAAAGCCTCATACAGCACTTCACCATGATGGATTTGCTGCTGTTGTGGTCCCACAGTCATCAATATGTGAACCTGGTGGACTGCAGGCTTAAGTTTTCCCTTTTTCTGCAGTTCACCATCCTCAATAAGGAGGGAACTGAGGGAGGCCTGTATAACTGGGCAACTCCCCTGTCTGGTTATATTAGTGTCACCACATGAAGGCATCCCTCTCCAATCCCTCAACATGGCGCTGCAAAACAAAGCAACAACTAAGTAAGAATTATTCCTCATTTATTTTCATCATCATCATCTTCATCCTTACCCAACTGCTCATTATTATAAAAGGGTGGGAAGGCATAACATGTAAAATGAAAACAACACAGCAACAGATGCAAATTAGCAATGCATATGAAATAATATATGGAACTAAAAAAGTAGATTAATATGTTGTGTAATCAAACAAGCAAAATGGGTTAATAATAAAAGAAAATCAAGCTTTAACAGTGTTACAATAAATTTAAGCACATCTAATCTACCTACTGCCCAACACCTTATCCGAGATGTCATGAAACAAAAATGTCTCCAAGGATCTCTCACTACCCATCACAAATGTACAAATTAAATGACATTTATCCATTCAGTCTAACAATGTATTTTTCATATAAATCTTGCTACATAACTATGGATGATTCTTTCAATGCTTAGGGGAATTTTTCAAAGTACAGAAAATTGTAAAACTACACCTAACCACTCCAGTTCAAAAAATTTCTCCAAGAATAAATTAAAAAGGCATCATCAGACTGAAAGGGTGAAGGTCGTGTAAACAAACACACAAAAACATGAGAATAATGCATCACTCATCAACACTGAGGTTAAACTGACCATCATACATATATACATCACATACATACAAAATGACATGCTTCCTCTTCTATTGGTAGAAACGCTCATACAAGACAACATACGCCTTTACACAAAAACAACCACAGTAATACTCACACAAACTTGCATCAATATGTCATTCAAACATTTATTTATCTATTTATCAATCTATCTATTGCCCGAGACCCAACCTTAATGTTCGCCCACAGTGCCTATAAAGAAAGCTGCTCCAAATCCTTCATCACGTCCCCCAAGCATTCTAAATCACCTTTACCCACATACAGTACTCCTCCACATCCATCCAACATTCAGCTCAGTACTGGTATTACACCATCAGGAACACAGAGAACCAAAGCTTGGCTACGCGGTCCAGACACTGAGAGCGAGAGTTACCAGTCGCTCATCCCTCAGCAGTATTCCATGAGCAAACAACCTCATCCACCAATCAGATGAGATACCTGTGGGCATATTCGGTTGGAGTAACTTAACTCACCAGAACACCGGCAGTCTAAAAATCGTAAAGAGGGGAGCACAAAAGCTCACAACTGCCCTGCGTGCAACAGAGAACTATTCCATATTATCCCTCACATGCCATATACAAACCCTAAATTTCCTCCAGCAAAAATATTTACTTCTTGTGCTGTACAGACGTAGATAAAAACAGTGATTTAATTAATTACAATAAATAAGGAGACGACTTTTGAAACCCAGTGATGTAATCTTCAAACCCCACCAAACTTTCCATAATATTGTGCAACAGTTTCATAAGCATTTGACTTAAAAGTGGAACAATACTGTATTTTTGTCCACAACTGTATATCTCACAAATAAAAAAAATGGAATGGTATTTTTGTACACAACAGTATATATATATATATATATATTTTAAAAAAAAAAAAAAAAAAAAAAAAAAAAAAAAAAAAAAAAGAGGAGGAGGAGGAGGAAGAACGCTATTTTTGTCCACAACTGTACCAGCCAAACTAGGGTTCTGACTTACATACTTAATGCTGCCTAATGTTTCTGACACATTAACTAATAAAAATCATATGAAAACAAACCATGAGGTATGAGATATATACCACATATAAGATAAAATTACCACACTCAGAATATTGCAATTTTTTTTTTTACAAATATATCTCTTCATTCTTAAAGCCCTTCTACCTCCATATCTATAAAATGCTGCAGTATCCCAATATGGCAGGCATAGTGGAGCAGAAAAATACCACTAATTACTCTTCTCTTCACTGAAATATGGGTTTTTACTCTTTTCTATCCCCATCATCATCAGCATGGAAGGGGGTGGCTGTGGCAGAACTGTTTCCAAAATACTTTGCCAATATATGCCACTCCTAGTATATAACCTCCACATTTCTGTCTTCTCTCTCTTACATAAGTTATTCTCTTACACAGTACTAGTGCTACAATTTCATCCCTCTATTCTCTCATCGATTTCATTAATCCAGTCTCCTATATTTACAGCAGTGTCATAAGATTACTATTCATACCCAGTACAGTACATGTTTTGAATGAGTAAGCTTAAAGATGATTGTGAGGTGCACTGCTCAGCATTTTGAAAATGTACAGATAGAAACACAAGTGTCCCTGCCAAACCATTCACGATTTGCCAACAGATTCACCTCCATGCACATTCACCTCTAACTGCCTTTAGGAATTTTCTTCCTGTTCATGATTTTCTCTTGTCCTTCCATGTCTCACATTGTGGGCTAGAGGGTGTGGCTCCACAGGCAAGCTGGCTGGTGACTGGAGTAGAATATAATACACCACACAAGAGTTAAAATAAGGATGATGATAACTTACATATCAGGCATTATGTTAAGACTATACCATGTCTTCTTTAATATCATAATGTTTCAATAAAAAGGGTTTACAATAACCTGCTTAGTAAAGAGATTCATTTTTGCTCAGCATCTTTAAGATTTTACTTTTTCTTACATTCCTGGGTCACAATGCAATGACACTGGCTTGGATTCAGAGTAATATGTGTATAAAAGGGATAACTTGCCATCTTCAGATGCAAGAAAATATGTACCGGTGGTTTTTAAATATATCAGACAAATGTAACATCACTTTAAACAGGTGACTGGGAGAGAACCATTTCTTCATAAAAAGCATAAGCACTGTTTTACTTAAAAAACAGATGTCTCTAAGTACTGTATAACACTAGTGAACAGATGAGTTCATCAACGTCAACTTGACAGATTTCATCATAATAATAATCATGTGTAACCCACCCATCCATCCATCATCCAATCCTACATTGCCCCATACCGGAGCTAGGCAGTTGGTCCTGACATTTAAGATGAGAGTGACCAGCCTCATTCATCCCTGAGTGGCATTACATGAGCAATCAACCCCAACCACCCCTTGGATATAAACCTTCACTGGCTCAATCCGATTGGAGCACAATAATTACCCACTAAACCACTAGGCGCCAAAATTTGTTTATATGGTTACCACCCAGCGTAGTAAATGGTTTCCTGGTGTACAGGAAACCATTTGGCTTGTTACTCAGTGTAGAGTCATCCATAGGCTGATGGAAGAGGAAAGCATGATGGAACAAAAGACAAAAGGGAGTGTAAAGTCTCCCATAGGCAGAAGGACAAGGTGAGAATGAAGGAAAGAAAGACAGAAGAGAATACAAGGAAAGAAGGATGGAGAGGAAGAGGAAGACACCCGAGAGCAGCACTACATCGAGTGAGTGGATGGTCCCAAATTTACAAAAGATGAGGACATCCATAGCAAAGCACTTCCAACTCACTGATTACCTAAAACAGACCAGAAAAGAAACTACAAGTACTGTACAATTTCCCCACTCCTTCCTCCTGTCCAGTGAGGTAGGAGACTCCTTGTTTGGCAGTGGGATCAGCACATTCACACATCAGACAAAAAGACATGGTTTACACTCAACATAACTTGCCTCATTTAGTCACTTTTCATGTCAAAAGGATTATGTGAGTAGCATGCTTTCTCCCCTGTCCATACATATACAAATATAACTTACTGAAACAGGACAACAGGGAAGAATAACAAACATGTACTGTACAGTGCTGTAATATACTACCCAAACAATATTAAACAAAAAATGAGAGGTTTAAAAAAGACAGTGCATAACTACGGTACAAAATGGCAATATTTACGAATAAAATTATCAGAAAAAATAGCTAGTAGTGTATATGAACATGCTCCATCTGAAACTAGGTGTGAATTATGTCCACATCGGAAAACAGAAAGATTTACTCGTTTGTTTAGGTTCTGGATTTTATTCATTTTTTTTTACACTCATTATGCAACTGTTATTTGCTTCAAAAACAGTTCTTGTATGCTTAATCATCCAGATATTTTAGCAAAATCCACATCAGGTACCACTCATGGATGCTGAGAGATATTTTAACAAATGGGAATACCGTATACCGTACTATTAGAAAAGATAATGTAGACATGATAGTTACAAAGATGTAAAGACAGAACAATGTTCATATGAGTAATGTTAAAGCATGCCAAACATTTATCAATTTCTGTACTTCAATGCACTTACCTCCCTACTGCCCATTCCCTTAGTTGTAATGTCTAGGGTGGTTGTGTTAAAGCCATCAACATCTCTGTCACAATATGTAGTCAGTACTCTTCTCACTCCAACCCTCCCTCCCTCAAGTATTCTTTCACTACAGCTGCCCATGTAATTTTTGGTCTTTCCTTTCCTCACTTTCACTTCAAACTCATCTTTATACACCTAAGTCAGTCAGCCAGTCTTAATACCAAATGGGATGGTGTCATATATAAATGGTCTGAAGAGAAATTACCCAGAGTAACCTTTTTGTATGGAAAACTAACCCACCCTACAAAAACTTTACCCCTCATGGAAATATTTAACAACTTAGTTTAAATTAGACAGGTCACTTGAGGTAAATATTTTGATAGGGGACAGAATTCTAGGTGACATTGGCCTCAAACAAATTGCCTTTCAACCTGCCTTCTGTCATCAGGCTGCCCCCACTCTCATCTCCCTCATTAATAGATCTCTTCACCCCATTCCACTGCTTCATCCTTAGTCTCCCTCTCCCTCTCTACCTCATTCATACACTCCTAGTCAAACCATTATTCTTCCTTCTCTCCACATAACCAAATCAGATCAGAGTATTTCTCCTCACACTTTCCAATCACTCATTCTCCATATCATATATCCTAAACATCCTGTTACATTTATCCAATCTTCTCTTCAAAAATCAAAGAAACAGAACACTGCCACAATTGCATACAACTCCCCTGTTTAGATCTACATTACAAATATATGTAAAGTATAGAACTGTAAAGCATTTGTATGTTAACATGAAAACTCTAAAAAGGAAAACAAAATAGAAAGACAAACATCAAGAAATAAAACAAGTAAAAATACCTGCAGTAAAACTGCAGTCTATCTGTGTAAATCACCTGCACTTTATTCATGTGCAAGGTCATACACCAATAGTACATGCTATTACTGCATTTCATTTACTTAAACCCTTGAATCAGATGACTTATTTTGCACATTAATTCCTGCTACACTCATACAGCTTTATTTAGTTCACAAAAAGCCTTTTGTACTGAAAGTGAAGTGTAAGCGAGAGTTCTGACTGTGTTTAGGGGAGCATGCACATCCACGCCACATGTTTATTGGAGTGGGTGGGAATTTTGCATCACAGAATCTCACTGTATCTCACAGAAGTTTTCACTCACTGCTGTCCACCTCCAGTGGGACCACTTCTATCAGTTACAGTGACAATATCTCCCACCCACACCAGCAAGTACTTGGTGTCGATTTGCCCCTGGGCTGTACTACACAAATTTACATTTGACATCTGTGCATTGAGGAGACTCCCAAGGAAGGTATTTGTCCACTCCGTGGTTTAATTAAGGCTACATATAACTCCTCCACTTCAGAAAGCCTCTCCAGAGCTGAAAGTAGTTAGACTGAGATCAGTCATTAATAACTGATCTGTGAAAAGAGCATAAACTGGGAAGGAGAGAGACAGGACAGAGTAAGAAATATGCAATTTCTCTCTGAAGGTGGGTTCTGTGTAACCCAAAACATTATAAAAGTACAGAATTAAATCTCCACCCTGTGTCTCCCTCCAACCCAACTTATCCATATGTCATTTGATTCAAGTTTAAGTTCTAAGGTGATTCATACGTAACCCACTCAATTTGCTGGTAAACTTATCATATGCACAATGATTAGACTCAAGTCCAGTTATTCAGATCTATTACTATGATGGCAGTATAGGGAATTCAAGGATATAATGCAGTTTCTAACTTTCAGCGAGTCTGAGTTTGTATGCAAAGTTCCAATCATTGGGTCTGTTTCTCCTTAACCCCTATACTGTAATTTGATTAAGTATTTTTTCTTAGTTTATTCTTGCCCCTTCTACACATTTCTATAACTTTGGCAAAACATTATGAAGTGAAGGGGGTCAATAAAACCTGTTTCTAACCCTGTCACAACAAACAGTCTCCCCAAAGCTTAATCAAATTGTCTGGAAGCTGGGCCTGGGGACACATCAGCATCACATATAACAAAAATGAAAAAACTAACAAAGAGTATAGCAATAAAATGTATTGGTAATAAGAAAATCAGAATATGGTAAAAGTCCTTCAATTCAACCACCAATAATCCGAACATCCCAATACTGTACTCCGAATGTTTCGAGGCGGCGCTGAAATCCCACTAGCAGCGGGGACTGGCTGCATGCAGGGAGGATGGCCATTTTCAGTTTATACCTGTGCCCAGTCTGACACTCTTCCAATAATTCCATTCAATTTTCAGACCAATAAGTGGCTACAACAAAATAGCAATGGCTTCCACACCTACAAGTCATGGTGTAAAGAAAACAAAAGCATGTGACACAATAAGTGATACACTCAAAGTCTGACCCCCCTCCAGCCAGCAGAACCCTCCCACTTCCCCTCTCCCCTTCCCGCTCTCCCTCCCTCCTACCCTGCTGAGCACTTGAGTGTTTTCTATTCCAATCACTTTTTCACCCCGAAATATTTGGATTAGTGGATTTTTTTTCATACTGTTAGAAAGCTGAGGCTTTGCAGAATAAGATGAAAGAAAAATAAAACTGATATTGCATAATGTAAAACAGCTGTCACGAGTATAAGTTGAAAGAGCACATAAAAATGTTTATCCTATTTTTTTCGTAAGTGATTCTTTGGTCATGTTTTTAGATTTTCCCATGAATGAAAATAGTATCACCCAACTGCAAAAGTGTTAATGATCAAGTACATATTCCTAATGTTTTCAGAGGTCCCTCCCAATAGTCCGGGGGGGAAAAAAAAAAAAAAAAAAAAGCTCGAATGACCCTCCGTCTCCTGCCATTCGGAGTACAGGACTTTTACTGTAATAACAAAATGTATAGTAACATAAAGCATTAGTAAAATCACAGTACGACCATTCATATCCAGTTAATTTTTCCACAATGTAGGCTAAACACAAAAGGCCAGAAGCTTACCCTTTACATTATTCCTGAGGGATATACTTCAAATAATATTTTCTTGGCATAAACACAGTGGGGGGGCTGTATATTACATGTCCATTCTTATGTGTTGCATGGACAGTGTCTACCCAGCATCATTTTTCAGTTCCCATTACCTTTTTCATACTTTTCAGTTTCTCTCTCTCTCTCTCTCTCAATAGTTTAATGAAACATCCTAAATTTCTGCCCTCCTCACACCTGCAGACTAAGCCTTCTCTGCAGCACACAAGAAAGAAAGATGCAATTTATGACCTACCCTCTATAAAACATAATGACTTTGACTAATAGCACAGAACTATCTTTAAATTATTCAGTAACATTTAAAAACTCAGATGTTATTTTACAACTCATTTTCTTTTTCACTTTTCTTTTCACACATACTACCGGTATCCAACCAATTATTTCATATCATTTATACGGGAAAATCACATGCATACATATCCTGTACTATTCAGTTACATCATCTTTTAAAATTAATCATATCATGAAGCTCAGTTAAATTTCACTCAACAGCTGATACTCGCTCATCCTTATTCTCAATAATCACAAAAATTAAATCACATTCACTCCACTCCCTTTATAAAACACATCAGTTTCATTCCACCTAGTAGTTAAATATACACATCACCCGCCTTCTCAAACTCCCTCGTTGCAAGAGAAAAATAATTGGCACTTTTGTAGAGATTTGGACTGATGCAGGATGTAGGTGTAAGCAAACAAAGGTGAAACGAAGGGGGTTTAATCCTGACCAGTTCTCCTGAGGTGTTAAAAAAAACTACTTGAGGAATAAAACAATAACAGTCAACCCACTTTTTCCCACTGGAGTGCAGGGGCTCAACAGTAGGCTAGTCCAGAGCATTTAAGGGTAGCTGACCAATCTAAGGCCATGATGATCCTAACATGATAGTAAGACCTCTAGTTGCCTCTGGAACTCAAACCATAGCACGCAGGACACAGTGTGTAATGAACAAAGAGCTCTATCAACATGTCACAAGGCTTCTGACAAGAATAAATTTGTCTCTCTTCACCTGTGTTTTCTTCCACCTCTTTCCCACACCTGTCAAAATGCCTCTACAAATGCACACATGATCAAATTACCTTAATTACCTCAGCCTGGTGTTACAAACCCATATTACTGGGCATGGACATAGGGCCAACAGACTGTTGCTGCTGCTGCTGCTGCATCATGCCCATATGCATCTGAGGCATGGGGGCACCCACTGTGGGGTACCCAGGCAAACCTACAACTCCAGGCATTCTGGCACTGGGCATCATCATCCCCGGCATCATGACACTGCCGTTCATAGCAGGCATCGCTGTCTGTTGTCCTCCCATCATCATACCACCGCCCATCATCTGACCACCCATCATCATCATACCTGCATAGAACACAGATGATCAGCTTTAACACTTAATACTTTTACTCCTGGTGGTATGTGGTGGCAATCATCATCCACTCACTTGCTATAGTGCTGCCTACTTCCTCCTTCCCCTTTTTTATTCCATATCTATGTCTACCCTCTTCTCTTCCTACTTCTCCCCTTCCTTTCGGTCACTTTTTATCACTCTTCTTTCCATTTCAGGTGGTTCTATACTGAGTGACGAGCCTAAAGGTGCCAATTATCTGTTGCACACTGCCCACTTATTCTAACCAATACCAACTTACAATGATCTACTTCCAGCACAGGTCTTTTTGTCAATACTGTATATCATCAATAAATAAATTCAAACAGTTTAAGTAAACAATGATAAGCGATTAAATTATAAGGAGTTAGTATAACTTAATGTGGCTTATCAGAAGAAAGGGTACAGTAATAATTACTGTACAAAGGAATAATGCAAAAACATTTAAAAAACAAAAAAATTCTTTTCTTTCCTTGATTAACATAGGAAACTAATGAGGATAACTGTAGAAAGCCAAATGGACCATACTGTGCAGCTCTTAAGCCCCCCCCCCCAAAAAAAAAAAATGCTTTGAACAAACAAGAATAACAAATGTTGTACAGTCTTATATTATGTACAGCATACCTAACATCAACAAAAGAGAGGTTTGCAGCCTCCCTTTATTTGTCTCTTATGATACAGAATCATGTGAGTACTGTAGTACTATTTGTCTCATCCTCAGGATAAGAAAATAAATGGTAACTGCCAATGCCACACTGCCTCCTTTGAACTCTAGGGGCCTCAGGCTAGGCTACTGTAGTTCAGAACATTTGTGAGTTGGAAACCTACCTATGTCCATGGTAGCATTTACACCACAGAATTACCACTGGCCACCTCTAGCATTTAAATTGTAGTGCATAAGACCTTTAATACAAGACCACTAGGAAGTAATCAGTACCATTAACTTCTTTTCTAAACAATATACATGAAGGAAATATACTGTAGAATGAGATACTGACTAGAAGAGTGTATGTGACAAGGATGGAGGGGGAGTGGGAAGCCAATGAAGAGAAGGAGGGATGGAATGAAGAGATATATGAAAGAGGTGAATGTGAATCCAAGGGAGGGCAGCCAATGGCAAAGTACAGGGCAACACGGAGGCGAATCACCTGTGGCCACCCCTTACAGGATTAACATGTCTAGCAACAGAATGATACAATTATAATGTACTCCACTGGCCACAACGAAAAGATGACTGCATTTTCATCCCCCATTATGTACCTGGCTGTGGTGCTTGTAGTGGTGCTGTGGGGTTCATTGCTGGTGTAGGGGTTGGTGTGGTCTGCAGCTGGTTCATGGATGGTGCTGGGGTCTTCTTCATACCGCTCAAACTCAGGTTGTCAAGGCTAATGTCCACACCACTGTTTGCCCACGTACCTTTACTCTGTCATGGAGAAGTGTGTCAGTGTTATCAGCTCAATATACTCTTTCCACTTTAACTTTGCCTAAAATTGCTATCTCCCTATTTTATACGCTAAGTTGTAACAATACATGCAAAGTAGCAACAACAAATTTACACAACATGATGATATTCAAAAACAAATGCTATGGCAAGGATGTATAGCCATAGTAATATTTTATTTTGTCAATGACATCTGGATAATTTGCTACAAAATAATGAAAATCTCCACCAAGCTACGATGAACTACTGTATACGTAAAGTGAGGAAAAGTTTCACCCTAATCAGGTATAAAAAGGCTCAAAGTGTTTACATAAACTGAAAAGTATAGCAACTTTTTACCCTCTTCAGTCTGAGGATGTTTTTCCCTAAAATTAAGAATCAATGGATGTTAGCTAAATTTAAAAGCCCATCCATCATCCAATCCTTTTCTGCCATATGAGAAGCACAGGGGCCCAGGGCTAGGCTACTCACACACCCCACGGGGCATTAACATTATACCCCAACCCTCAGTTGGACATAAACCCTTGCAGGCCCCATCCAGTTGGTGCCCTTTAACCCATAGGACCACCAGGCAAGATTTAGTTATATGGTTACCAAACAGTTTCCTGGGTTACAGTGAACCAATACACAGGTCACTTAGCACACAGTCAACTAAAAGGCAGCATTGTCAAATGAGTGGATAGTGGGTGGCCCCACCTCCCACTTGAAATATCTGGTAATAAACATCTTTGGGCTGAAGGAGTTAACCGTTTGCTCCAGTACTATTTTTTTTTTTTTAAATACTATCCTATCTTATTCACCTTATGACAAACTTATTAACTGAAGGGGGTTGGACACAGCCTTCATTCACCTCCCTCACTACATGAATCTCCCTGGTTACACTCTGACTACGTGGAAATACAACATCAAAGTGTGATGACAGTGAGAATTAACGGGGTGAATCTGGGACTATCAAACAATTACATTCTAGAGGCCTCATGTAATGATTTAACCCATTCACTACAATGATGTACCTTTCCTTTTATTCCTGCTACTTTCAGACAATGTTATTGATGTTTGCCGAGTCTTTTTTAACCGGCAGTGCTAGATATAACCAATTAACCCTTCACTACTGAAGATCCTTCTGAAGTTGAGTAAAAATTGTCTATTAGTAGAAAAAAAAAGTCACAGAATACACGGTATTAAGCTTAGCGTGTGTTACTACTGACCTGTTGGTTCCCAGTTATGTTCAATGTGCTGGTGGCCGGCATGGACGTGGAACCCTGCTGAACTGACATACCTGAAATGGGTCATCAGTCATTCTAAAAGTGAACCCTTTAACTTAATTTCCTCTATCATCTTGTTATTCTCTTACATATTATGTACAAACTGCTGTCTGGGGTGATCAGACACTGTTCTTCAGAGTGCTCCAAGCTATAGGCAGATGCCACAAGGTGCTTCGCCACAGTGCTCATCTCTGTAACTTAGGCCTTTGAGCTGCGGCAGGTTATTCACCCAATTCCTGGGATACAAGGCCACTGCATCATCCAGGTTACTACAGTTACCTCCCCTAGGTACTCATCTTTCCTACCAACCTACAAAGGATTGATGGACACTTTAGTCATGTGACATAAGCTCTCTGCACATGGAATTGAATTTTTATGCTACTACACTAGAAGTTGCTCAGTAAGTTGGGAGGATTTCTCTGCACTTAAAAGTCAAATGTGATTCTCATAATATACAAGGGGCACAGCACATGCTAAAATGAGCTTAAATACCTAGACAGGACTGGCCAAATGGCAAGTCCACCCATCACTTTTGTCGAAATATCCTGATAAAGGAGCTAAATATCACAGTACATTGAACAGAAGCCTGGTTGTGTTCTATGTGGACATACACAATATCCTCGAGAAAGATCCTTACCCAAACTAAGTACGGTAATATGAATCTGCACCACCCTACAGACTACTGGACTGTTCCCCCAAGAGGACTCAGGGTCCTCCTGCTGTACTCACGACAATGGCTAATCTATTTATCTATTAATCTGACCATAGCCAGACATCTTACTCCACAAAAAGGTGACCACAAACAAACCACCTCCATGTTACCCTGTTCTCCACCAACAAACTGCCTTATCTCTGACTTACTTTCTTCTCTCATACACTCTCCACCTATCCCTCCATCTCATCCTACAGTTTCCCCCTCCCCCTCTCCTCCTCCACCTTACTCTCATACATCCTACAAACTACATCTTCAACATTACTGACTGCTTTTCTTGACACTTCCTCTCTATCATTCTCCAAACCACTAAATCATTTTCTCCACAAGTATGTGCACCCTAACATGTGCCAAATATGCACAAAAGAAAGATAAAACACTCATAATTTAATTATGTTTCAGTTATAAAGGCTCCAACATGTTTACATGCATCAGCCTTGGTCACCTAATGGCAGCTCTCCATCCCTCTCAGTCTCTTGCAGCCCCTCTACTTAGTCCCTTATCTCTGAGACCACGCTCTTTGTCCCAAATCCTATTCAGTTTGCCTCTTTCAACCAACCCTCAATCCCTAACACCTCTCACTGTGTCACCTTTATGCTAACTTGATGAAGATTCTTAAAAGCACTTTTCAGCTTAAATGATGGCTGTCATCAGACTGCAGGGTTGTTTTAATTAGTGACCAAGGAGACTCACTCCTATCGCATAACTAAATTTTACTGAATTTCACATAACAGCAACATATTATTTGTGGGAGTAGCCTGATTCTGCCACATAAAAATAAATTAACAATTGTAGATATAACCATACATTTTGCATATTATATCACATGCACCATCATCATCATCTCAAAACAATTCTGCACTGATCAAGGAAACTAACCAAGCATTAAAAAAAACTTTATTCACTATGACCAGGTGCTGTACATAAATGACATATTTACATGCCATTCCTTGATTTATTTTTAATATGAATTCACAACTGAGCAACAAAAACAACATTTGGATAAGAGATGAGAAGAGTGTAATACTGTAAAGTCTCAGGTACAGTATATCAACTTTGGTGGAATTCTTATAGTACAAGATAATCTATAATAGAAAGGCAGAGCATGCCATCCATTATATATATATATATATATATATATATATATATATATATATATATATATATATATGTAAAATGGTTTCCTGGGTATCTATTTTAATAACTGTCAACTTGAACAAACATATACAGTAAATAGTAAAAGGGCTGCTTTCCCTATCTGACAGCTTTCCCTATCTGACAGAGTCAATCAAATGACTGTCAGTTTAAAAAGGGATGCTACCCCTGGCCATGGTGTATCCCATCTCACATGAAAGGGTAATCATCTTGGCCTGTACGAGGTAATGTAACAAAAATCCACAAAAACCACTAACTATGTAGTGACATAAACAAAGTTGGTAACCTTGGCAGTGCTGATCAGCTTATGTGGTGTATATCTACCTCCCCCCCATTTTCTGGTGGGGGGTAAGTATTTGATTCCCCTCCACTTGATGTAATATTGTAAATTAGAGTTAAATTTCTTGTCTTTGAACTGCTGTACATCATGGTGATATGGGTAAGGATGGAAAATATCAGTGACATGACACAACAAAAGCAAGCCTTAAGCTGTGGCATTGGTTGCAATGTAACTACATATTCTACTCTAAATGAGTCATGGTCCGTATATGACGAATGAGTCATGGTCCGTATATGACGATTTAGGAATGCACAGTATGGTACACTGATTTCTATGAATGGTACACAGCACTCACACAAGCTTTTTTTTTCCTTTTTATTTTCTTTTCTTTTAATGCTTAGTGCCCCTCCCCGTAAAACAAATAACTCAAAGTCAAATGGCCACCCCTTACAGGATTATGGCATCTGGCAATAGATAGATAGATAGATAGATTTTCTTTGTTTAGCCATAAGAAGGTACACGATTACTTATTTGTTAAAACATGATCCGTATATATTCAAATATGGATAATGTAACAAGATACAATACAGATGGAACTCAAATACAAACTCTTTAAGTACTTAATGCCCAACTGAAGAGCAAACCTAATCCTGAAAATATTTTCCTATTCTGCAAAAGAAGTGCTTAAGGTTAAAGGCTGTCCTAACTGCTGTGAAAAACACTGTCTACCCTGATGGCCAATTTTCTGGCAAATATCTAACACTCCTCGTTGCCAGGCTTCAACATCAAATTAAATTTTCAAATCTAATGCCCAGCTCAAAGGCAATTAATATAGGAAATGTTCAGCTCAAAGGCAGGCCCACCTGCTGTGAAAAACATTTGTCTAATCTGATAGCCAATTTTCTGGCAAGTAGCTGACACTTCTTTCCACTGTCCTGCTTCAGCACTTCCCCCAGCCACTGCCGCAACTCCAGCACCTCAACAGGAACCAGTGACAGGAGGATGGCATCAGGCACACACTCTAGCCCAGAAGACAGCGCTTCTAAACATGCTTCACGCACATTGGCATCTTCATGAGTCCGCATCGACCAGGTCAGTTCAAGGAGAGATTCAGACATCTTGAGGGTTGCCTCACACTGCCCTGTCACATTCAAAATCAGGCCAAGGGTTGTCAGGAGGTGACACAGCAGGAAACGGTCATGGCCCATCAGGTCCAAGTAAGGTCGGGGCTCGGTTAGACCACGCACCAGCGGGTAAAAAAAGTAACCAGCCATGTCCTTCATTCGATTGATCCCCGAGGATTTCCACTTGTCATCAGTGCCTTGTGATACACCACATAAATCATACTGAACTGTATTGTCAGTTCCTGACAGCTCTAACGCTGCCTTGCTCAAAGTATGTAGTATGTCTAACCTACGCCTAACATTATGATTTCTCTCATAAAACTCCCCACTCAGATAAAGTGCACACTGAGTAGGATGGGAAACCACCAGGGCTGCCAGAGTTTTTGCCCTGTTCTCTTCAAAACTTTCAATGCTGTATTTATCCTCCAGATATAGAACTTCTCTAGTCATTTCCAAGGCCAACTCAGGGTCCATATTACTCAACTGCTCTCGAACAATCTTCTCTGAGACCTGGAGAGCAGCTATCACTTTCTCTGCCTCACCCTCACTCAGGTATTCTAGAACTTCTTGAGGGTAGGATGGTAGTTTCTGTTTCACTTCAGGAATATCTGCTGACATGTCATAAGGCTGGAATTCATCATCATCACTGTCCAATTCGTCATTTTCTGTAACTTTATCACCTTCCTGCAGTCTAATTTCTGTATGGGATTCAGAACTGCTATTTACTTCATATCCTAAAGTTTTATCTATTTCTTTAGTAACCAGATCTGTTTGACCTTTAGGAATGATCCCAATCTCTTGTAATTCCTGGATAAAATCGTCCAACCACTCACATTCACTTACCTCTTTATGATCAATGCAAGTATCAACTTCCATATCAATCTTATCAACTTCCAGACTTTCATTTGCCCCTTTATCATCACTACTATTATCTGCTTCTATATCAATCTTGGCTTCGTTTAATCTGGCACATTCTTTCAACTCAAGCACAAGGTCACTAGGCTGGTGCTCAAATTTAAGGCCGGATTCACCCTCAAGCAACACCGCAGTTAGTTCCTCAGCAACAACCATCCCTACTGATCTCATCTCCAGGTCGGGGCTGTCTAAGTGGTTGGCTACAGCTGGGAGCAGCACGTCTATGGCCACAAGTTGGCAACTCTTAACATCTTCACTTGTGAGGTATGGAAGGCAACACAGGAGCCCTCTGGTGATGTGGACATGGTGATCAAAGGATGAATGTAACATTATACTCTTATTGCACCAGGTATCCAGCAAATTCAGAAAGGTCGATCTCAATAGTTGGCTGTTCTCTTGTATAGTTGCCAGATACCCAATGATAACATGAACCATAGTCTTGGGAGTCTCCTTAGTTATGAGGAACTTTTCGGTCAAGAGATATTTTGTTTTCACGCATGTCAAACCAGAGTCTCCAAGGAAAATATGAAAAACTCTGTGGTTATCAACAAGCTTGAGAAGTGTTGAAACAAATATTTCTTTGGCCTTGTCTGGTACATGTTTGTATAGTTTCTGTGATATGCGTGGAATGACTGGATCTGTTTTCCCCCATTTTTCTAGCCATTTTATCAAAGGTAAGAGAAGTCTTTCAGCATCAGAATTGAAACACAGGTGGCCCAGAAGCTTGCCAATGGGTTCAATACTAGCAGAGACATTGTGCTTTAGACCATCTGCTATGAAATTTATGGTCAGCAGGATATGGTAGGTTATAATCCTACAGTACATTTTAGGGCTAACAATTTCTGGGGATTTATTCTGAAACTTATTTGCAATTCTTTCTGGCAGTGAAGAAAGAAGTGTGACTGTTTCATCCCAAAGTATTCTGTTTGCTTCATTTCTTGGCATCTCTGAACTATGCCTAAGTATGCACTGGGTTAAGCACTCAGATAAGAATGTCATCTCAAGAACATCAACAAAGTTCTTCCTTTCCTCTAAGCAAACTTCACTTAAGAAGTTTAATAACACATTGACATTTTCTTCAAGATAACCCACCTCTATCAGACTGTGAAACAAATCTCGGCACTGGTCATTCCGCCTCATCACTCCATCGCTACAATAATTTTTCAAGAGAGATAACAGGGTGGGGCCATAAAGGTACTGAGAAAATACTTTCATCTCTTGGGTTGTCAGGTCTATGCCAGAGAACTTTTGTGGGGTAATGTGTCCTGGCAACAACCCAATCACTGTTTCCAAGTATGTGCCAACCTTATTTACATCAGGCTTGTCCTTCCTCAGTTCTTCTTCTAAGCATCTGGTGATTTCTTTTTGACGGTGGAGAATGGATACCCACTCATGTCGGTTCTCTGTCTGTCTCATCTTGTCCTCTGAGTCCTGTGATCTAGCACCATCATCACTGTTTGACTGGGCCTGTGTCCGAGTACCATCTTCACTGTCTCTGAGTAGTTTGCTTTCTGTTCTTGGCACTGAAAATTAAAAGCCATTCTATTTTGTCCAGTAAATGAAAATTTTAACATATATCATGCACTATGATAACATACATCTAACAGCTGTCTAGTCAACTTCTATCTCCTAAGTAGATACAAGACCTCACCTTACACCACATACAATACTGGGAATTCAGCAACAAAAGCAGTCAATCAGTGTTTCAGACTTGTAACCAGAAACCTTGTAAACATCCATTCCTGTGTAATGATTCACAATTTCCACAGATTTCCAATATTTTTGGTACCACCAAAAAAAAAAAAAATCTATATATTTGCACTGGAATTGACTTCTTCAGTGATTTTTATGCTATACAGTTTCTTAAAAGCTAACTCTTGTATGCAACACATAAAATGTGGTAATGTCAAGTACAGGCCTCCCAAGATCAATCTCGATGAGAGTCACTAATTCACTGTGGATGGACAAGGGGCACCCCAAGACATAACGTGGCATGCTGGTGGGATGAGGGTGTAGAAGCTGCAGTTAAGGAGAAAAAGAAGACTTTTCCGGGAATGGAAAAGGGGAGGAACAGAGAGAAATACTTGGCTGCCAGGCACAGGGCTAGAAAGGAGGTATGCAAGGCAAAATCTGAATCTCAAGAGATTTACTGGATAACCTAAATAGTGTCTAAAGGAAGAATATGATATTTAAAAGTGACAAATCAGATGAAGAAGGAAAATGGGAATATTACACCTGAGCACTGCGTGAACAATGATACAGGAAAGGTAGTGGCAGGCTGTAAGGATATTAAAAACACCTGGAGAAAGCATTAAAACTGGCTAATGAATAAAGAGTTTGACTGCAACAGAGAAGGACTGGAGTCCACAGATCCAGTGTTTTGCTCAATGTTCATGTTGATGCTCTGGGATTGTCCATCCAACATCTTCAGAAATTGATGGAGGAGGAGGGCCTGCATGAGTTTCAAATCTACAATGCAGATGCGACTGGGCTCTTCTGGAATACTCTTCTGCAAAATACCCAGGCACTGAAAGATACTGGCAGCATTCTAGGGCATGAAACAATGATGGTGTCTCTTCATTCTGGCCTGTGCCAATGAATACTGATGATTCATCACCCACAGCATTCATTCTCAGTATGAGCAAGCAATCCAGATCATTGAAGGACATTATGGCCAATCTTCCTGTGGAGTACCATGATAACTGCTTGGTTTACACAGGATATCATTCATGACTGGTACCACCACAGTTTTGACCCATCTGTGAGGCAGCACCATGAAAAGGTATGGCATCAGTTCTGACAACATAAAGACAGTGCTGTTGTTGGACAAGGCACCAGCCCATCCTTCCTCAGGCAAACTGGAGCAAAGAATGACAAATCAAGGCGTTGTTCCCGCCAGGCAACACTACCATCCTTATCTAGCCCACGGACCAGGGAGTGGCAAGAGACACTACAGAAACCTCTGCCTGCAATAGTGCCTCACTGACTGAGAATGGGATGGACCAGGCTGACTATGAGGATACCAGAGCAAAGAAAACCCTACACAGTTTTAAGAAATACACCATCAAGAATGCCAACTTAAACTGGGTAGAGATGTGGAAGAGAGTGTCATTTGATATATTCAAAAATTTGTAGAGCAAACTCCCCAGAACCCTCAAGACTCCAGTACCACAGCACAATTTTCTATGGTTTGGCCACTACGGATGGCAGAAATGTTGGAATTTGCAGAGTAGGGGAACCTTGCTCAGGGGAGCTGCAAGAGTGGTTGCATGAGGATGCTGGTGTGGTTGGCTATCATAACCAGATGGAAGAAGAGACTGTGGTTGAGTTATGAACTACAACACAAGACAACAGAAAAGG
This sequence comes from Coenobita brevimanus, assembly GCF_032717465.1. Lineage (NCBI taxonomy): Eukaryota > Metazoa > Arthropoda > Malacostraca > Decapoda > Coenobitidae > Coenobita > Coenobita brevimanus. The sequence continues at coordinate 50,540,400 of NC_137037.1, forward strand.
AGGAAAACGAAGAGGAGGAGGAGGAGACACACAGAACATCTCTAGCAGCAGAAGAAGCGAAATGCCGAGGAGGGAAAAAGAAGATGAGGAGAAATGCAGAGGAAAGAGAAAGAGGAAGTGGAGAAATGGGGAGGGGGAGGGAATTAAAGGAAGAGGAGAAACTGGGAGGAGAAAGAATGCTTAATAAAACAAACTTACTCCATCCAGCCATTCAGTCAAATTCATATTTCATAACGAATGGACATAATGAGCCTACAGAACACTAGTTATGGTACTGTAATTAATCATAATATTTACATCATATTATGGCATAATATACCTGTAAATCAAGTAAAGCACTGCAAACAAAAATAAACAGTCTAAAAACACAACATCCTGGAATGCAAAAAAAAAAAAAAAAATTGATCCTACAAAAAAAAAAAAATTAACTAATGTACTTCAAGTCAATGACATATTTTCATTATATTATTTGTACTTCCTTATCTCCAGATAGGAAATGCTCAATAAAAGAATAGGAGAGATTTTTAAAACTGGAGAGGTAAGATATTGCCATCACTTACCCCTTCACTACAAGAATTCTCTCCAGAGCTGAAGAGAATCATCGGAAAGTTGGTAGATGAAAAAATTAAATGTCATCACCTTGAAGGAGGGAATATTTAAAATAATTATAAACAACAAAAAAGGGCTACTCTACTCACTAGGCAAGGACATGGGCTGGAGGGGAGATTGGGCAGCGGTAGTAGTTGTGCTGGGAGTCAGTGTGAGTCCGCCTAGACCAAAATCAGTACTGGTGGGGGCTGGCGAGGGTTCTAGCAAGCCTTGTAGCAGGTCCATGTTGCTACTGGTAGGGTTACTGGAGGCTGGTGCAGCAGGGGTGGCAGTGAGGGGGGTGGTGAGGGGAGCAGCGGTTACTCCCATAAGCAGGGAAGAGCTTGGTGGGCCACCTAGGGTAAACAAAGCAGGAAAGGTGCAGGAACTTACAGGTTTGGGGGATTGTATTCTTGGCAGTTAAGGAAGCTCACTATTATCTGATTCCTGCTACTTTATTTCTGTATCTGGTACAGTACATTAATAGTAAGCCATCATCTTCCATGGTACTAGACCTTGCTGGCTCCAATCTGTCATGGGTGCGTAACCATCACAAAGTGAACTAGTTCAAGGAGCACTGTTGATACTCTAACAAATCCGTTTCTAAACTATAATAAACTTTTACAAAAGTATATTTTAATGTCTGATGTTTTGGGGTATAACAAAGCTTTTTTTTTAGACCATTACCTAATCAAATTGAGGCTGTGGGAGCTTTTTTTATAAGGGTTTTATTCATCATCATCATCCTGACCTCCTTTCCTACCCTAGGGCAGGGTGAGGAGTGGCAACGTCCAGACAGCCCAAATTTGCCCAATTTAATGGGCCATGCTTCCATTCACTCATCATTCAAGCCCCCGGAATCCTGGCTCTATCTGAGACACCAAAAATATTCATCACGTTCTGTAGCTTCATATAAATGTATCCAACAGTCAATCCGGACGCTGTTCTGTTAAAAAGGGATGCCAAATCCCTGATCATGAGCTTCTCCTCACAGTATTCATCCAGCCAGCTCAATCTCTTGTCAGTCCCCTAGCCTCACTGACTTCAGAACCTCTCTTCCTCCCACACTCATCCACCATATCCCTCCACCTTCTCCTTGGCCTACCTCGCCTCCTCCCTCCTTCAAATTAGCTCAGATATACCTTTTTCACCACTCTATTGTTATCCACTCTCTCCACAAGACCATACTGTCCCAGTACTCTCTCTTCGATTCTGGTGTCCACGGACTTCCTCACTCCACATCTTTCACGAATCACATTACTGTATTCCATATCCTATTCACTCTCTGTACTCCAACCACACTCCTCAGCAGTCCCAGCTCCATTGCTCTAACTCTTGATTTTTCATTTTCATGCCACACCACAGTCTAACATCCATATGTTAAATTTGTCACTAACAACGCTCCTTCATGTAAACCTCATGCAGGTGCAGCATTCAGGCTTCTGTTTCTGATCATGGCCTTCGTCGCATCAGGAAGGAAAGAAAAGGTTTTACTAATATGTGGAAATCTGTTTCTCACAGGTGTAGTTGTGATGTAACCCCCACAGAAGATGAGGGCTTACTGTGTACTAGTGCATGTTATTTAATGCACTCTACAGTTTAACTTAATATTAACCCCCTGACTCCAAGGGTATCCTTTCCATTTCTACAGACAATTTTGTTTACCTTGGGAAAGACTTCAAATAGGAGGGGTCAGATAGTGTACTAATAAACATCTTCAGCATAAGAAGCCACCTGTAAGTCGAACATAATTGTGGGGTTCACGGAGTTAAAAAAAAAAAAAAAAAACATAGAAGACAATACTGAGGTGTAATATTCAAATTAAAGCACAAACTAAGGGCTGCTAGAAAGCCTCCTAAACTGACAAAAATCTGGCCCTAGAAGAGTGGTTCTCAACCTGAGGGCCATGGTACAATTTTAGGAGGGCCATGGGGAGCTGTGTCAGTTGACAGCTTTACAAGTAAATGTGCAGAGTCAGCAATACACCAATTTTGCTCCTCTGACTCAGTAAAAGAGGATATACCATACGCTCAGAAAATAATACATATTGTACTCTCTTCATCTCACACTCTCAGAAATAAGATCCAGGCTATTGTATTCTCTTTATCTAGAACAACTGATTTTAACTATCTATGGGGTTTTCGGAGAAACTGCAGGGGGCTATGAGGACTTTAAAAATTCTTTATAGAGGGAATGAGAGAGAGAAGGTTTGAGATCCACTTGTCTAGGATAAGAAGGTTAGGATAAGTGGGTAGGGACTGACTGGGAGTACTGTACTATTGCCACTACAAACAAAAAGTTATAAACAAGCCATTTAGAAAAGGCATTGCCATGATAATAAATAATTAAAACAAGTATGAGATACAAAGCCTACAAGTCATATTCTAATGAACTGATGCTTCATCTACAAATTAAGAATTATACAAACCTCCAATCTAGTACAGCAATATCAAAGCAAATCAATAACTTTTCAGCATTTTCAAGACCATTGAAGTAAAATGATGCATGAATAAAATCTACTGGGTATTAGTTCTCCTAGAATGAGAAGGTGTGTAATGGATGCAAGAGCATATAGAGGTTGAGGGTGAGGACTTTCTGACCACCACATAGTGGTGGTGAAAGTCAAGGTTCAAAAAAATGGAGGAATAGGAGAAGGGAAGGAGGGTAGGAAGTAGTCCATACAAGGAGGGTAGAAAGGTTGCAAGAGGATGGAAGAATATAAGAGACAAGTGGAGAAGCGATTAGGTAAATATGATTTGGAGCAGATAGGGGATGTGGAAGGTGTGTGCAAGAATTTTCACAGAAGAAATCTGTGCAGCATGTGTGGTGGTGTGTGGGGTGAAGAGAAGACAAAAGAGGGTGTAAGGAAGAGCAGACTGTGGCACAAAAGAAGAAAGCATATAATGAGCGGATGAGAAACAGGGCCATGGAGGAAGTTGAGAGACGGAAGTGAGAGTTATACGTAGGGATGAAGAGAAGGGTGAAAAGATTAGCAGAGAGAGTAAGAAGAGAGTGGAAGAGGAATTTGGAAGGAATTTGAATGTACGTGGAGGGAATGTTAGCAAATGATCTGGAATGAGATAAAGAGAGTTACACAGGGTGATAGAGAAGTTGGGGAGTGAAAGATAAAACTGATTGATTGCAGGTGGAAAAGGGGGAAGAAGTGAGCTGATGGTGAGAACAATTTAAGGAACTGTTGAACATAGAGAATGAAGTAATGCAAGTGTAAGTGGCTAGAGAATGGCTGGGAGAAGGAGGGAAGTGAGACGGGACTAAGAAATCAGTAGGACTGACATAGTGGAAGTAATGGAGAAAGTCAAAATGGGGAAAGCCCAAGGAATTGATGGAGTGTGCGGTGAAATGCTGAAGCATGGGAGAGAGATAATTGTAGAATGGATATGGAAGACGTGCAGATTGGCCTGGGAGGAAGGTAGAGTCCCGCAGGATTGGAAGTCAGGAATAATTATTCCCTTGTACAAAGGAAAAGGGGAAAAGAAGTGTGTGCAAATCATAGGGGAATTTGCCTTCTTCGTGTAACAGGAAAAGTATGTGGTGGGATACGTACTGACAGAGTTAGGGAAATAACTGAGGAATCAATTGGAAAAGAACAGAGAGGCTGTAGGAAGGGATGAGGTTGTGCAGATCAGATATCCATTCTTAGGCCCTTAAGTGAAAAAGTTTCTAGAGAAGGGAAAGCAGTTGTAAGCAGCATTCATGGATTTGGAGAAAGCATATGACCGGGTGGACAGACAAGGAATGTGCAAAGTATTAAGAGTATATGGAGTAAATTGGAAGTTGCTGAATGCCGTGAACAGCATGCAAGAGGGGGCTAAGGCTGCAGTACATGTGGATAGTGAACCGTGTGAATTTTTCTATCTGAAGGTTGGATTGAAACAGGGATGTGTCATGTCTCCATGGTTGTTCAATCAGTATATGGACTGAGTTATAAAAGAGGTACATGGTAGGAAAACGGATATGGAGCAACCCTAATGAGAGAGGGCAGTGTTTGGAAACTCCCTGTACTGTTGTTTGCAGATGATACTGTATTGTTAAGTGAAGACAACTGGGAACTGCAAGGCTTGGTGAATGAGTTTGGGAGAGTGTGTAGGAATCTAAAGGTGAATGTAGGGAAGAGTAAAGTTATGGTCTTTGAGAGAAATGAAGCCAATGAATGTACAAAAAAGCTGGATGAGGAGGAAATGGAAATGTGAGTGTATTTAAGTACGGTACTTGGGTAGTGTGATAAGTAAGGATGGAAGTTTAGCGGGTGAACTGCTTGAAAGGGTACAACCAGGAAGAAAAGTTGCTGGTTCTTTAAAAGTAGTGAAAAGGAACAGGGAAGTGAGCATGGAAAAAAAAAAAAAAAAAAAAAAAAAAAAAAAAAAAAAAAAGGTCACTGCATGACTGCACTGTGATACCAACCCTAACGTATGGAAGTGAAGCTTGGACCAGTGGAAGTGAGTTATTTGAGAGGTGCACATGGAGTTACGTAGAGAGAGAGAGACTGACAAATGAGGAAGTGAAGGAGTGCTGTGGTGTGGATGTGGATGTGATAGAAAGCATTAAGAGAAATACACTGAGATGGTTTGGCCATGTGAAGAGGATGTAGAACGAGAGACTAATGCGGAGAGTGTATGCGAGTGAGGTGGAGGGGGGGAGAGGCACGGGGAGGCTGAGGATGTGATGGAGGGATGGAGTGAAGAGGTATATGAGAGAGGCAGGTGTGAGCTGGGAGCAGGGCAGTGAAATGGATTCAATAAGGTGACATGGAGGCGATTTGTTTGTGGCCACCCTTTACGGGATTGATGCATCTGGCAATAGATAGACTGACGGAAGTTCTCCTATACAGGTTAACTGCTATATTGAACCAAACAACCCTTACGAAAAATTATATACAGTTTAGCATCTTCCAAACTTAAACAAAAAAATTTATTAAAAAAAAAAAAAATGGAAGAAAGAACCAAAGGCTAGAAGCCTGCAAGAATGTTAGAGAGAGAGAGAGAGAGAGAGAGAGAGAGAGAGAGAGTGAGTGAGAGAGAGAGAGAGAGAGAGAGAGAGAGAGTGAGTGAGAGAGAGAGAGAGAGAGAGAGAGATTCATTTCAAGATGCCTAAATGTACTATAGCTTATTAGATTCATCTGCTTATAGAACTGCCTCATTTCATACAATCACATCCATCAAACCTTGACACCACAATACTTTTTTCTATTTGGTATACATTACATACTTACCAGGTGCAGCTGAGACTTCTTGAGAAAACTGAGAAAAGTCTGCAAAGTCCTTGTTCCTGGAAATAAATTAAAAACATCAGCTAGACGACTTATAAGAATTGAAGTTCATTACTCTGCAGCTGGTGAACAGCTACCACTGAGTATAAAGGCAGTATTCTCTATCATCTATCTTCACAAATTGTTGATTTTTTTTATTTTTCCACCCCACAAAACTGGGCCACTCCCACAGCTTCAATACCTCGTGTGGTTTCATGCAATTCAAACAGCCTTTGTTATGAGATCGGAATGTGTCTCTGGTTGCTAGTCAAATGGGCTTTCCAATCCGATAACACCTGGCCATTAAAAAAGCAGCTTAAAGGGGTTATTTATCCTTGTCAGGTTAGAACAAACATGCTAAAATCACTATAAAAATGCAGTATAGTAAAGTACATGAATAAATCACACGATATAAAATGAAATTAAAGATGGGCTAAACAGATGCATGCAAATCAAAACCTACATATTTTTTTTGGCAAGGACAACTGCTGCTGAATTCCCAGTTGGAATGTACAGTAATGAGCTGGAAAGTACAGCATAATGATCTGAGGTAATTTCCAGTGACTCACATCTCTCATAATGCTTGCTAGATCAAATTTCTCATCATTCTTACCTACAAACTAGTTCAAATTTCATAAATGAGCCAAGACTGGGTTTTATATCTTTCATTTGCATTTACCCAGGGCTAAATTCTTGTGAAGACTATCAGCATGTAATATGATGAGAAGGCAAGAAAATAAAATACAAACATACTTTTACAATCATCATCCTGATCTCTTTTTGCTACCCATAGATGGGGCGAGATAAAACCCACAGTACAGAATTATATATAAAAAGCAAACTAAAACAATGGATGCCTTACTTTCCTGGGTCTGTGTTTTCCTTTCCAAAAGCAGTGGCAAAATCTCCAAAGTCTGCATCATCTTTGTTCCTAGCCCGTGCACCCATCTCTCCTGCCCTAGGGTCAAAGTCGTCCTCTCCACCGCCACTGCTGGGAGACGTCTTGGATGGACTAGAAATGCCATTGCTTGTGGTAGTGGGGTTGCCAAATAAGTCATCTAGGAGATTATTTTGCTGTGTTGAAGTTGTGGATGCCTGCTGGGTGACAAAAAAAAAGAGGACAGGAAAATGAAGGACTGAATGAACGGAGATTGGGATGTTGAAAGTTAATCAGGATTTTTAGTAAAACTGTTTTGTGGCATTTTAGCTGGTGCCACCTGGCAGGTGTGAAGAAGTCAAAATAATGTGTGAATGAATGAATGAATGATAATTATAAGGAAACTGAAAGTTTATTTAATAAGAATTTTTGTTACAGCCTGCAGAGGACAATTCCATCATCATCACAGTAATGATAATGTACCCTTTACTATGATAATGTACTTTTAATTTTATACCTGATATATCCAGACTACTTAATGAAGTTTAAGAAACTTTCTGAACAAGATGGTTCAAATATAGCCATAATTAGCCTCTTCACTACTAAATGTCCTTCCAACCGAAAGTTGGCTGGGCTCAAAGAAATTCGATATATCCGAAATTAGTTACATCTGGGTTCCATAAAGCAAGAGTTTGCTGTAAATCTCTCATTCTCCATTCTCCCCACATGGCCAAACCATCTCAAAGGACAAGTCCAACATACCTGTGCTTGTTTAGAGGGAGATGACGTAGCTGTTGTAGTTTTGCCAAAGTTTGCGGCTGCACCTAAATCCACCATTTTGGAAGGCTTGGAAGATTTTTTCTGAGGTACAGTGGAAGTGGTGATGCCTCTGCTGGGGGTTGTTAGTGATGGGGTGGAGGACGCCGCCTTGCTAGGGGACCGAGGGCCAACATCGTCATCACGATATTCGCTCACTGGATCAACTGCATCCTCAAACTCATCACCACTGACCAAAGAATTAATATCAGTACAGTACTGATGATAGAAATACAGTATGTAGTAAACATATTACTTAAAACATGTAAAACTGGCAAATGGTAACCTTCTGTTTAAGAGGTCATTTTGAATACAGCCAAAGCTAATGCCCTTTAATATCACTTTCTTCTTGCAAGAAACGTGGGGACTATTAAGAACTTAGGGACAGAGAGAAAAAAAAAATGCTAAGAATATGGTAATATCTCTAATAAACAGGTGGACATGAAAGACATCTAAAAAATAAGATAAAATAGAAGTGCAAATATTATTGCTTGTAAAGTTAAGCCATGGTTTTTGAAGGCTCGAACATTATGTGCTTAACTGTGTGACCCCCTCCACTGGGCATGCAGTTTGCTACTTCGCCTCTGTCTGTGCTCGCTCGCTCGCTCGCTCACTCTCAGTCTCTCTCTCTCTGTTTCTGGATCCTACCAAAACTCATCCCATATTATGGAAATGGGGGTTGGGATGATGATGATTTAAATAATAACCAAACAATTACTTAAAACACATACAGCCATGCTGTAACCATGGCTTGCAGTAAAACAGTAACAGTTAATAGGTAAGGCCACAGCACCCCCTTCACAGTGCAGGGGCCTGAGACAAGGCTACCATTGCTGAGTACTGTACATCTACGGGCATATGACCACATTACTTTCCTTGATGACCTTACGTGGCTGAACAACTCCCAATCACCTCTCGGGGATTGAATCAATGCAAGGTCACCTCATCTGTGGCAAAGTAAACATATGGAACCACATTCGTGTCAGTTAAGGAGGTTCTCATGTACCTCCTACTAACTAGTTTCTTTCTGTTTCTGGTATATTAAATATACTGCATTCTTGTACGCTATTTATATACAGTAATCCTGTGATTATCCGACATATATAGAGCCAAAGGCATGTCTGCATTGTGGATCCATCTGGATCATGGACTTTTCCCCTGGCCCCCCTTTATATATACCCTTACTTTGAAAGCCAATGTAAAAGGCCACCACGATCCATCGTACAACACTTATTCCTGGCATTTTACACTGCTCTGTCTGGTCAAGCAGACCTATAAACCACAGCCAAGCAATTACTATGGTCAAGCAAACCCATCAACCACAGACAAGCAAACCACCACTGCAGTGCCATACCCTGCAGCAACATAAGGGGGGGGTCAGGACAGGTGAAAACGTTTGCTTGGCCATAATTTCCACCCGAACACATGCATTTTGTCCAAATAAAATGGAAAAATGTATGAATAATGGTTTCAAACAGTCAGATCACAGCATCTGGATAATGGATTGTTCAGATAATAGATGTCCGGATAATTGAGGAATTACTATATGTCAATATATGAATGATCAGTTGCAATAGCTATGCAAAACAAATCATCAAGGTATAGAAGCTAGAAAGCCTCCTAAACTGCCTCCTGAACTGATGAAAATACAATCCTAGCTCACAATGCAAAACGTGAACAATTACCTGATGTTAGGTGAGTCCTCAAAACGTGATCCAAAGTCAGAGTCGTCTTTTTTTCGGCTGCTTCCCCAATCATCCCAGTCGCCTGTTAAGTGATGTGAAGGTTATTGGTCTCATCATAATGCAAGCCACAATAGTAATTTCCTCTTTCAGCCTGTACCATTGATTCAGGCTTTAAGTCTGTACATTCACGCTGGGAAACTTGTAAGAATATATCCGTAACTCTTAATAATAGCTAGAAAAGAAATACAGTATTGGTATTTACTGCTCATTAGAAAGGTATTAGAAGTTAGCTCAACAGAGGATGGCACTGGCACACCTCATACATCTCCTAGATGGAAAATATGAAAAATGTGGCAAAATGGCAAAGACACAGCTTGAATATCATCAATCATAAAGATAAGTATTTGGTACCAAAAAACTTGTTGAATTTATCTTTACATTCATTATACTGTGCGATATTTTAAAATCCAATCACAAGTTCTTAGAATAAAAGACTTAACATTCAAGGTGTAAAGGCCCATGGCTTGGCTACAACAGCCCAGGATGCTTAAAGGTACTGTAGATGACTTTGGAGTTCTTTTATCTAAACCCGGCCCAGATTTGCATCCTTTTGCAGCTTATTTCATGTAGGCCTACCTCAGTTGCAGAAAGCGCCAAGGCTGTGGCTTTGCATCCTTTCCATTCCACTTCTTCACAACTGACAAAGTATTCTAGTATTAACCTATTACTACAACTCAGCATTCAAGATGGCAATATAGCAACATTAGGATAAGAGAGTAAAAATGGGTAAAGCTTACTTTCCTTGGTGGTATTACATGACTGAAAAACCTCTGGCCACCTCCACGGAACTGAACCTATGTAAGGATGTCACTCCAGCTGGGGAGTTCTACCTGCTAGAACAGGGATCCACCAAAAAATGTAAACCCTTGCACTTCAATATCATTTTTATTTTGGTCTTGCTACTTTATGCTCTTTTTCAACTTAGAAATGACTTTTTTAACAGGAAGATTTGGATATAGCCTACATCAACCCACTTCATGCAAGGTCATCAACCCACTTCATGCAAGGTCATTCTCAAGTTGAAGAAAATCATATGGAATCAGCAAGAATAACTAAAAATCACTTCATCAGATTCAAGGGGATCACCTAAGAATCATCAGTACTTACTATGACCTGAACTTCTGAATCCCATGGAATCGGATGACACTCCCACATACTTGTCCTTGTTCTTCTTGGCCTTCTTGCGTTCCTCACGTAACCGGTTGTCATCCTGGATGAAGTCGATCAGATCCTTTGCCTTCACTCTGCAGACATATTCAAAACGTCATCGTCATCATCATCATCCTGACCTCTACTCCTCCCCCCGCATTAATAAACGAGAACTAATCGATGGCACACCCAATTAGATAAGCCGCACTCTCATTCACTCACCATTCAAACCCCAACAATCCTAATTCCACCAAATTCTACACCATGATCTCTTTGTTCAGGACCTACCTACACCCATCTGATATTAAGCCCTTGGTCTTGATGATGCTTGTACAGAAATCTGAAGTTCTCCAGGGTGTGTAGGTCATATTTGTATCCCCTGGCCCAGATGACCATGCGTTCTGAGACATCTTGGACGAGGCACTTGAGAAGAAGGCCTCTCTCCAACAGAAGCATTTTAACAGCTAGACTGCCACTCCAGTATAATCCCTAACCAGCCCTACATCAGTGCTATCTCAACCTCAGAACTTGCCTCCAATCTATTTATCTATCTATAGCTAAATAACTTAATCCTGGAAGAGGTAGCCACAAACAAATCCCTTCCATGTCACTCAGTTTTCCTCATTCTCCTGCCGTCACCCACCTGATATTGAGTCCCTGGTCCTTGCCGTGCTCATCTAAGAATTTGAAGTTCTCCAGGGTGCGCAGGTCATATATGTGTTCCCTGGCTGAGGTGACCACACGCTCAGAGCCATTTCTGACGAGGTAATTGAGGAGGAGGAGTGATTTGTAGGTGCGGCGCCAGGCAGAGCGGTTGTCCTGCAGCAGCCGCTTCCACAGCATACCCATTACCTCTGGGAACTGCTCATAATAAAAGGTTGCTTGGGCCAACTCTTGCATCTGAGGACCTGTGCAGAGATGAAATTAAAGCTTGAATGCCTGAACAAGGCTTGAGCTGGACCTGCAAGTTAGACTTGGGACATCCCAAACCAATGTGCATAAACAAACTCAAAATAGTCAAATGAAGAATCAAAGCTCAAGTATGGTTTCACAGTTAGGTAAAATTTGCAAATACTGTATAGACCATATGTTTGAATATTTTTAAATCAGCCTACCAAAGTAATAAATTTTACTGTCAAACTTGTCAAACAAGCCAGTGAAGATATATAAATCTATCTGAAGACTGATATCTACTGTCAGCCATCATCAACTGTAAAAAATCATGATTTCCTAACATTAAACTAAGTCAGTTCACCTTAGTTTTCAAATCATCCAAGTTTTCTAGTACTGTATTATAAAATTATCAAAGTACTGTACTGTAATTACTAGCCTATGTTATAATGACTAGTCTTTGGTAATATGGTACAACTCATAAACAGTATATATAAAACACTAACACATAGTTTAAGACTGAATAGTGGCAGCCAGTATGACACTTGTAAAACAGCCTATTACCATCACTGGGCATTGAAACAAGAACTACAGAGGGTGCCCAGAAAATAAATTAATACTGACTCCACACATGACACTAACCCATGACTTTGACCTCTGATTGCACGAAGACTCAATTATTGCTTTTCCCTATCCCAACATGCAATACTGTGTATCTACCAAGCTTGATCCAAACTGGGCCAAGAATTCATGAAAAATTTTTTACCTTTGAATTCTTGGCCTCGATCTGCCACTGACCTACACCAAAATCAAATAACTCTTCCCTGTTAACCCAAATGAGATCAGGCATTCCAATTTTTTTGTTAACAGATACACACATACACACACACACACACACACACACACACACACACACACACACACACACACACACGGTACGAGGAAATTATGTCATCACGTATACATATGCTACATGCGACTCGTTGCTAATGTTATGACACAAACCTTCACTTCCCATCTACTGATAAGAGATAAAACCAATGCCGATAATGAGCACACTTCTTTTTCTCAGTCTTACTGGGTACAGCCATGTGTATAATACAATGAGGATAAAGGGCATTATATATAAGTTTATTACTCTCTGCAATGGGAAAAAAAAAAATGAAATTAATATAGCTACAGTAAATATAAAAGATTTGAAACAATATCTTAATTTAGTAAACAATAGACAAATGAGTACAGTACCGGTACTGGAATGATAACGGTATTTTCATATTACAATACAAACATCCTTTTACTCGCCTCAAAAGGAGGATTGTGGACTGCAGGATAAGAGTAACAGTCTGCAGTCCACCAAGTTCAAATGAGCCTAAGGCCACAACAACAACAGCTGTAATCTAGTAGAGGCAATACTAAGTTGACAGCACCTACAGTAGTGGTGATGTCTAGTGTTCATGGGAAAGATCTCACCTGTTGGTCCCCATGCCTCATCGTTGGTGGCCTCTCTCACTTTGGCCTCAACTTCTGTGTAGTTCATCACCATGTTGGTGCTGAAAAATAAAACAACTGCATCATTCTTCCTTCAAAATCAAATTAATTAAACTACTTAACCCCTTCCACTCCAATGATAAATCTTCATGTTATTCTTGCTATCTTCTGACAGCTTCATTCATCTTTCGAGACTTCTCAGATTGGAATGATTACTGCCATCATTTACACCTTCCCTACATGGGATCTCCCCAAAACTGAATAAGATGATCTGGAGAAAGCAAGAAAATATCAATAAAATATGTCACCAGTTTTGAAGTTTATATTAAGGAATACAGCAGCTATATATATATATATATATATATATATATATATATATATATATATATATATATATACACACACACACTGGTAAATATAATAGGTATGTCCACTGTAGTTCATAAATACTTAACAAAGAGAAACACAACTTCAGCTTTACTGGGTTCACATCCAGATGAGCCTTAGGCTATAATAAATGCAACAGTAATTCATTCACCTCACTAATATCTACTGCAAACCATCCTCCCTAGAAATCAAATATCCATTCACTTTCTTGGTACACATATAAGACACTACCATCCAGATACAACAATCCACTCTAGCAATTCAATCATCATCCAATTTTTTTTTATTTACACAAGACAGCAATATCCTAATAGGATACATTTCACAGTTCAGGATATACATCAATGTTCCACTCTAACAATTAAGTATTCATTCACTCTTTTTACCTATACAGCTACTGTACAAGGCAACACCATCCTAATATATTCCAACAACAGCCATTTAACCAAATCATTAATCATCCAACCTAACAATCAAATCTATTCTCTTTATACACACATAAGAAAGTACGTGGTACCGTAACAACATTATAGAATCATCTTATCATACATAGCCTAAATTCATTATTCTTTTCCACATATATGGCACCACTATCCTGACAGATCCAACCACCTTAGCAATCAAAATGTCCATTCACTTTTTATTCCCACACATAGTAGCACCATCCTGATACATTCCACAGTGTAAGCTATACTGAATGTCATCACCTAGCATCCTCAACAATCAGATACCCATTCACTTTTTTTTTTTCTTGCCACATGTAATGCATCACATTTTTTATACACCACACAGTTCATCTGGTCAACAAACCTGCCAGTCAGCACTACTCATGGCCTCTTAAGGCTTTTGTTGCACCACAACACCAGCAAAAACTTTCACACACAAATACCGTTCCCCTCCCCCCTCTTTCCTTTTTTCTGGTGATTTATTCATTGTACAGCAGTACACATATTTTGTAAACTAAAGGGGATAGGTATACCGGTAAGCTTTATTAACCACTTCACTACAAGAGATCCCTCGTAGAGGAAAAAAAAAAATCATCTGGTGGTAACTAAAATAAAAACTAGGGCACCGGTATTTTACTGGACTAATGGGGTTAATCCACTGTACTTCACATGAGGTCAATTCATCTTGGCCATTCATTAAAAAAAAAAAAAAAATGTGTGGATTATTCTTTCAACATGTATTACCCTATTTTATCTGTAATAAGATACCATATACTGTACTACTGTACTGTATACAAATTATGAATGTATTTTAGATTACCAAGTTCTAATTTCAAACTACCAGTAGCTACTACAGCTATATCCCACACTGTACAATAGTATGATTATGATGCTTAAAATGTTGTGATAAATTCATGCAACACATTCACTACCGTATACTGTAATTCTCACGTTATCACACCCAGCTTGTTCTGTTGCACTGGCTACCCTGATAACAGTCCATCTCAAACAAACCATGTGAACTCAGTATTGTACTTTTGTAACTTCATACCGGACCGGTACTGTTAATCAGTAAAGTTAAATGTTTATTTACCAGAGAAATAAAACACAGTATTCTACTGGGTGTCAAAGCCTTCCCAGCAATGATGTGTACTAAAGTCCTGTTTAAGTTCTAACCATGCTCATCGGCATCAATTTTGGATACAGAAAACCACCACTGACTATACAAAGAGTACGGTATCACTGACATAGCTCTAGTTAATGCATTAAAAACTGATGCAAAGAAAGCATTACAGTATATACTTCAACTACTACCGGTACTGGTGCACCTACTATTGTATACTGTACCATATTACAAGCAGACCCCAAGATACAATGCCCCTATATGCAATACTTCGGCAAAGCGATGGGGATAGAAATACTGTACCACCCTACCTGCCGAACAATGGCCAAACCCCAGTATATATATATATATATATATATATATATATATATATATATATATATATATTTTTACCTACTTTGATTATACTTTAGACTTGATTTTTGTGATTAGTTGATTTATAAACTGTTTTTAGACTTAATTAGCTATATAATGTGTTTTAGTCATAGGTGGGGTGAACATTGTCATTTTGGGGTACAATTTATGAAGTCTGATTTTTTGCAGACTTATTTTTGATGATTTTCAGATTTTAATTTTGGGTTTAGCTGAATTATAAACTGGTTTAGACTTAGTTTAGCTTGTTTTAAAGCTATAGTATTTGGGGGTTTAGATTGACTAGAAACTTGTTTTTGGACTCATTTGGTTGGATTTAGGACTTGGTTGAGGGGGAAACCCAACGCTCAAAAACACATTCCTATTCTTTACATGTTAAATCTACCCAGAGATACGATACCCCACCTAGCGATGGGCTTTTTACTTAGCCAACCAACTGCACTGTTAAACTGGGGGATGCCTGTATTTTACAATGGTAACTTTAGCTACCTGGTACTAGATAAGGCAAAACACCCTCATCAATAATCCCTCCCAAAATTTAAAAGTGAAAAATATGTTTTGGCCTGTACAGCAAAAGTTTCATTTAACCTTCCATTCATTATAATACAACTTTATTAATTCATCATCATCATCCAGACTTCCTTTCCCACCCTAGAGTGGGGTGAGAAGTAGCAGCATCCAGACAGCCAAAGTTTGCCCAATCCAATAGGCCACCCTTCCATTCACTCACCATTCCAGCCCACGGAATCCTGGCTCCATCTGATAGGCCAAAAAATTACACCATGTTCTGTAGCTTCACATATACTTATCCAATAGAGTCAATCTGAACGCTGTCACATCAAAAGGGGGTGCCAAATCCCTGGTCATGCGCTTCTGTGCACAAAATTCATTCGGCCAGTTCGATCTCTTATTAGTCCCTTATCCTCACCAACTTCCCTACCTCTATTCCTCTCTTCCTCACACACTCATCCACCACATCCTTCCACCTTCTTCTTGGTCTACCTCACCTCCTTCCTCTTTCAAATTCACTCAAACATACCCTTTTCACTCCACTACTGTCATCCATTTTCTGCACATGCCATCTCAGTACACTCTCTTCGATTCTGGTGTCCACAGACTTCCTCACTCCGCATTTTTCACGAACCACATTATTCCGAATCCTATCCATTCTTCGTACTCCACACACATTCCTCAGCAGTTCCATCTCCACTGCTCTCACTTTATTATTACTGGTAACATTTCCTAAAATCATACAATGCTTAGCCCAGCCTCCCATGTGAGGGCAGGACTCAATAGTCTACAGACAGGGGTGTGGCATCACTGGCCACCTGACCTGGCTATCCAAGTGGACTGTCAACTATACCTAACCAGCTACACCTTCCCTACTAGATAGCCACTGGCCTCAGCTCATCAGTCATTTCACAAGTCTTGTTTTTCGCCCTTCTAAGTGTTTCATCACCCTCCTCACGGCAAGACCAACAGGGTTGCCAATTTAGTCGCAAACAATTCAACCATGAAACAAGTAGTAATGGACTACACGGCAACTACCATTAGCAGATCAATAAATGACATGACCAGACTTCACCAACTGTACTGTATATATATATTTTGTTATGGTACCAGTACAAAACAGTAAAGGGAATTAGAAGTCAAAGGAAATAAATTATGTGAATCAGTGCATTAAAATTACCAAAACTCTCTGTCAAAAGCATTTCTGGAAGAAAAAAAAAAAATGAAGCTAACACACTATTTTCCTCCCTTCACGATTCTACAGCTTACAACAATTTTATAATGCATAAGCTTTAGTATTTTGTGGTAGGTGGTGGTGATCATTAGCCTATCCACTCATCTGATGCAGCCTTCTTCCTTCACCTTTATAGTTCTTTTTCTGTGTCTGCCCTCCTCTCTTCCTATTTCTCCCATTTTCCCTGTCATTTTTGATTACCCTTCTTTTCTTTTCAGGTGGCTTTACATTGAGAGACAAGCCTAATGGTTTCCTGCAAGCCAGGAAACCATTTACAGTGCTGGGTGACAACCATATAACCAACCCACACATGTTCCCTACAGATCAACAAGTGGGTTGGTGGAGGGTTAAAGCCCCTCCCCATAAAACCAATACAGTAACTCAAACACAAACAGCCACCCTTTACAGTCTGATTATGGCATCTGGCCATAGATAAATGGAAAGATTTCGTGGCAATACTGACAGAGAGTTATGACTTGAAATAACCACTTTACCAATCTCATCTTTTAAAAATGTTAAATTCATGTAATACTGAGTGGTGACACTTGCCTGGTGACAATATCGGAACTGTACCCTTCCTGTATCGTCCACGTAAAATGAGTCAAGGTTATGATAGCTTCAATGTCCTTGTCATTTTCAACTTAGTTTTTTGCTACTGAATGACAGGAACTACTTCTACTGTAGCCTGTCAATATCCACTTTTTTTTTTTTTTTTTTAATGTGTCCGACTCTGGACAAAGGCTTCAGGGCTTATATCTCGGGGGCAGTAGCCTATCCCAAGGCCCAGTAGTCCTCCTACACCTCCACATGTCACCATTTCAGCACTAACACCCATCGTCCATTGAATACATGCTAGGGCTGTCTCATACAGGACTAGTGTATTGGTATTAGCGGGGTATTTTTACAATATGTCGGCGGGTCATCAAGTAGATAAGGAAAGTCTGCTTTTTATCAAATTCAAACCTTTAAACTGCCCCCTGCCCCAGCCGGGATTCGAACTTGGGTCCATCAGGACTGCAGGCCGCCTCTCTACCGATTCAGCCACCACCTCCCCCAAGAATTTCCATCCCGAGGGTCCTTGATCCTCCTACAAATCTTTGTGTTTGCCAATGGGCTGTACTGTATGTCATCAAGTAATACATTAATAAAGATAAGAAACAAAAAAAAGCCCTGCATACTGTCCTGGGGATCACTGCTCCAGACATCTAACCATAGAGTGGACACCACTGGTGCAACAATTTCCTGCTCTTAAGAAAGGCTTCAGTCCATCTCTGTAAGTCAATCTCAGTTCCTACAGCCTTGGGCTTTGCTAGCAGTCAGCAATGGGGGCCAGTGTGAAAGAATTTGTTGCAGTCCAGATAACCAGTCTCAATCTTTACCCATTATGATATAATGCTGCCATGTCAATAAAGTATACGCCATCAGATCCCAATGAATATACATATACAAAAAATGTGGAACACTGCTACCTAGAAGCCCAAATCTTTAATAATGACGCCCTGCAGCCATCGTGGCCTCAGTTGTGCAATAACCTGGCCTAATGAATTCAGCGGCAGCTCCCCAGGAATCTGACAGATCCAGATGAGAACACCTGTTCCTCCATCACAAAAGCTTTTTTAAGCCCTACAGTCACTTATCTGTACATACCTATATCAAAATTTCATAAAATTAGGTATACCGTGTATTTTAAGCCCCCCACTAGTCGATAAAATGAAAACTATAGCCTTGGAATTACGTTGCATGGAAGTTTTGGTAATCAGCTGAGACGGAGGAGTAAACACCAAGCTATACTTACACTTTTTCGGTTATTTCTCTCACTTTCCACATGTTTAACATCCTTGACCAGCGTTTATGTGCACTAAACTTAATTCCTCCCGGGATTCAGTAGGGTAAATGTTTAAGTTTTCCCCAAATCTGTGACTATTCCAGCAGCGAAATCACTTTCACCTGAACATGGCTGCCCACACACGTCACACTGTCCAAGCAATACAAAACAAAACCCTTTTTTTTACGCATTTTATATTATTACGTATCGAGTTATCATCACACGTTTTTTATCCTTTTAATACAAGTTTCTTTCGGTCAAACAAATTACTGAACAAAATGCATGCAAAGGTATGTCCGGCTCCTGTAATCGCCAGAGCGGGAAATTTGAAATTCATATAAGGTTCAGTCCTACAAGAACATTAGGTAATGCTGAGATTGTCATATAACTGAAGTTATTATGAAAAATCTACCATTCACTAGCCTCTAATCAATAATGAACCTTACTGATCTTTGATTATTCTTTGCCATCTCATTTATTAGATAATTTCCCATATGATACCAATTAACCAACCTTACTGTTCCTAGATTCTTTATCTATCACATCTATTAGGTATTCCCCTGACACCCTATAGCTCGTTTGTTCTAACCTGACAAAGACCCTTAATCTTTTTCTGCTCTGTTGTTCACCAAATGTAGTAAGACTGAAAGGTTGACTTATCCCTACTTCAGCTTAACAATCATCAAATTTCATGCACCCACAGTTTAGCATTCAAGTTTTGAAAGTGACCCAGTTCTACCAGATGAAGACATAACTGGATTCTGGCTGTGTAGCAGAACCTAACAATCAGATACAGTACTTTACAGATAAGACAATGACAGTGTTATTCGTAAAGTATTAAAGAACAGCAAAAAAAAAAAAAAAAACATCAATGATTAAGAAGATATAGATGTATGCCCAATATCAAAATTCAGAAAAATCTCAAAAAGTAACA
The DNA here is from genome assembly GCF_032717465.1 of Coenobita brevimanus. Lineage (NCBI taxonomy): Eukaryota > Metazoa > Arthropoda > Malacostraca > Decapoda > Coenobitidae > Coenobita > Coenobita brevimanus. Next base: position 50,560,051 of record NC_137037.1, read on the forward strand.
GAAGTGAGTATCAGGCACAGAGCTGGACAAGCGTTAAGCAGCCCGATATACACACTATCACCAAACTTGACATGAACCTGCTCTGACATATCCAGAATGACCATGCAAAATTCAGCTAATTCCACCCAGCAGTATGACCTGTGGAGGGTTCCCAGTGGCTGGTGAAAAATCAGGCACATAAAAGCTGCATGGTTCAAGTGCAACTGACTGCACGGAATTATAATTTACACCATCATTATCAGCTCATCATTCCATGTCTTTGATGTATGACACATGGAAATCCAAGGGGGTCAAATGTGGACAAACACACAAACAACAAAGGTTGTTCACATAGTATTATTGATAACAAAAACAGCATACCAATTATAATTTCCTTTATTTTCTTCCACCACAGCCACTTACATGATCATTAGGTGTATAAATGTGTGTGAAATATTTAGTGTGGATATGCCTGACAAGTGTAAAAATTAGTTTACATATTTAGGAATTTGATGATTCTGAAAGTTTGGGAGGGGAGGGATGAAAGTGGCTGAGATGCTTAGAATTGCATGCTTCATATGCACTGATAAATCTCTCATGTAGAAAGTAACTTCAAAGCAAGTTGATGTGATGCAAATATGTACACAACATTACTGTGCAAGTATGCAAGGAGCAGTTCACTCATTTTTTTCAAATGCTTCAACATACATGGAATAATGGAATAAGCTGCATATATGTACTGTATAATACACTATAGCATATCAGTTTTAACCTCACAAAGATCCTTTACCCCTGTCAGGTTAGCTGATGACTGTAGTTAGATGGAAGGGTTAATCTGACTCGTAACCAAGGAAACTCATCTCTACCATATAACAGAGGCTCATCAAATTTCAGGCAAAAATGACCACTTAGTCAACTTGTGGGAGCAGCCTAGTTTTGTCATGTAACAAGAAGAGACTTTCTTCATAGTCCTGTGGTGAAACTACTGCAACCAATTTTCAGAAGTGTATCAGCACATGCAACAGCTGACATGCCAAATCAAATCAAAATTTCGAGCTACGCAACTTTGTCTCCTTACAGCCAAAACTGAAAACTGCTTAACAGTCGGCTGATGGGTCAGATGTCTCAACACATGACATGTTAAATCAACTCAAAAATTCAAGCTGAGCAACTTCGTATTTCACAAGAAAATTGCTCAGAGCTCTCCAGGAGCAGATATTCGAACTCTCCTTGGGGGAGAGAGGTCAAGGTCCCCCATGTGTACCACTTACAGAACTGTTGGCTCCATCGCAGGTAAAAACAAACCACTGTAGAGATAATGTACAATGTTAAACTTCTCACTAACTGTGAACACTACTTCCATCATGTTTTTGATAATCCAACAGACAACAAGTGCCATTTGCATCCTGGCATTATTTATTCAAATAGAGTAATTTTATAAACTGCTTTGTTTTTAAGTTGGATGGGGGCACCAATATAACTTAATGACTGTGCTGCCTGGTCATACAGATGTCCCTCAACTACAGTCAGTCCTCTCCTAAGGCAGTTTGCCGTAGCGCGATATTGCTCTAACGCAGCATGATTTTGAGGAAGGAAATAAACATTCTAATGCGGGCGCTGTTAGCATAAACGCAGTAATTTGAACCGGGCAGGCTGTGACACAGTGTGTGTCGCGCAGCCTCACAGTACTTGACGTCATTGCCCGCCAATCATGCTTCGCCTTTCTCGCTCTCCCAGTCACCCAACCAATCAGGATCCCCCTCCCTCCCTCCCTCCCGCCTCCTGCGTTCTCCACTTCGTCCACACCCACCCACACCATCCTCCTCAGCTTGCCCCGTGTTGCAAGACACACTGCCCGCCGGAGTACCAAAAAATTTGCATCACAAGAGGGGAAAAGTGGAGTTTGGGCAGGGGTGCAGAAGGAAATAGGGGTTTTCAAGAGTCCCTGTAATGCAATATTTGCCTAACGCGACGTCGGTGCGGAAGCAAATACCCACATTAGGATACTGGACTGCAAGTGGGCAATGTCAACCTGCAGTCCAGTGTGTTCAAGTTCAGATGAGCCTGTGGTCACAAGAAGACAAGTTGCAATTCAGCTTGGATGGAAATAGGGACAGATGCAGCAAGTTGATTTACAGTGCTAATCCATATGATGGAAGGATAGCTGGCGCGCAGATGCACTGTATCAAATACTGTGCTGGCAAGATGTTTATGAGGAAGTATAATGTTAAGTGGAATGATACCTACACACAAACAGACAACAAGATAGTAATAATGCTATTATTTAGTTTAACCTTCTTTTGAAGGTTAAACTAAATTGTATCATTCAAGTACTGGTATCGGTAGCTTATGAATTTGCATCTTAAGACCCCTATACAACAAAGAATTGTATCTATATGATACAATATACAGCAGAGTACTGTAATTGGTTTCAGCAATGCCATACTCTAAACTGTCATTACATCACATGCTCCTAAAGGTAATTTATGTTACAGGGATTGAACAGGGAGACTGCCGGTGATCAAGGAATGTGGAGAGCTGCCATCAGGTGACCTAAGCCAACGCATGCAAGCATGCTGGAGCCCTCTCACATGACTTCAACAATGGATTCCTGTGGGAGATGTTATATGCCAATGATCTGGTGTTGACTGAAGAGAATGAAAGGAAGGCACAGGAATGACTTCCGAAGTGGAGAGGCAATACGGGGCAAAAGGGTCTGTGTAAGTAAATGAAGATAAAACAAAGGTGATGGAATCAAGGGTTGCTGGGAGTACAGTACTGTCAAAGAAAAGGGAGAGTGGCTACATGTGGTTTGCCATAAGGGCATGGCCATCCTGCACAGGGTTTATAAGCGGGTGCATAAGACATGTAGTGGTATTAGAGGTTGACAGTAAGATAACACTGACTTCACTGTGTGCGGTGTGTCAGAGAGAGCATGTGGAGACTGTTAAGAGTGAGGGGACTGATTTTGCTGGTGACTCTGAGCGTGTGGAAGAATTTTGTTACCTGGGAGACATGTGCAGGAGGTGGGGTTGCAGCTAGCTCTGTGGTTTGAGTGAGGAGTGGCTGGAACTAGCTCTGTGGTTTGAGTGAGGAGTGGCTGGAACAAGTTCTTGGAGCTGTTGCCTCTCCTGACAATGAGACGGCTCTCCCTCCATGCTAAGGAATCTTTATATGTGGCATGTGTTGGAAGTGTAATGCTGTATGGTAGTGAGACCTGGACAGCAAAGGAAGAGGATATTCATAAGCTCAAACATACAGAAATAACAATGATTAAGTGGATGTGTAATGCATCCTTGAATGCGAGGCCTGGAGGGGCTAGGTTTACGATGGAAGAGTTGGAGGGAGGATGGGTCTGAAGCGTGTTGGCATTCAATGTGGAGAGGTAGATTGAGATGGTTTCGACATGTGGAGATGATGAGGGATGACAACTGGGTGCAGAAAGTGAGAAGTGTGAACACTGGGGGTGGGGCTGTGAGAGGTGGACCAAAAAGATCTGGCACAAGATCTTGGAGGGTGACCTGAGATGGGGGACTGCATAGGGAGGCTGTCAGAGATTGAGCAGCATGAAGAGCCACCATTAGGTGATGCAGGCTGAGGCATGCAAGCATGTTGGAGCCTTTATAAACAAAATGAAATGGAATGAAGTTCTTTATAGGAAAAAGTGTTACTGACTAGCTGATATAGATTTGTCTGTAATAACCTGTATGCCCAGAAGCTGAGTATAAGATGTACAGTATGTACCACCAAGCTAACAGTAGGAGTGTGGAAGGTTGAGCTGTCTGCAACTATACAATTTCAGTCTCTTCTTCCACACCACACAGGGTCTTCATCTCCAGTATTACCCACATCATGTTTTCCACTACTGGCACTGCAGTGAAGAGAACTTCAAATATCCAGACTGCAATGTTGGGGTCAAATAACTTTACATGTTTCAACCACAATGTTATGGTTAAATGTTTGCCCTTCAGTGCCTTTTATGGGTGGGTATACTGTTGTTCTGGCCCAAGGCTCATTTGGATATAAAACCCATTGAACCACCAAATGAAGCTGACCTTCTACAGTCTACTATCCTTCTTTTGGGGAACAGCAAGAGGGATGAAGAACATTTGTCCAATATAACCAGACAGTGGGCCCACTCAGTTACATCAGTGTCACCAGGGAAGGGTGTCCCTCTCCAGCACCATGGGTAACTATATACTCATACACTGTATAAAAAAGGTTATTAAAGGTTTAACCAAATTAAGGATAATGTCACATGTCAGGTTTCATCCACCCATCCATCATCCAATCCTACATTGCCCCATGAGGCGTGTCAATAAGTCAAATCTCTACTATAGTACAACATAGTGTAGTATATCAACTGAAAGAAACAATACTGCTGTACAGTATTGTATAGGAAAAAAAGTGAATAAATAAATATGAGAAAAACAAATGAAATACATGTAAATTACCATGCACACATTTCAATTCCCTGCCTCTATCTTGATTCACTCCTTCAATCTAGTGAGACATACACTATTATTTGCTTGCTCCAGCCTGATGATTTTATTCAGAATAAGAGAACAGGCAAGTTGTGGAAGGGTTATGAATGTAATATCTAACCCCCTCAGCTTAAAAAGCCTCTCTTACATTGTGTTACAGTATATCATCTGGAGGTCCTTTTACCTTAACTTGGCCAGATATCTGTCCCTTCGTAATTTACTTCATGCAACTTAGTGGCAGAATTTGACAGTACTAAGGCTCTACATCCACTCCATACCAAGTTTTCATGACTAACATTATATTCTAATGTTAATGTACTGTTACAAGTCAGTTTTCAAAATGGAGATGACAATTTTTGGCATACTTAGACCAAGATGAGTATAGTAAAAAAAATAAATGTCACTATACTGAGGGGGTTCGGAGTGACACTTTAGGTATAGAAATTCTGATTCAACTCAATTTCTCTCACACACAAAATGCATCATAATATTCTATATCACATAAAACAATTTTCTGTTAATGACCTTGAACCAATGACATGAGACATCTAGAGTACAGTACTGTATTTCACCATCCATCAGAATCAAACTTTTTATGGATATAATAATGATGGGAAAAGGGCCCAGTATTAAAAACTGATGCCATGAAGGGAAATGCTACACAAGGAAACATCTCTATACACCTTTGGTTACCTGAACCACATCAAGTAAACAGTATTTACATCAATCATTAAAAAGGAAATTAAATCCTGAAAACAAAATGGATCACCAATGATATCCCATAGTTCTGGACTAATCAAGCAAGCTATTCTCACAAACAAATTGAACATAAAACATAATATAGATCATTTGGACCCCGTGTCACACCCAATATAATGGAAGATCACAATTGCTCTGTCTCATGCTGTACAATGGGCAGCATTCTAAGTTGCACAAGAGACTTCATGACACATTTTCCTTTGTGATTTATGATGCACATTACAGCTTGATATTTTGTTTTATGTTATTTATATATTACTTGCATCGATATAGCTCTTGCATAACTTCAATAGTTTGGCCATGCAAACCCATCAACCACAAGCAGGCAACTGCATCTGTAAGGCCATCTTCCACGTACAGTACAAACACTGTGTAGAGACCCAGTGCCCTCTTGTGGTAGAAAGCTCCTCACCATGGCTGGACCAGGGCCCTTATCCATGGTAATCTAAGTTGATAAAATGATGTAATATACATCAATGAGGAAAAGGTGCTATGATGCCTCCTTTGCCACTTTAAATGCTGCCTAATATCCTACAAACAACTGATCAATATACAGTAATCCGAAACTACTGTACTGAATCTTTTCTAGGTACATAATTATTATCATTTTTCTTTAACTTCTATGTAAACTCTAATTTTTCATTAAGTACGTTCTGCTATGAAACTCACTTGTGCTAATGTTAAATTAATACCTGTAATAATGTCTTATATACAAACTTATGTCTTACACTCTTCAGGACTTGAGTTTTCTAAGACTGGGTTACAGGAAAGTTATATGACTTAAAGCTTGCAATATATGTGACACAGCCACTTAGAATAACACTGAAATGTAACTCAGGAAGTACAAAAAAGCTTGCAAATAGCATGGAGTAAAACATCGAGCATTAGACTTTTATTTGCATATAAAGGGTGTAATGATGTTGGTGAATTGGGGAATATATATAAGGTAGGAATACTGTATATAGTTCCTGTGGGGAGATGCAGTGGCTCAATTGGTAGGATACTCATCTGATCTAAATGGTGACAAATATTTAAACTGGGTGCCGGTCTTTATGTCCTTTTACGTGGTATACAATGTTCATACTTTGCTGGTTCTACAGACTCTAATACACAATTATATCCACTACAACACTTCAGTTTTCCCATGCATCACTTCCTGACAACAACATATCCATTACAACACTTCTATTTCCCCAAGTATCACTCATCCAGACACTACTTCACCATTCATACTTCACCAGCAAGGGAAAAGGTTACTTCTGGTTATCACTTTCCCTCCAAGGAGAAGATCCAGTTCTGCAGTTAACCTAATGTGGATTGAAACAAATGAAGATACTGTACAAGAAGAACATCCCTTTGACATAAATACGAAAAAGGCAATTCCATATTACCCGAATTTGTAGATTCTGAGACGAGGCTACTGCGATCCAGAATATTTAAGGACAGCAGGTCCATCTATGCCCTATCAATGCTTTACGTGATACAAAACCTTTGGTCACCTCCAGGGTATGAACCATACCCTGTGACAGCCCTTTCTGACCCAAGAGCTCTACCATCAGACCACCATAATCTACCAATCCATCTGTCTACTGTCAGATGCCTTAATCCTGTAAGGGAAGGCCACAAACAAGTCACCTCCGTGTTGCCCTGTCCTCAGCTTTTGGCTGCCCTCCCTCCAATTCACATCCCCCTCTCTCATATATCTTGCCAATTCATCCCTCCATCTTGCCCTTGTTCACCCCCTCCACCTCACTCACATACACTCATCTTGTCAGTCTTTCATCCTCCATCCTCTCCACATGGCCAAACCATCTCAAAGTATTTCTCTTAACACTTCCAATCACATCCACATTACTACCACCATTACCTAAAGAATAGAAGATGGAAGTAGCAGGGTAATGAAATGCATGACACAATTCCCATCTTTCAAAACCCATCCATCCATCCATCATTCGATCCTTTACTGCCCTACTGGGAATGTAGAGTCAGGTGAGAGACAAACTCGAACAAAAAATTATATCCTGCTTCAGGTATTGTCAAGATTAACTGTTTGTGCTGGCTACTGACATAAAAGAACAACCTATCCTGTACTTGACAAATAATTGCCCATTTCAACTATTTCCAGCTTGCAATAAATTTTATTATGTACTAGGTCATGTACACATAAAATGACAGAATTATGAGTGCTGTAGATTTTTCTTTCAAAACAGTGTGAGAAATAACAGCATTAGAGACAAAGGAAGCTTCACAGATGAGTAAACAGAACACCTGAATCAAAAGTTCAAATACCTTTACAATGGCTTTGTAAACAAATATTTCATAACAAATGCCAAAAATATTTTCCTCCACACAGAAATTAACACCTCACCAAGCAAAATGGTAACTGCCAATCCTAAACTGACCCCTCAGGAGTGTACAGGCCCGAGGCTAAGCTGCCATGGTCATCAACATATAAGGGTTAGGGATTGACCTATGCATCTCTGGGATTCAAACCATAATGCACGGTGGTTCATAAGTAGCACTCCACTAGAAAATCTATCTATCTATTGCCTGATGCCTTAATCCCATAAGGAGTGGCCACAAACAAATTGCCTCCATGTCACCATGTCCCCTGCCATTTCATTGCCCTGCTCCCAGCTCACACACCCCTCTCTCATATACCTCTCCACTCCATCCCTCCATCTCATCCTTGGCCTCCCCCTCCCTCTCCCCCGTCCACATCACTCACATACATTCTCCTCATCAGTCTCTCACTCGTGTAATCTGGTGTATTTTTACTATATTTACTTATTTTATTTTATCTCCCTCTGTTCATCTTCTGTATAATACCATTGGGATAGTTCAGTCTGCTGGTGTGCATGTCGGTGTGGAAGTGGGAGTAGGAAATAAAGAAATGATGCAGGACAGATACTGATAACACTGACTGAACCATCCCCATAAGCACACATGAAATCACTTGGCAGAGGGGATGAGGAGCATTATACAGTATACAGACCACCTGGTACATTTGCCACAGCCCACTCCAACCTGAGGGCTCTACCGCCACAGCACTTGGGATCGAATTTTCATGTGTATGATGGATACTGTGTGGTAACTCACATTTTGATTCTCAGGAAGTGTAAGAGCTAGGGAAAGGTTCAGCATTCTTTCTTTTTCCTTCCTGCCAGAAAAACCTTGAATTATGACAGGAAACCCACTGTAAATACCATTGGAATATAGTCCTGGCATCTAATTACAGAAAAATAATTACAGTACCTAATACCATGCAACACGAAGATCTCCATAAGTACAAACTCTACTCCTGTAACTATCATAATAACTGAAGCATTACTTACCTGTAATCAAAAAGACAGGAACATCATTTCCTTGAATGACCCACACTCATCACATCAGGTTACTTTCACAGCCTAATGCGACGTGGAAAATCATACAATGGATCACCATCCACTCACTCGATGTAGTGCTGGTCTCAGGTGTCTGCCCTTTCCTCTCCTCCCTCTTTTCCTTCCTTCCTCTTCTGTCTTTCTTTACTTCATGCTTTCCTCATCCTTCTGCCTACAGGTGACTTTACACTCCCTCTTTTGTCTTTCCTTCATTCTTTCCTGTTCCTACTGCCTATGGGTGACTCTACACTGAGTGACAAGCCAAATGGTTTCCTGTTCACCAGGAAACCATTTACTACACTGGGTGGTAACCATATTACCAAATTATGGCACCTGGTGGTTTAGTGGGTAATTGCAGCACTCCAACTGGATTGAGCCGGTGAAGGTTTTTATCCAAGGGATGGTTCGGGTTATTGCTCACATAATGCCACTCAGGGATGAGTGAGGCTGGTCATTCTCATCTTAAATGTCAGGACCAACTTGCCTAGCCCCGGGCTCTTACGCTCCTCTTGGGGCAACGTACGATTGGAGGATGGATGGATGGATGGATAACATTCAGTGCATCTGATTTGCATTTTCATCCTTGAAACACATCACTCACATCCACAGCAGACTCACAATTACACTTTAGTCAGATATTCTATTAACACCTTCAATCTGACAATGTAGTCTTCATTTTCATCAGGACACTACCTGAGAATACCATTCAGCTACAAAGTGTGGCTCATAAAAAGCACTCAACTAGAAACTCACCTGGCGGTATCTTATGTTCTGCAGTGACAGGTTAATGTGCTAGTGTGAGTGTGGGTGTGGCAACAGGAGTGGGAAATGAATAAATGATGCAGAACAGACAGTGATAATGCTGATCTGCAGTCCCTGAAACAAAATAAGAAATTGTCTGAAGGAGTGGAAGAGGAATGCTATGTATGGGCCAACCTATACTGTATTTTTAAGGAGTTTATAGAGGCTATACGTAACAGCTCTGTTTTAAAAATTCTGTCCCAAGGTGAATAAAACTGTTTGGAGATAAGACAAACAGAATGAAAAATACACATCAGACTGAAAGGGTAAATAAAGCCGTGTTTAACTGGATACAAATTTAGGGCCATTAAATATGGATTCAGGGCCACCAAACAAAGGATTCAGGGCCACCAGATAAGGACTCAGGGCCACAAAATAAGGATTCAGGGCCACCAAATATGGACTTAGTGCCACTAGGTAGGGATTATTGGTGACTGGATAAGGATTTAGGGCCACCAGATATGGATTTAAGGCCACCGGATATGGTTTAAGGGCCACCGACTAAGGATTTAGAGCCACCAGATAAGGATTTTGGGCCACTGGATAAGAATTTAGGGCCACCAGCTAAGGATTTAGGGCCACCAGACAGGGATTTAGAATTACTGGATTATGTCTTAAGACCACTGGATAATGATTTAGGGCGATACTCTAGGTGGCAACGGTGGCTACTTCACATCTCTCACTGGCTATTTAATTTGCATATAACACCTGGAAGATCATTTGTATGCTACTTACATCATATTAATTTCAACATAATTTTCATTAAGAATATAAAAGAGGATACTGAGGTGAAGAGTAATATCAAGAATAAATAGTAAAGGAAGAAGCACCAGGAAATAACCAATGCCACTTGCAATACAACTGTTAAAAAGAATGTTTCCAAAATATATTCATCAGTCTTTCCAGAATGCATGTGCTGTAGAACTAGATACACAATATACAGATCTAATTGTCCTTCAATCTACTGCCTTCACTACTCTCTTTTACACTAACTCGGTCCAGATTTTAGTCTTTTGGGGCCTTATTTCATGTAGCTTAGTGACAGAAAAAGACAACAGGACAGCTCTACATCTTTTAAATAGCACTTCTTTGTGGACAACACCATATTCTAGTGTTAATCTTTTGTTACAACTCAGCATTCAAGAAGGACTGATGGCAATTTTAGGCCAAGTCAAGAGTAATAGGAGTATAGTATCATCTTACTTAACCCCTTCACGCCCATGACACATATTCTATTTCATTCTTGCTGTTCCTAGACCATTTCCTTCATCTTGGGCTTGACTTTACAAACTTGTGGGGTTAGATACAGCACTTCATTAACCCCTTCACTACAAGAGGTATTTCTTGTGTTAAGTAAAACCTTCTGGAGATAGCATGAATAAAATGAAAAACACATCTTCAGATTGAAATGGCTAATTGCAACTGAAGACATAAACTATGTGTATGGCTCTTGAACAGAGCAATAGAGGGAAATATATTAAGTCAACATTGCAAAATCAGTCTTAGAGGCCACCTCCACTGCGGTCAACGGTAATCTTGGTTCTCTGGTCCTCCACGGCCATCTCAGCCAGCTGGGCAAAGCGTGAGTGTGACAGGGAGCCGGCCTTGATTGCAGCCATCATCTAACACCATGGGAAAACACAATCAGTTTTCTGCATTACCAACAGACTGGAGATAATAATCCAGTTCTTTTACCTTAACTTTGTCCAGATATTTTATCCTTTTGCAGTTTATTTCATGTACTGTATGTCTGGGACAGAAAAAGATGATGCCATGACACTACATTCTGCCCATAGCACTGCATGTTAAGCATCATATTCTAGTTGGTCTGTTGTTACAACTCAGCATTCAAGATGGAAAGATAGTAATTTTAGGCCAAGTTAAGAGAATACAGCATAGTACATTACCTGTCTAAATCATCATTAAATACTGTATTGTACTGTTATTACAATATTGTAATACACATTAGGCATACTACACAGAGTACTAATCCACACACAAAAATCTAGGTTTGCATAATACTAAATATGGTATGGTACATATTACCAAAAAATAAAAAAATAAAAAATAAATAAAAAATAACAAAGAAAGCACTGATATAGAAACAGAAATTTCCAGCTATTTATTAAAGCAAACTTTGTGAATCTGACAACTGGTATGAAAAACTCTCGAGGTAAAAAATGTATGATTAATTTAATGTGGGAATGTTATGCAAAATTATTATAATCACTACACAGAACTGTATACTTTACATTTCAAAACTTCCTGAAAAAAAATCTATCTATAGCCTGATGCCACAATCCCATAAAGGATGGCCGTTTGACTTTAAGTTAGTTGTTTTACGGGAAGGGGCACTAACCCTCCATCAACCCACTTTTTGTCACATAGAGAACATGTATGTGTTGGTTATTTGGTTACCACCCAGCACTGTAAATGGTTTCCTGGCTTACAAGAAACCATTAGGCTTGTCACTCAAAGTAAGGCCACCTGAGTTGGAAAGAAGAGTAATAAAACATGGACAGGAAAGATGGAAAACTAGGAAGAAAGGAGGGCAGACACAAAAATAATGATAAAGGTGAGGGAAGAATTAGGCAGCACTACACCAAGTGAGTGGATGATGGTTGCCACCACCTACCATTTCCTGGAAAAATGCAGACAGATAAAATTATCCTACAAAATCATTCACACATTCAGGAATCTTTCAGTAGAATAATATAATGATGTACATATACATGAACTACATACATGCAGTACTGTACTGTACATTTCACGATGGAGATAGATACCTCCATGTGATGGCACCAATAAAACTGGATGGCTCTGCTGGGTGGTTATAATGATGTCCCTTAAGTCCTTTCCTATCCCTCAAAAGGAGGAGCATGGACTGCAGACAAAGGCTAACTTCACATCCAGATGAGCCTGGGGCCACAACAGTGAGTTTCAGTTCACTGCTGATATTCCAGTCTCATGCTCAACTTGACTTTAAATCAATGGACTGCAGATTTAAGCTGCCCTTCTCCTGCAATCCTATCTTTTGAGGGACAGGAAGGGAGCTGAGGAACATTTGCGTAATGAGGCTGTGAAGCCAACTGGTTATATCAATGCAATCACGTGAAGAAACCTCTTTCCAAAACCATCTGTAACTACATTACATGCAAATAAAAGCTCATGTTCATTTGGCAAAATAAGGTTAACATAGTATAGTAATGAACTACCCGCTGACAGTTACAGTATGTCATTAGAAAAGCAAATCATACAAGCACATCACACTGCTTTTGTACCAACCATTATTATTATTTTACAAAGCATTACACTATGAAATAGTGGCAATATGAGATGAGGCTTCTAAATGCAGCATTCTTCCACAAAAATGGAGAATGTGCAAAATGCAAAGCATAGACAATCACAGATACGAAAAAACAAAAGCATCCTGTGCACTGAAACCTACCCAAGGTATGAATTTTTGAAAATATCTGACCTAAAACTAAACATATGTATACAGAACTGAAAATAATAGATACTACAGTTATGTGCTACAAAAGATGCAATCGAAAGTCTATTAAAAAACTAGAATTACACTCAGCCACAACTCACACCCTTCCATACCTACCCATATTCTCTCGTTCAAACTCATCACCTGTAACTATACCCTACCCAAGATTAGAATTATTGCTACAAGTGATGGAGACAGTGAGAGCAGGGTAAGAGTAGAAGGATATGAGTCATGGAAAAGTGCAATTCTAGTGGACTATACATAACACACACACACACACATACACACACACACACACACACAAAATCTAACCACAAAATACATCAAGCTCTAGCCTCAATGAATTCTCAGTACAAATACTTAAGAAAAAATTCCTAACACACATGGGATATTCACCTGGAGATATTCATCAAATTCCACCTGACCATTTCTATTCAGGTCTATCTCCCTCAGAATCTCGTGGAGCATCTCACCACCGACGTCCTGCCCCCTAGCCTGTATTCGGAAAAAGAGTCCCAGACGCACTTAGCATCAAAAGCACAGTACAGTATAGGATAAGACAGGGTGACTTCTGGGAGCAGTGGTTTGAAAGCAGATCTCTTTTAATGCACTAAGCCTGAGGATTTTTTTTCCCCCATTAAATTATTGTCATCTGATGATTTTGTTCAGCTTAGGACAGACTCTTTGTACTTAAAAGGTTTGCTATTGCCTTTATAAACCCCCCTTCAGTACAAGAGGTCTTCCCTAAGCTGAATAAATCTTCTGGCAACAGCAAGAACAAACTATACAGGTAAATGACATTATCCAGGTTCAATGAGTTAGTTCATGCCCCAGTTACTGCTCCCTCAGTTCTGTGTTCAGGAGAAAGCATCAGCTCCCCAGCCAGCATCTACACAGTGAGCACAGAACAAGACTTGGCAAGACAAAATTGTTAAATACAGTATTAAATCCTGTTCAGGTTGGTGCAGCTTTCACATGTATTAGATTAAGAAAAGTTGTAAAAAAGAGAATACTAAACATGTATGTATTTTCTATTTAATTATGCTGTTTCAGCGAGTGGCCTATTTATATTTCTACAACTATGTATGTGGAATGAGTGTACTTTGTTTATTGTGGAATGAGTTTACTTTGTGTATCTACTGTAGCTTTCTCCTGTATGTGGTGTTAGGGTACATGCTCTCTTATATCTGCTTGTCATTAACAGATGGAACAACCCTGCTCATTGAAGGTCATGCTAACAGCCATACCCACAACCACAGAGCCACATTCACCCTTTCAATTTGGTGAGGCATCTTTAATGATACTCTTGCAACTACCAGATAATTTTATCCAACTTGGAAGAGATTTTTTTATACTGGGGGAGTTAGAAAGAGCCTTTACTAACTCCTTCAGTACGAGAGATCCTTCTTAGGTTAAACAAAATAGAGTGGAAACTGCAAGACTGAATGAAAGTGCATCATCAAATTCAAAAGGTTAACTGGATATCTTTAAGCTGCTCCACATCCCCTGCAAATTCAACAAGGTAATTAAGCACAATGAGCTAAACCTATGCACAGAGTAGATGGGTAGATAGGTAGACATATTATCTTTACCTGGACATAATCTGGGAACTCAACTTGGCCATTTTTGTGGACATCAACTTCATTCAAAATCTCGTGAAGCTGGTCAAGGCTTACCCTCTCCCCATCATTCTAGTATTTGTTATGAATATATCAGTCAGAATGTATAAATCTGGAATATACCTAGTCAGTGCAATAAGTGGAAGAAACAAACACAGTTATAAGTGATAATTTGGCAAAAAAATTAAAATATTCACCAGAAGGAATGTGGGAAAAAAAAAAAAAGAAGTAAAACTGGCTTCAGATGTATCTAACAAAACTGTTGAAAAAAAAAATATGATGTAAAATTATCTGGCACAATAAAAAATTTTCTTAATAAAACATTTTCAAGAAAAATCATAATTTACACTTACATACAAGAGCTACAACATATTTTGTAGTCATTTCATCAACAATACAGCCAGCACAACAACAAAAATTCCAAATATGAAAGTGTTGAATTCACTATTACTGTTGTGATCCCTTTTCCCACCTTATAAGTGGTGAGGCAGGACCTAGGCACAGAGAAAGAGAAAAAATACTTACTGTAATCATAACCAGTGACACAGAATGCATAACCACTCATACAACAATCAATTTCCTACAATCCTGACTCAATTTCATCAACATAACCATCTATGCAATTTTTACTTTATAGAAAAGCTTTACATACACCTACCATTCTAGACAGACATACGTAAAGTCATTCCAACAACTACACATTAAAAAGTGTCAAACTCTTGCCATGGGCTGTTCCATACAGTAGCCACAGTAGCTAGTTACTTCATCCAACCAACTAAATCCTCTCAATCCACTACCTGTAGTACTCAACCATTCTCTTCTTATGACCACATCATCTATGCACGCTCTCTTGTAACCTATTATCATAAGACTTCCTTACTTCATATCTTTTGCACATTACATTGTTTCACATCCTACTCATTCTATGCACTCAACATAGGTTCCTCAGCAGTCCCAGTTCCACCACTCTTATTCCTAAATTTTCGCACATATGCTATACAAAAGTCACACCCAAACATTTATAACACTAACACCTTCATACAATCTTCTTGTAGCCTCCATTTTTTTTTTTTTTTTTTTTTTTTTTTTTTTTTAACAAGGTCTGCAAGGTACCAGTCACTTCTTTTGTCTGAGTAACACTAATTTCCATTTGCTTCGTATATTTTGCCTCTTTTTCCTGCAACTGCACCACGGTACTGAAACTCATTCATTAATCCAAGTCTCTCTCAGCATATCAGCACACTGTACTAAGTCACCTTCCCTCTCAGCAGCCATCACTTGACTATTACTGTATCTAGAACCACTCAACTCAAACATTCACAAACTTAAAAAACAGTATGCAATGATTAGGATCTTTAGCAAGCAACACATAATCATCAACATATTATAATGTCACCATCTGCCATGTTACTTTAGTTAGCTCTGAGGATTCTAGTTCCAAAATGAAGGGACTCAATTTACGACAGCAAGAAGAAAGATTGTATATTTACTTGCTGCATCTTTTTTCAGAAGCAGTTACATGAACCTCCTTGCAAGAAAAAAAATTGAGACACTATATTTCAGTATTTCTTTCTACCTGTACAAAGCTGTTAATATGAAAAAATTATTCTCTGAGTAAGACCCAAATACAAAATTAAAGAGATGTCATACCTTGAGTGAGGCTCGGAGGTCATTGAGGGAAATGTATCCCTTCTTGTCTGTGTCAAGGGAGTTGAAGCGCTTGACGTACTCTGAGATTTCTGACTTGGACAAGTTGATGGGTATCTTCTCCCTGGAGGCACGGTTCACATTCTGGCCCATCTCCTGTTGCAGGTACTTCACTGCATTCTCAAGCTGCCTCTGTAGCAAAACATTAAGGGTTTCATTCAGAAAAATACCAATTGCATGCACAAGCTATTGCAAAAGAATTTACACACCCTTGCTATAGTTATCTGACCACACTCTCATGCTGTCTCTGTTGCAAAACAGTAGCTACCAGTGTTTGTTTTAGAGAAGTGATACTATGCTAAAGCTGATTTTTCTTTCTATTTATCTATCTCCATAAAGCCAAACACCTTACTCCTGGAAGCATTAGCCACAAATAACTAACCTCCATGTCACCCTGTTCTGTCATCAGGCTGGCTTCCCTCCAACTCATACCTCTCCATCCCATCCCTTCATCACATCCTGTCTCCCCCTCCCCCTCACTAAAATACACTCTCCTATCCAGTATCTCATTCTCTTTTTTCTTCACTAACCATCTCCCCATTCTTTGCTAACATCACATGCAAAACAAATTACAGTAAAAAACAACTTACAACCTGAATAGTGTCTGTTTTATTTATGACACCTTAGGAAACAAGTCTTCAAGATGGAGAGGTTAAAATCAATCTCATATACCCCACTCAATCTGGAGGCTTCTTTTATTTAGTGGATACAGTACCAGAAAATTTTACTCGACTTCAGAGGAACCTCTTGTGGCTGAAGGGGTTGCCATATAATTCCTCCTACATCCAATTTGTTTTCATCTGACAGAGCTGGGCCACTCTCATAGACTTCAGAGGAACCTCTTGTGGCTGAAGGGGTTGCCATATAATTCCTCCTACATCCAATTTGTTTTCATCTGACAGAGCTGGGCCACTCTCATAACTTGAATATAACAATGTGGTTGTGTGAAATTCGATGTACCTTATTTATGAGGTAAGAATTAAGCTTCCTTGGTTACTGGTCAAATTTATCCTCCAATCTGACTGCACCTGGCCACTGACTGGGTTTAAAAGGATTAGGGATCTTTTTCAGGTGAAAACAAAAAATGTACAGAATATCATACTGGTACTTGGTGGTGGAAAGAGACACCTTTAGATGGTGGCACTGACAGCCAGGTGACCATGCTACTCACATACACAGACATCCCTCATTTCCCTCCTTGTCTTTTCAGAGCTGGATGGTGGACTGAAGGAAGAGGGCAACTTTGGCTTGCAGTCCACTAGGTTCACATCCAGATAAGTCTGGGTCCACAACAACAAAAACGACATACTAGTACTGTACGTAATACTTGCCATCTACCAACATGACCAGTATCCACTCATGTCTACAGATACCACCTCTTACCTTTTTCTCTGCCTCAGACCACTTGAGTTCCTCTCCCATGATGTTGACAATGGTGGGCAATGCTTCCTCAGCTGCCTGTGCATTGAGGAAAGCCAAGCGTAACCTTCGTGCAATAATGTCAATGGCAGTGGCTGCATATTCTCGGCAAGCATAGCGCACTTCAGCATCAATATACGGGAATTCAGTGTGCAACCGCCGACCAACTGCAAATAAAATGAAATGTGAGAGGTCCCCTAATGGTACTTGATCTCTAACAGCCTCCCTATTCAGTCCCTTAACTCTGACCTCATCCCGGGTCTTTTTTGGTCTGCCTCTCGCAACTTTACCCTTGACATTCACATCTCTCACCTTCTGCACCCAATTGTCATCCTCTATCCTCTCAACATGCCCAAACCATCTCAATCTGCCATCCTCATCACAACATATACATTCAAGTCCCAGCCTTCCTTTCAACTCTTCAGTCACAGTCCTAGCCCACCCAGGACTTGCATTCAAGAACACACTACACATCCACGTAATCAATGTCATTTTTGTGCATTTGAGCATGACAATTAATGCAACCTAAGGGAGACATTTTACTGAGGGTTATGTCTTAATCACTTCAGTTAAAATTATCTCCCCTAAGTTGAATAAAATCAGCACCTGGTAGTAAAAATAACAGCATATAAAAGACCACTCCAGATTAAAGTGATACCAGGAGAATGATGAAAAAAAGCTCACCAAGTTTCGTAAATACAAACCTCTGGAAACTACTCTGAAAGACCTTGCAGTGCATTCAGCATGCTTATCTCTATTAATGCAGTATGAACAAAAGTTTT
The DNA here is from genome assembly GCF_032717465.1 of Coenobita brevimanus. Lineage (NCBI taxonomy): Eukaryota > Metazoa > Arthropoda > Malacostraca > Decapoda > Coenobitidae > Coenobita > Coenobita brevimanus. The sequence continues at coordinate 50,578,477 of NC_137037.1, forward strand.
ATTCTGATAAATACAAGATGTACAGATTACTTATTTATTAGTCTACATAAGTTCACTTAAAAAAACACCTCAGCAACTTGACCTTTGCACACAGAATAACTAAACAAAAAATACTGTACATGCAATAACCCCCAGATTCCAGGTTGTTACCTATAGGCCAACGTTTGCCTGTGAGTGATGCAAGTTTGGCCACACTGAATGCTCGATCACCATAGGTGTGTGCCAAGTGTTTTGCTACTTCGGACTCCAGGCCAAAGTCTTGTACAAGTCTGATGAACATTGTGGGGGTCCATGAGTGGGCACCCTCCAGCAGCAGTCCATCAGTCTGTGTGCTGGCATGTACTGGGTTCAGCCCACAAGCTGACGGGTTGAGGAATAATCACATACATAATCTATTATTAAGGGATAAATCTTAATTTAACATATTGCCTAACTGTAAAAATTCCACATACAATGCTGCTGCTGCTCTCCTACTCTATTGATTGGTTATACAGTTAAGAAAAACAATCAAGCTACTAAACAACAGACTTTCATTAGCAGTTCCAGTGTATCAATGGACATGGGCCTGTTTGTGATCCTCTCTGCTGACTACTAATCTTTATTATCAAATCAAAATTTTAAAAAAGCAAATATAATAGGGCCATGGTTCCCCTTCTTTAAATCACCAAACTGAAGCTACCAAGGTAATGTTGATGTTTTCTCTTGACTGGAGGCTAAACTAAATACTAAAACCATTTAAGAACTTCCTAACAGTTGCTAAACACTGCTGAGGGAAAAATATATCTGAGATCCTTAATATAATTTGTTAGAACGTGATTATCTCAGCTGACTCTGACTCTCTGTACATGCGACTGAATGTTTTCTGCCTGAGCGTGATACTGTGTGGCTAGTTATCAAGCTTGTTGCTACACTTCTCTCTCATAACTACCCGAGTTGATGGTAGCCATCCATTTACTATCCATAATAAACACCTAAAACAAAAGCATTTCAGTCCATTTATTACATACAGGGTATATACTTACTCTTAAGCAGGGAAAATGGTGGAGAGAGAGGCAGAGGATGATGTAGAGGGATGGAGTGGAAAGGTAATAAATGAGGGTGACAAGGGCTGAAGGAAGGGCAGCCTGCTGGTAGATGACAGGGTGACATGGAAGTGATTTGTTTGTGGCTACCCACACTGAGAGGAAGGCATCTGACTATAGGCAGACAGAGAGAGGCTACCCAACAGACCTTCAATGGCAGCGTCAAGTGTATCAGCAGCCATGGATCTGTATGTGGTCCACTTTCCACCAGCTATTGTGACCAGACCACCTTCACTGATGTGCACAATGTGATTGCGTGCAATGCTCTGTGTGTCAGTTTTGTTGGGGTCTTGCACTAATGGTCTGATGCCTGCCCATGCAGACAGCACATCTCCTCGCCGCACCTGTGGATGTAAGGCACATCAAAATGCAGTATACTCTTCACTACAACTTGCCCTAAAACAGCCATCCCTCAATCCTGAATGCTGAGTTATAACAAATGATTAATACCAGAAGATGATGCTAGTTACAAGAAAGTGCTAAGGAAAAGATGCACAGCCATAACACCATCTTGTTTTATTACTGGGATACATGAAATATGCTGCAAAACAGATGATGGTAGTGCTAGTAAGGCAATGATTACACTGGCTGTGAATATAATCTGGCCTAAAAGTGTTATCTCTCCATTTTAAATGCTGAGCTGTAACTACTAATTAACTCTCCAAATTGATGTTAGTCATGAATTGCTATGGAAAAGATGTAGAGTTAGAGTGTTGTCTTATTCTGTCACTGAGCTACAAGAAATAAGCTAGAAAAGGACAAAAAATATTTTCTAAGTTACAGGGGAAAAACTATAATACAGCAGCTACTGGGTACTGTATTCTAACAGAGCATATCCTTTCCCCATCATTATCAGCCTTCTCAAATAAGGAAATTAGATACCTACTACATAATACACTGTACTGAAAAAATACTTCTCAGCTACTCTTAACAGTGCTATTATTACCTGAGCTAGGATTATACTACATTATCTATCCACCTATATATTTACAATACAGTAAACTGTATACTACACATCTATTTACCGCCAGACAGCTAGAGCCACAGAGGATGGCAACAAGTAAAATGCTTCCATGCCAAACATTACTCCACAATCAAGTTGCCTATCCTCCAACTCTCACCATCTCAATTATATACCTCTCCGCCCCATCCTTCCACCTTATCCTTGGCCTCCCCTTCACTCTCTCCCCCTCAACCTAACTTACATGCACCTTCCTAGCCAATCTCTCATTATAGCTACTTCATGTTAAAGAACAGCATACCGGTACCATTTCACACTGACCTCAACATCGGGATTTAGGTAGTTCTTGACTTCTCGTAGGATGAACTGAATGTCATCCTCGGTGGGTGATGGGTTGTGCGAGACAGGGCAGGGGGTATCAGTGGTGCCGGCAATGGTGCGCCCCTCCCATGGCAGGAAAAATATCACTCGACCATCAGAGGTATTGGGGTCTAGGAGGCCCATCTGTTCAGGTGAATAGTAGTCTGGAAGGGTGATATGGACCCCCATACTAGGGGCACAGATTTCCTTGGTTGTTGGATTGTCCATCTTACGAACTGAATCAGTAAAGGGTCCAGTTGCATTGATAACACATTTTGCTCGCACATTCATTTCTTTCCCAGTCACCTCATCCCTCACTCGTGCCCCACACACCTGCTCTTTCCCACTCTCATCTTGTTCTTTCAACAGCGACAACACCTTAATATGATTGGCTATCGTGGCACCTAATCTAGTAGCTGTCAGTGCTATGGAGAGGTTCATGCGAGAATCATTGTGCTGTCCATCATAGTAAACAATCGCTCCCACTAGCTTGTCTTTCTTCAGCATGGGGAAGAGCTCCAGGGCACGTTCTTTGCTGATGGCATAGGAGCTCTTAATACATTTGCGACCAGCCACCAGATCATACATTTTGATCCCCACCCAGTAATACGGCAGCTGCCACCACTTGTACACTGGCAGCATGATGGGTAGTGGGTAGGAGAGGTGTGGGGCAATGTCAAGCAGGTTGGCTCTTTCATGTAATGCCTCTTTCACCATCTTGTATTGCTCCATGTCCAAACCCATGATAGCCTTCTGCAGATACCTCACTCCTCCATGGATCAGCTTAGTTGACCTGTATTAACATAAAGGATGTATGTCATATTAAATTACTATAACCCTTTAAAAATAGCTTTGTTATAAAACAATCAATTTCAGATGGTAAATGCTTCTGTATGGTGTAACATATAGTACTACAAAAAAAACTGTTGTACCACAGACCCTCTCCTACCCCTCATGCACCTTGTGATTGTGAGAATCACATTTTTTTTTTTTTTTTTTTAAGCACCTGACTCTGGACTTAGGCTAGATAGTCTTCTTCCTGAGACCTAGCAATCACCCTATGTACACATACCACTGTGCCAAAAAATCATTCCAGTCATTTCCTGTAAACACACAAAACACACACACACACACACACACACACACACACACACACACACACACCTGGATGATGTCCCTGAGGCAAAGTCATCCATCTCGACCAGCGCTGTCTTGAGGCCACGGGACACAGCATCCAGAGCACAACCAGCCCCAGTGGCTCCCCCACCCACCACTAGCACATCAAAGTGCTCATCGACCAGGCTTTTGATTTGCTGATTTCGTGTGGGCAGGGGCTTTGTAGGACGGTAGTTAAGAGTCTCTGCAGCCAACACTCGGGTGAACTGACGCTGCAAGGGTTTCAAAGAATTAATCTGGAGCTATGGCCTACTTCAAATTAGAATTGCACTCAACCAGGATTCACATCCATCCACACCTACCCATATTCCCACACTCCTAACTCCATTTCTTGTAACTATCCATACCTGGCCATACCAATGCCCCTTTACTGTTACTCCATCAGCTGTAGCTATAAATCAGAAGGGACTACAGTTACATATGACAGAGCTAGTGCAAGAGTATGGGTAAACAGGGCACCGCCAACCCCCACCCATCACCAACACATCAAATTTCTCACTGCCCAGGCATGTGATCTGCTGGCCTCGGAGGGGCTTGTTATTTAGAGTCTCTGCAGCCAACACTTGGGTGAACTGATGCTGTGGGAGGGGGGGGAGTGGATTAGGGAAGCATTGTAGTCTATTCATCACCATCATCCCACACAAATGAATTGGCATGAGGGGAGGGGGGGATATAGACACCATTTTATATATATATATATATATATATATATATATATATATATATATATATATATATATATATATATATATATATATATATATATATATATATATATATATATAGCTAGCAAATTCCAGTAATTCAGCACCACCACAATCATTATCATCATCATCCCACATTCGGGTGAACTAACATGGGGTGGGGGGTGGACACCATTATACAGTAGTTTACCTACATCATCTTAACCATCACCATCCCCCACAGGTGGGATGAGACAGTCCTGAAAGCAGTCCTTGGAACAGGGCTACTCACTCATGCACCCACCATTCAAGCCCTCAGAATCTTTATTGTACCTCAATGGTACACCATTCCACACATATCTATCTATCTATCTATTGCCAGACGCCATAATCCCGTAAGGGGGGGGTGGCCACTTGACTTTGAGTTATTTGTTTTACAGGGAGGGGCACTAACCCTCCACCAACCCACTTGTTGACACGTAGGGAACACGTTTGGTTATATGGTTACCACCCAGCGTTGAAAATGGTTTCTTGGTTTACAAGAAACCATTTGGCTTGTCACTCAATGTAAGGCCACCTGCATGTAAAGGAAAGAAAAGCAATAAGACGTGACAGGAAAGATGGCAGAAATAGGTACATAAGCCACCTAATTATCTATGTCAAAATCAATCTTGTCAAACTCTTCTGCATACAAAGTTTATCCAGTAGTTCGATCCTTTGTCAGTTCCCTAGCTTCATCAGTCTCCACACCTTGCTTCTCTCACACTCATTTACCACGTCTATTCATTTTCTGTTATATACTGCAGATGTAAAAAAAAGAGTAATACTCAAATATACCATCATACAGCAAGGACTCCCTTTGCAGTATAAGCAAAAACATGAGGTCGTGCAGGGTCATATTTTAGGTGACTTTAGGTGAAATACTACGAAATCAGTAAAGAATAAATTGCTAAGGAGCAAATGTCACGAAATTTGTGCAAAATAAACTGCTGAGGAGTTAGTGTCGCGAAATCAGTGCACAGGAAACTGCTGAGGAACAAGTGTCACGAAATCAGCAAAACGCACATATTGTAGCAAGCACTAACCTTGGTGTGCCTGTCATCGTCCAGAAGGTATGTGGTGGCCAAGTACCCAGCGCCTGCCACCCCCACACCCAGCCCCACCAGGCGAGCCCAGCTTCTTGTGCGGGAACCAGCCATCGCCCACACTGTAGTGATAATAATAAGAGTAATTATAGTGGTGGTGGTGGTGGTGGTGGTGGTGGTAGTAGTACTTGTAGTAGTAGTAGTACTTGTAGTAGTAGTAGCAGTAGTAGTATAGTAGTCGTGGTGGTGGTGATGGTGATGGTGGTGACAAAGAAGCAGCAGTAGTAGAAACAGAAGTAGGAGTAGTACTAGACCTTTGTCCTCAATTCACTATTATGGAAAGAACTTCGTTATATTGTTCACACACACACACACACACACACACACACACACACACACACACACACACACACACACACACTAAGCGATACAATACACTCCTGTACTCCACGTGTGAACATAAAAACACCTATGGCTTATACATTTCATCACTGCAGAAACCAGTCATCAGGGTTAAGAGACTGAGCTACTAGGCCCATTAATCTCTTCACTACGTAAGGTGTCCCCAAACCTGTATAAAATCGTCGGCAGATGTCAAGAACACAATAATAAAACTCAGTGTACCATAGACGTTATGGTACTGCCTTACGCGTACACCTCTGCAGTAACCTTGACCTTGATCACCTCGTTAATTAGTTCCTGGGGCGGAGTTAGGCTACCTGGCGTAGGGGACAACTCTATTGTCATGTGTGCGACAGGTTTATCGTTACTATTTACACGCAACATTTCATGACTACTTGGGTAGTGTGATGAGTAAGGATGGAAGGGTACAACAAGGAAGAAAGGTTGCTGGATCCTTGAAGGCAGTAATAAGAAACAGGGAAGTGAGCATGGAAGTGAAAAAGTTACATGACAGTATTGTGACACCAACTCTAACGTATGGAAGTGAAGCTTGGATGTTGTTGGAGAGACTCAAGTCAAGACTGAGAGCAGTGGAAGTGAGTTATTTAAGAGACGCCTGTGGAGTCACATGGAGAGACAGACTGACAACTGAAGATGTGAAGAAGTGTTGTGGTGTGGATGTGGATGTGATAGGAAGCATTAGGAGAAACACACTGAGGTGGTTTGGCCATGTGGAGAGGATGGAGAGTGAGAGACTGACGAGGAGAGTGTGTGTGAATGAGGTGGAGGGGGAGAGAGGGAGGGGAAGGCCAAGGATGAGATGGAGGGATGGAGTGAAGAGGTATATGAGAGAGGGGGGTGTGAATTAGGAGCAGGGCAGGGAAATGGCAGGGGACAGGGTGACGTGCAGGCGATTTGTTTGTGGCCACCCCGTACAAGGGATTAAGGCGTCTGGAAATAGACAGATAGATAGAATTCATGATGAACACTCTCTAGGTCCAATGACTCAGACTCACCAAATTCATGCTGGAGACGGGAGGAGTACAGGAGTGTGATAGTGATTTTAGGTGTGGCAGTGTGATGTGTAGCGTCACAGCGTGAAGTATGGCTGTGTGGTGTGGCAGTGTGAAGTGTGGTGTGACAGTGTGATACGTGGTAGTGTGCAATGTTGCAGCGTGAAGGTAGTGTGGTATTGTGCGGTGTGGCATTGTTGAAGATGTGTGGTGTGGCGTTGCAGTGTGAAGTGTGAGAGCGTGGTGCGGCAGTGTGAAGTGTGGGAGTGCGTGGTGTGGCAGAGTGAAGTGTGGGAGTGTGTGGTGTGGCAGTGTGAAGTGTGGCATTGTGAAGTGTGGGAGTGTGTGGCTTGGCAGTGTGAAGTGTGGGAGCGTGGTTTGGCAGTGTGAAGTGAGGTGTGACAGTGTGATGTGGTATGGTGGTGTCTTCTAGTGCAGTGTATTCTCTAACATGCTGCATATAAAAGGCATTACAGTAGCATAACCATCAAGCACAGAAATGTCCGGCCACAAGTGCACACAGCTGCATGACCTTCAGCGCCCCAAGGTCAAGCAGAAAACCTGACACACTAATCTTTTCCTCTAGTTACAACCAACGATACAAACGCATGCTTCAGAATACAGGTATATGTATTATCAAGGCTAGACTGAACAGCACTCATGGACAAATAGATATATACATACATACAGAGAGAGAGAGAGAGAGAGAGAGAGAGAGAGAGAGAAAGAGAGAGAATTAGCTCCCTGCACATACGTTTGAGCCTAGGGGTAAACAGAATAACACATCCCAAACTGCCATCTCATAGGCAGTTGGCATCAGTGTGGGTCAGCTGCCATGCCAATATGCGTCATGAACAGTTTTAATGTCTAGATTTAAATGCCTTACAAGGCTGGGGGTCGCGGGGCTACTCTATGTTCACTTGAAAAGCCTTAACTCCAATCCCTAGGTGACTTATTCAGCTCATTACAAGGATAACCACTGAAATACTGAGTCGTGGGCTATTTTATGCGCCCTTGGAACTAACTCCTATTTCTTAGCGATTTACTTTGAACATGACAAGGATAACCGTTTTAATGTTTTGAGTCGTGGGCGAAACTGTGCCCTGGAGATTTCGCAACTCCTCTTCTTTAGCGATTTATTCTGTTCATTATCAGGACAAGTTTTAATGTTTTGAAGTGAGAGCTACTTTACGTGCCCTTGAAATTTCGTAACTCCTATTCTTCAGCGATTTTATTCTGCACCTTACAACTTAAGATCCTCATGTGCGCTAATGATGTACATTTTATCGATACTAAAAAGGTTTCAATAGCATGCAATAAAGTGTCAAGGTGTAATATGCAAACTCAATAACTGACGATGAGGTGCTACGAAGCCTATGCAACCCAGTAACAGTTTTATTTTCATACTAGTCACAGTCTCACACTAAGTTTTACAACAGCTATAATATGTGCAGTTTACATGACCGCACCCTGAAAATATCTGACCATGTGGAAAGAGAATGCGAGACTGACTAGGAGAGTATGTGAATGAGGTGGAGTGGGTGGAGGAGGAGAGGATGATGGAGGACGAGATGGAGAGATGGGGTGTTCAGCGCAGTTCTCTGGCAAAGTTGAGGTGAATGCAAAACTACAACGATGTAAGAAAGGCTTAAAGTGTTACCTCATCACCACACTCAACACGCAGGCCACACCATGCCTTAGCTGACGAGAATATGAGGGTCACCTGCACACACACACACACACACACACACACACTTCATTTACCTACATCATACCGTAAATAATTTTCATAAAGCAAAATCACATACACAGTAGAAACGCGTGTGTGTGTGTGTGTGTGTGTGTGTGTGTGTGTGTGTGTAAACCATCCAATACGGCCTTGACCATTTAAGTATGCTGTAATTACGAACCATAGCAAGAGAAAGTAGTACGATAGGCCGAGAGAGAGAGAGAGAAAGGGGGGGGGGGCTCTATCAAATTGGAGCCTTACCTGTGCACGCTCCTGATACCTGCAGACGAGTTCACCTATCTTAGTGAATGCTTTTTGTAGTGACAGTGTCAGTGAAAGCATATCGACAAAGCTTCTATACACACACACACACACACACACACACACACACACACCTGCCTGGAGATCGTAAGAATGCAGAGGTAAACCCCAACACTACAATGACAATATATTTACCTCGGCCAACGATTTTGGACGGAGATTACGTATTCCCTTGTGTGTGTGTGTGTGTGTGTGTATCCTGTATCTCAAAAAGTTGTAATCACATTTCAGTATCTGGTGGATGGGTGCGCAGCAGGGCAAGCAAGAGCTTATTAGATCGTAATAGATTTTGAGGTGGATCTGGATCAGGATGCAGAAATAAATCATAAATTAGCGTTGACGGAGGTATGTGCTCTGTGAGACTACACATGACTAATACCGTAGAATTAACTATGTGAGCCCTATAAAGGATTTGTCGGGTTTGAGTGAGGAACTGTATTTTAGCAATAACTCAAAAATGTTATTTGCGTTGACAGGTGTGCGCTCTCTGTGCTCCTTCTAGGTTACTCCTGCCACCAGACAGCTTTATTAAACTTCCTGAAGGTTCCCGTAGTGAAGTTGCGTGGTAAAGGTCACTGCCACCGACGAAAAAAAAAAAAAAAGACTAAGCATTATTACTGTGGACTAGAAATATGAGTAGCCTTGACTTCTGGTGTAAAGGAATAGTACTGTTTTCATTTTAAGTTGGCCTGAATATTTTCACTTGGCCTAAAATTACCTTCTCTCCATTTTGAACGCTGAACTTTAACAGTAGATTAACAATAAAATAACTAGTCACGAAGAAGTGTTGTGGGGAGGATTTAGAGCTGCAGCCTTGTCTTGTTCTGCCACTGAGCTACGAGAAATAAGCCACAGAAGGACGAAAATCTAGGCCAACTTAAGGTGAAGGAGACATTGCCTCATGTTTACGTTTTTATCATTTTATTCTAGCCACTCTCAACGAATTTAGCGCCTGAATCTTAAGACCTCTTGTTATGAGGATGTTACTGAAATCTACTGTATATCTAATATCCCCAGCTTGAGAAAAAAAAAAAATCGTAAGGGGACTGCGACAATAGTAGAAATCACAAAGGGTGTGATCCACTTTTCAAATTTATTTCTCTTCTATTTATTAATTTTTCTAATTATTATTATTAATTACCGGTATTATTACATCTACTACTACTACTACTACTGCTGCTGCTTCTTCTCTTGGTTACAGGCCCTGCCCCCTAAATGGTCTGTTCATGCCACTGGGAGGCAGCACGAGAAGCCAAACAGAACAGGTCACGTAAATAAGGGTCAACGACATCAATATATTTACGAACTTTGTGATAAATACGGAAAACTTATCTTGAATCAAAGCCAAGTTGCCACATTCTCCCAGCAGCCTTGCCCGACATTCAAAGGCCACTAGAATTTCGCAACACGTTTTCCGCGGTGATTTATGCCGCAGGTTACACCGTACCATCATCTTTTATGCCGATATTCAAATGCTGTAAGTACCACACACGAGAATTTTGTTGTACTCGTATAGTAAGCTGAATAAATCACTAAGGGAGAGCTGCTGCGAACATGGGTCATTCCCCTAAGAGCCTTCCGCATAAATATATATATTAATCTTTAAGACCTTTTACGTTGAAGGGGTTAATGAAAGTTATACTAAAATCTTCCAGTGTGCAGGACCTAAGGCGAATTAAGTAGACTGGAGATGGCAAACACACACCGAAGAATGTATTGTACTGTATGTTTGTGGTACGATACTGGGATGCCTTCATGTGATGGCACTGATATAGCTGGACAGTTCTGTTGCCCGGTTATACAAACTTATAACTCCTATCCCTGTCCCCCGAAAAGTGGATGGTGGGCTGGAAGGAAGGAGTAGTTTCAGCCCGTCGTCCACCGAGTTCACGTAAACCTAGGGCTACAACAACAACGTGTGATCGTGTGTGAGCGTAAGGAGTACACCTAAGTCTACTAGTACCTACAAGGCAGTACACACATACGAACTTAAGTCGAATCACTAAGTCCGTGGTTGTGGGTGACATTTGTACTGTAGCGTATGTTACGAGTTTTTTCAAGTTATTATGTAGTTGCACGGCCTGAAACCCTCTTCATAATGGCCAGGTAAGTGCTACTAAATCTTTCCCTCGGTTACCTAATTAGAGAAGAAAATCTGTGTATAATGAACTTCTGAACTTTGCTCTGTCCTGCTCTAAAGTTTATGTCCGTGGTACATACTTTATCAGTGTAGCTACGTATTAACACGTTCAAAAGTTCTCCTAAATGTTAACAGTGGTGATGGAAAGAGTTGCATGATATATTTTTAAGTAACAGCACTAACAGCCGTATGCAGTGGCACTGGTGGCTCCGTGGCACCTCTTCCTATGCGGTAGTTCACATAATCCTACTCAACATTCTTTCCGATGTAATATATATCGTTTACTAGACAATTTGCATCAATAACATACAGACTGAAGTGTAATGTTTAGGATAAATAGCTAAAGAAGATCTGAAACCACTTACAATATGACTATAAAGGAGTGGGAATGAAGGATATTCTCCGTCATTAGGGGAGGAATGAAAAATAATAGAGGACACAATTCTGCCAGGGATAAGTCAACGAAGTAAACTGATGACTGTAGCTATTTTTTTTAAATACATGGCACCTGTTTCTAAGTATGCACCCCTCCCTTACTGATTACTGGCTATGACGAGCTGTGACCTTGATCCTGAAGTGTCAAGGGGAGGGTTATCAGAAGAAATTCTTAATAGTGGGAAAATACCTTGATAAGCAGTGCGATATTCATTTTACCCCTGTTAGTAATCACTTTCAACTTTTTTCTCTGTACTTCCGTGTAAAAAAAAAAAGGTAAAAAGCTATTACTGATCCCCTCATACGTCGAAGTAAATAAAGTATACAGCAGCATCTGGCATCTCGACCATTGCATCATTCTCAGTACACATGTAAGGAGACACCCGGTAAATGAAGTGCATGTTTCACTGGCCGTGTTTCTCAATTTCACGGAGATGAAAATAAAAGGTCAATTTGCATAATTCTCTCTCTCTGCCGAACTGATTTTCAACTTATCTCCATCGATAAGAATAGAATTAAGGCTAGTACGAATATAGTCAATATGCACACACTCTCTCTCTCTCTCTCTCTCTAATCTTCATCAAGATACGTTTCACCAAGGATAAAAATGTTAATATGCATTTTTAGTGGGGGAGGGGGGGCAAGTGGGCTACTACGAGGAAGTCACGGATCTAGCAAACGATCTTTTTTTTCCTAAAAGCAAATTATCATCTAAAAAGTAGTCAGACTAAAATCGTACGAGCTAAAGGAGTTAAAAGAAGTAGAGCATTTAGTCTTCCTGCTTTGCTATCCTTGTCCTTCACAAAATAGAGACGTTCATTATAAGTTGACCTGTAAGTTTAAGAAAAGGAACAACAGGTGTGTCGTTTCGCTTCCGTTGTACATTTTTTTTTTTTTCATTGTATTACTATCTCCGGATGATTTTCTTCAGCTTTGGACAGACTTTTGAAATTGGATGGGTTAGCTACAGCCTTAGTATACCCCTTCAGTTCAAGATATCTGTCCTAAATAGAATATAATCATCTGGTAACAGAGAGTACACGAAAAGGAAGTTGGTGGAATTAAAGGGCTACGTCGCAGAGCCTTTAGTCACATCAAAGGCATTCTGGTTGACTGCACAAGGCTCTGGCAAGGATCCACACCACAATAAGTCTCCGTACGCATTCATAAAACTGCACTACCGC
>NC_137037.1:50596047-50613547 GCF_032717465.1 Coenobita brevimanus
CGTCGCCATCACGACAAACACACACACGCACGAACACCATAACAAACACTGCCGACGCTCTAGTTACACCGAGGAGACGGATTTTCTTATTTTTGCCAGCGATAAGGAGGCGTTTAGAAAAAATTTCCGAGCACGGGCTCAAGGGAAAACGGTGCCAGTGAGGGCAGACCTGCGTAATTCCGGTATGAGAGTGGGGTGCTGGGGTTTTGGCATCGCGGCGGTTTGGGTGGCAGCCGTGCGGGGTCCAGTGGCAGGCTCAGCTGGGTTGGAGCCGTGTTATCATGTGGCCAGTCCTGTTGTCACACCTCCTAAGCCCGCCCCATGAGAGTCCTGTGACCTCCTATGCCAATTCCCTGTGACCTGAACAACCCCCGAGATTCCTGTGACCTCAACTGCCAACCCCCAGCCAATCCTGTGACCTGAACAATCCCCCGTGACCTTAACAACCTCACAAAGCTTCCGTATCCCCGTCAACCTTCTTCGATTCCTGTGACCTCAGCAACCCCACGACCTAGACTAACCCCTGTTACATTTACGCCAACCCCTTGTGATCTCAACCTCTTCTAACCTCCATAACCTCGCCTCCCATTGACTCCTAAGACCTCGTATGCCAACCCCCTTTGACCTGAACAAACCCCTGCAGTTTCCTTGACCTCACTAGACCCCATCAATTCCCCTGACCTCGAACGCAAGCTCCCTACAACTCGTGACCTCGTACGCCAACCCCCGTGACCTCGCCAACCCCTTCGATACGTGACCTCGTACGCCAAGTCCGTGACCTCGCCGACCTCCTACGACTCCTGTGACCTCGTAAGTCATCGTGACCTGTGACCTAACAAAACAAACTCAAGCCATATCTGTGAACCGTCAATCAAACTCCTACAAGATACAAGCCTTGGGAATATTACTGTGACCTTATTGTGACCTCGTATGCCTTCAGTGACCTGTTTCTGAAGTGGCTACGGGGTTAGGTAGTTTGCGGCATTACTGGGTCGCCTACGGGATTCGACCAAAGGACCCAGTGAGCATATACACACATACATACACCGTGTCAGCTGATATCCGTGGTTCTGGGGTGAGCACAGCAATTACTCTTTACAATTCTGTGTCCTCGTCGTCATCCATAATCGTCTTTGGCTGAGACAACTACTGAAAGGTAAGAATTAACACGGCCCTACCGTTTACCTCCTACCCGATAACCTATTTCGAAATTCACTATTCCTACCGAAGAGACGGTTTTTATTCTACTGCGGAAGGGGATGTATTATTGGACAGGTTTATTTAGGCTGTAGGCTATCTGATCCCTGAAGTTAGAACCCTCCCCTAAGCTAATATAATAATAATAATACCGGTAATAATAATAATCGTTTAGTGTTGAGTAAACAAATACGTAAGTAGGTGGAAGTGGGTTAAAAATACGAACAATCCTAGCTTTTCATCCAGCGAATTTCAGAAAAACGTAAAGATGGTTAAATTTGTCGGAATTAGGTCGGTTTTAGGGCTAGAGGTGGGTAGAAAATAAATGTTTACCGCGTTACAGCTGTTCTGGATTTCCACACGACCTGACACTGAGAATAAAGAGGTTGCAAACATGCTTCACTGAGAATAGATGTAGAATCGAGATATATCGACTGAGAACAGGAAATCTCGGATGCCATGGCAGTCCAAAACCCGCTATAAATCGATAGGAAAATGGCTGAAATCATTAGTCTCCCCTCAATAGTCGTCAGCGAGGCGAATACGATGTTTACCAATAACAGATGTTCTCGCTTCCTGGGCAAAACCAAGCGGGAAAAAAACGTACTACGAAATGGCAGTTAATGTTTCGAAATGCCAATCGTTGTGGTAAATACGATCGTTAAGACGAGTATAGTAAAAATTCTAGCTCCCGAGGATAAAAACGTACCTAGAAAAAAAAGGTTACAAGGAAAGGACAGGTATATTTCATAATGTCGCCAGCCACCCTACAGAAATGGTCGTTAGGGCGGTTATATTACAATAACGGCTGTTTTTTTCTGTTCATTCTAACGGACTTTGAAAAAGCGTAATGGTACAGGGAAACAGGTTGTAACATTTCAAAATCCCGTTAACCGAAAGTACAGACATGGCGGTTAGGGCAGTTAGATCAATAGGACGAATGTTGCAGTTGAAAGTGACCCGGTTAGGAGCCAAGGTTGTTGAGAGGAGGAAGGTGATTGGCGCAGATAAGCCACATTCAACATGGCTGCCGCGCGGTGGAGGTGAGCAGGAGCGGGGAGAGAGAGAGAGAGAGAGAGAGAGAGATGAGGGGATGGTGAGGCGAGGAAACGGGAAGGAGAGAAGAAAGAGGAGGTAAGAGAAGAGTGAGATGAGGGGAAAGGAAAGAGGAGGTAACTTAAAGGATGGGACATGATATGAAAGAGGAGGGAGGGAAGACGTGGGATGAGGGAAGACTGGAGATGGATGAGAGAGGAGAGAAGAGGGGAGAGAAGCGACGTGAGGGGAGGGGAGGGGATACGAGGAAAGGGGTGAAATGAGGATGGAAGGGGAGGGGAAAGGAGAGGGGAAAAGGTGAAGGTGGAATTGAGGGGGAAGTACGTGAGGGGAAAAAGGAACAAAGAACTTTTAATACCTCGTTTTTCCCTCTTTTGATGACGGAGGGAATGAGGGGACGGAATGGGGGTGAGGGGAGGGGGAACTGAGGAGGTGTGGAAAGCGGGGGGCGGAAAGGGAAACTGAGGGAGTGAGGAGGGGTGATGGGAAAGGGGAAACGAAGGAAGGTGAGGGGAGGGAAAATTGAAAGGCGGGGGGAGATGATTTTGAGGAAGGTGGGGTGAGGGTAGGGAAGAGGGGGAAATTTAGAGGTGATGGAGAGAGTGAGAGAGGAGTATGGATGAAGGAAAACAAACAGAACGAGAATGAGAAGATTGGAAATGGAGAGAGTGGGGTGGAGGAGGAGGACAGAGGAGGCGGGGGGTAGGGGTATGGTAGAGGGTAGGAGCGAAAGGGAAGAGAAGAGAGGAAAGGGGAGGTAAGCAAGAGGGGAGGAGGGAGAGAGGAAAGAAGGGATGATGGAGGAAGAAATGAAGACAATAGTAGGAGGTAAGGTAGAGGGCATGGAAAAAAAAAAATGGGGAGCAGAAGGGAGATGAAAATAAAGGGGAGGGGAGGAAAGGAAGATGGGAACGAAGAAAGGGAAAGGGGAATGGAGAGAAAGAGAGAGAGGGGGTGAGAGAGAGAGAGAGAGAGAGAGAGAGAGGAAGCAGCCTTTAATCAGCACCTAACAACTGGACGAGGTTCACTAAGGCAGACGATCAATATTCTCCTGAGTCCAAATCTTCCCCCAGAAAAACGTAGGGACAATGGGGAAACAGAGTGTGTCTCAGAGTCTGGTCGGCATGAGAAAGAAGAAAGTATAGAGGAGGTGAGTGGAGAATGGAGAGGAAAGGTAGAGGGGATGGGGTGAGAAGGGGGAGAGGATGGAGAGAGGGAGAGAAAGTATTAGGCAGAGATGAGAGGGGATGGGGAAGAAAGTGAGAAGGGAGAAGAGATGTGAGGGGGAATGTAGAAGAGGGGAGACACTAGGGGAGGGAAGAAAGGGGGAGATAGAGAGGAATAAGGGAGGAGAGAAGAGTGAGCATGAGAAGGGAGAGGTGGAGAGAGAAGAAGGGTGAAGGCACATAAAAAGAGGAGAATACAGAAGGATGGGAGAGGGGAGGAGAGAAGAGGGGAGAAAAAGAAGAGAGGGAAGGGAGCGACAGGAGGGGAGAAAGAGTAAGGGAAAGTGAAGAGTACATAGGGGGGAGGAGGAGAGGAGAAAAGAGGAAGGAGAGAAGATATAAGGTAGAAGAGAGGAGGAATGCAGAGAGAAGATGAGAGAAATAAGATGATGAAGAAAGAGAAAAGCGGACAGTACATACAGAGAGAGATGAGGAGGGGAGATGATGATGATAGTCAGAAGGGAGGGGAGGGGAGGGGAAATGAGGGGGGAGATTAGCGAATGGAAAAGGGGAGGAGAGGGCAATGGAGAGTTCAGGAGGAATATGGGAGATGAGGTGAGGGGAGGGGGAGGGAGAGTGGACGAGGGGAAGGAAGATGAGGAAGTGGAGAGGGACATCGACGGTACATGTGGGGCAGGGGAAGTGACGTGGAGGGGGAGGGGGAGTGGAAGTGACGTGGAGGGGGAGGGGGAGGGGAAGTGACGTGGAGGGGAAGGGGGAGAGAAGTGAGGGGAGAGGGTAGTATTGACGGGTGGTGACCTTGGTGTGGTGAAGCTTACATACCACCATCACTACTACCACCACCAAAACTACTACTACTTCTACTACTACTGCTACTACTACTACTACTACCACACCTGCACATACCTATATACACACCTGCTAGTCATCAGCTTAATTAATTATTTTTATGTACACCTGTCCATCTCCCCACAACACATGTAAACATCTCCATTTTTCCACATTACATTCTCTCTCTCTCTCTCTCTCTCTCTCTCTCTCTCTCTCTCCACTGCACCTGTCCATTTAGTCACCAGGACTGTTCATTATCATTTTTATATATGACTTGAGGCTACTTTCAATATCAGGAGTGGAGAGAGAGAGAGAGAGAGAGAGAGTATACTGCATCACTGTAAGCACAAACAAAGGAGGCATTCATTGAGTGTGTTGGGAATCCTCACCAAAATTACTTAACTATCTAAATAAATATATAAATTACTGAAGATGCCTGTTTTATATATAGGAAACACTGAGATGGATCTAATGGGATGATGATGATGATGATGATGATGAAAAAGGAAACAAGATGATGATGGTGATGATGATGAAAAAGGAAGCCATAATGATGATGATGATGAACAAATAACAACAGATCATGATGATTAAGTAATAAGAATATCTAAGACAACGGCTGATCACTTAAAAGGTTCTTGCTGTTATCTCTTATCGTAACCTCTTCTACCGTTGTCTCTTATCGTTGCCTTTGTTACCGTTATCAGTCCCTTTATTGCATAACTGTAACTTCATTATCTCTCTCTCTCTCTCTCTCTCTTTCTCTCTACATCTCGCACCTTTATTTGTACCAGTGTCTCTACCTCAATTTTATAGCTACACCTATCAGTCAATCTATTTACCTGTGTGTCTGTCCATCTATCTATTCTTCTGTCTACCTACCTAATTACCCGTTTGGCTATCTATCTGTCTGTCTATCTATCTATCCGTCTATCTCACCGTTGCATCTACCGTTGTCATATCCGTTGTTTCTGTTGTGTCTGGCAGGCGGGCTTGGGAAATGTCAAGGTCAGTGCGTGTGCGTGCGCTCGCAAAATGTGTCTGCGTAAGGGTGAACCTGTGTGTGTGTGTGTGTGTGTGTGTGTGTGTGTGTGTGTTAGTGAGAGAGAGAGAGAGAGAGTCAGCAATGCAAGGTTTAGAGATAAGCCATCTCCTTGCTCCTCTACACGTTATCTCACCGCTATAATTGTTATCACTGTGCTATCATTCCACTTACCTCTACTTACTCACTTACTCTCTCTCTCTCTCTCTCTCTCTCTCTCTCTCTCTCTCTCTCTCTCTCTCTCTCTCTCTCACACACACACACACATACAAACCCATACTCCATTATTCCCTTCTACACGCGATGGGGAGCACAGAATTCAGACCTACCACAAGACTATCCAGCAATAATATACGAAGCACACGTGCATCCATCCCTCCTTCAGTATATCGAAATTTTTTGCGCCAACTCACAGGCCAAACACCACAATGAAAATGGGCTTCGTAATGCCTTTGTGACACACCATTACCTTCACCGCAAAATAAAGAAATAAGTAAATAAAAGAACGACTTCTGTTACGTGTCATTTCCCTAAATACTTCCTCTATCCACAAGTATCTCTCATTAGTTGTCGGCTTCCTCTTCCTCCTCCTCCTCATCATCATCATCATCATCATCATTCACTCCCTTCCTACTTATGCATGGACTCAAATTAATGGTCCACACACACTACTCACCATTCACACCCAGACCTCCACCTCACAAGCACACACATCCACTTGCAAACCTCACTCATTCACACATTCATTTACCTTCTTGGCGTTCACTGCCTCCTCTTATCCTTACAGTTATACATATACACATTTTCTCCATCTCTGCACATTCCCTCCACACTGCTTCACGTTCGTTACACATTCCTCCACATTCCCTCCACCTCCTCCACATTCCCTCCACCTCCTCCCAATTTCCTCCACCCCCATTACGACGTCAGAGATACGGGCCAGTGACGTCTGCTCCTCTCATTACGCCTGACTCTCTCTCTCTCTCTCTCTCTCTCTCTCTCTCCTGGCCCTGTGACAATCGCTGACACACATACCTGACATTTCCTGCTCACCTTTATTCACCTCATCTCACTCATCCTTATTCATCATTAGTTCTCTGGTACAATAATGTCTAGCATAGTTATGTAGTCTCTCTCTCTCTCTCTCTCTCTCTCTCTCCTGATGACCACAATCCAGTAGGTGATAAGTGGGCAATTTGTTATCAACACTATTAATTACACACACACACACACACACACACACACACACACACACACACACACACACACACACACACACACACACACACACACACACACTGCCAACCACTCTTATCTAAACCAGCACAGTTAGTACCTACGTCTGTGTGGTGTTGGCAGGTGTGGGGGATGGTAATAGATAGTGTTGGCAGCTGTGGTTGGTGTTGGTAATTGGGCCTAAACAAACAGACTCTCGAAATTCAGTTACGCAATCGATATTTAATTTTTAACAGCTGCGTCAATTCCAGCGCGAGAGGGTAACATTTATATTTCTGTCCATATATATTTATCTACACACACACACACACACACACACACACACACACACACACACACACACACACGTGGTCCCATGAGAAAAAACGAAAGTAATTCAAGACAGAAGTTCTCGACCCAAGGCCAACATAAACACATTACACACACACACCACACACACACACACACACACACACACACACACACACACACACACACACACACACACACACACACACACACACACCGGAATAGGTTACAATGGATTTTCTGTTTTGCTTTTCCTCTTAATTCTCGCTAATGAGGTGCGTCCGGTGTGATATGAAGCGAATTCTGAGAGAGAGAGAGAGAGAAATGTGTGTGTGTGTGTGTGTGTGTGTGTGTGTGTGTGTGTGTGTGTGTGTGTGTGTGTGTGTGTTCTATGACCCCCTCCACACGCACACAAGGTCACAGGTGGCCGTATCGTGACCCATGACAATTACACAACCCGTATCTTACAGCAAGGTCACGCTAAATCCGGCTCGCACATCCCAGGGACACATAAAGGAATGACTCGGCATGTTACTGACTGGATTTTATGGCAAGATGGAGAGATTAGCGCAGAGGAAGATGGATTTGGAGAGAGAAAAATGGATTTGGACAGAGGAATATGGATTTGGATAGAGAAATATGGATTGGGACAGAGGAAGATGGATTGGGATTGAGAAAGATGGATTGGGATTGAGGAAGATGGATTTGGATTGAGGAAGATGGATTTGGATTGAGGAAGATGGATTTGGGTTGAGAAAGATGAATTTGGTAGAGGAAGGTGGATTTGGACAGAGAGACTGGTTAGGACAGATTAGGACAGAGGAAGAAGCAGTGGACAGGGCAGGGGGGAAGAAATTAATTAATGGGTGATGGATTAGGACAGAGGACGAGAGAGGAGGATAAAGGAAGTTGGATTAAGACAGAAAAAGATAGTTGAGGATAGAGAAAGCTGGATTAGGAGAGAAAAAGATAGATAAGGATAGAGAAAGCTGGATAAAGACTACAGCAGGCAGATTAGGATAAGCATAGACAGACTGGACTGAGAAAGACAGATTAGGACGGAGGAAGATTAGAGCACAGAGAGAAATAATACAAAGGTCGATATATCCTTATACATCATAAATAAAAAAAAGTGATGAAAGAAAAGTTTAAAAAGTGGGTCTGTCTATGCCACGAAGAATTTAAAGTTTAAATAAAAATAAAGTTTGGTATATCCTCCAATTTCACTGAGTAAAAACCTATGGCATATTGTTTACCGTTTGCACCTGGCCTGTCATGTAAACAAGAGGTGAGAGGGTGTGATAAGACAGGTGAGTGGATGGTATAGGCTATGACATCCTTTACCTGAGGCCTTTATTAATGTGGACAAGAAGCGGGAGGGATGGGAAAGGAGGAGGGAGTGAGAAAAGGGGAAGGAATAGGAAGGGAAGAGTGGAAAGGGAGAGAGGGATGGGAAGGCAGAAAGTGAAACGATGGGAAAGGAGAGAGAGAGAGAGAGAGAGAGAGAGATTCAATACCACAGAGACAAATCAAACGCAGCCCAAATAAACCTCTCTCTCTCTCTCTCTCTCTCTCTCTCTCTCTCTCTCTCTCTCTCTCTCTCTCTCTCTCTCTCTCTCTCAGCCCTCTGGAAGCCCCACAAGACACACTAACATATTTATAACCAAACTCACTCTCACTCACGCTACCGACCTCCTTTAGAGTAAAACAGACGATACAAACCGGGAAGAGTAGATAAATAAATAGACAAATAGACAGAAAGGTAGACAGACATAGAGACAGACTGGTAAGTAGGCTGATATAGATAGATAGATAGATGCACAGATGGAAAGTTACAGACACTGACAAATAGATAGACAGACAGACAGATGGACAGGTAGGTAGGTAGGCAGACAGGTAGGTAAACAGAGAGACAGAAAGATGGACAGACAACGATACAGACAGATGCAAAGGTAGTTAGACAGACACTGAGAGAGAGATAGACCAACATACACATGGAGAGGCAGGCAGGCAGACAGAGCTAGATAGAAAGATAGATAGATACTGAAATATATAGATAAATGGACATATTTTATTAATCATCATCATCTCTCTCTCTCTCTCTCTCTCTCTCTCTCTCTCTCTCTCTCTCTCTCTCTCGACAACAAAACGATATTACACGTAAAAAGTGAATACAACTGTGACATATGGATGGCAGAACCGTTTTTGCCGATCACCGATTCTTTCGAGGTCAGAAGAAAAGCTCTCTCTCTCTCTCTCTCTCTCTCTCTCTCTCTCTCTCTCACACACACACAGGGCAAAACACGAGACAAGCTGTAATCCTGTAAACAACGCCTAAGTATATACATCGAATACACACACACAACACACACACACACACACACACACACTATTGAACCATCGGCATCACATTACTTCATCGACCTCCCCACATCAATATTAAGGATCGATATTGGCAAAAGAACCCTCATATCAACAGCCTCGTATGAGCAAAACTGACCAGAGTTACAGGATGGGAAAAAAGTTGGTGTACTGCTTCCCTGCGCCTACTTCACACTTGGGGCATGTCCATCACTTTCCTCCCTGACGCATCATATCAATGAGAATGCATCTATGGGCAAAGAAACATAGCAAGCCTCTCTCAGCTTAAGGATATTAGCCAGTAAAGGGAAGTGCAAGGGTTGAAATATTAGGCAAATATACCAAGCCTCTCTTAGCTCTGGAATATTAGCCACCAGAGGAACGTGGGAAGCAGAGGAGGTGAAATATTAGGTACAGAAGCATACCAAGCCTCTCTCAACCTAGGAATATTAGCCAGCAGAGAAAAATGAAAAGCAAAGGAAGTGAAATATGTAGAGAAACATACCAAGCCTCTCTCACCTTAGGAATATTAGCCAGCAAAGGAAATTGAAAAGCAGAGGAGGTGAAATATTAGGCAGAGAAACATAGCAAGCCTCTCTCATCTTAGGAATATTAGCCAGCAGAGGATAATGGCATGTAGAATAGGTGAAATATTCAGCGAATTTCTGTCCCCGACCATGTTAAAAAGAAAAAAAAAAATAAGGGCAACGTAGTCAGAGGGATAACAGTGAACAAGTAAAATTCTTATACTGACTGGTTTATGGAAAAACTGGAGGATATAGAAAGTGACGATAAAACAAAATTCAGCTGTTTCTGCGTCAGGGAGAGAGAGAGAGAGAGAGAGAGAGAGAGAGAGAGAGAGAGAGAGAGAGAGAGAGAAGCCATATAAGTGCCAATGGACGGTGTACCCCAATTTCCCACTCACTCTCCTTCCCCTCCCTTACAGTCTCCTGCTCCAACTCCCTCTCCCCCTACCCTTTACTTTCCCTTACCTCCATCCGT
The DNA here is from genome assembly GCF_032717465.1 of Coenobita brevimanus. Taxonomy (NCBI): domain Eukaryota; kingdom Metazoa; phylum Arthropoda; class Malacostraca; order Decapoda; family Coenobitidae; genus Coenobita; species Coenobita brevimanus. The sequence continues at coordinate 50,606,248 of NC_137037.1, forward strand.
CACCCTTCCCTTACCTTTCTCTTTCTCTCCGCCTCCCCTCCCCATACCCTCTCTTCCTGTCTCTTATCATTTCTCCCCCTCCCCTACCTTCCTCCCTTCGCCTCCCTTTATCTCACCTCTTCTCCTCCCCTTACATTCTCTCCCCCTCCCCTTACCTCCTTCTTCCTTTACCCCTCCCCACATCATCTCTCCCTCCCCTCACCCCCACTCCCCTCTCCTTACCCTTCTCCCCTTATCCGTGCTCCTTTAACTTCCTCTTCCTCTCTCTCTCTCTCTCTCTCTCTCTCTCTCTCTCTCTCTCAAATATCGAGTCATGCATTGGAATTTCTGGTAATGAATGGCATCAACACGACTATCATTCCTAGCTAATTTTACTGAGCCTTGACTTACTGAATGCTCTCACCTCATTAGTTTCAGTGATGATGATTATGATTTGGTGGTGGTGGTGGTGATGATGATGGTGATGATGATGATGATAATGATGATGATGATGATGGCAGGGGTGATGCAGATGGCAATGACAGTTTCACTCCTACTAATTCTTTTTCCTGCTCTCACTACCCAACAAGACAGGCAAAGAGACAAAGATACATACACACAGACACAGCCGAAGAGACAAGCAAACAGGAAGAGACAGAGGAGCTGAGACAGAGAGAAAAGTAAGAAAAGCAAGAAGGAAAACATAAACAAAGAGACATAGAAGCAAACACACCGAAAACAACGACAGAAAAAAAAAAAACTAAAACATATACAAAAAGGCAGACATATGCAGACAACGACACACACACACACACACACACACACACACACACACACACACACACACACACACACACACACACACACACACACACACACACACACACACACACACAGATGCATGAAACTAAAACAGACGGTCAGGCAGACAGACACACAGACAGACCAACGCACTTACTCTATTACACCCCCCCCCACGTCCACTGCCGTCCCCCCCCCCATCGCTCCCTTCCTTTGTATAGACGAAAGTGAATAAAGTGAGAGAGTGAGAGAGACTTTGTGAGGCATATGAATGTCAAAGGATATTGTGATGTAGGAGTCTCTCTCTCTCTCTCTCTCTCTCTCTCTCTCTCTCTATGTATGTATGTATGTGTGGATGTACCGTCATGTGTGTACCAAAATTAATGTACGTCTACAATTTTACACATACGAACAAGCTCTCTCTCTCTCTCTCTCTCTCTCTCTCTCTCTCTGTCTCACCATCCCCACCCCTCCCCTTCGCCACCCCTTAGTCCTTTATTCACCTTATATATCCCTTCCTGTATGTGTGTGTGTGTGTGTGTGTGTGTGTGTGTGTGTGTGTGTGTGTGTGTGTGTGTGTGTTTTCTTGCCTGTGCGTGCGAGTATGCATGTGTGCTTGTGTGTGTCTGTGCGTGTGACTGGTAATTGGGATACAGTATATATCATCGGCACGCGAGCGAGAGAGAGAGAGAGAGAGTAGAAAGGGGGAGCGATAGGCAAAGGATGAAAAAAATGCAAATATGGGACGGAAAACGAAAGAAGCCAATCAATGAGGACAGCTGAGTGAAGGGAATCAAATAATAATAATAATAATAATAATAATAATAGTAGTAGTAGTAGTAGTACCTGTAGCTGTAGTAGTATAATCATCAATCATCATCATTATCACCATCATCATCATCATCACCACCACCATCATTATAATCTTACACCTTATAAACAGAATCAAGTCTTTCTAAACTAAATAATATCGCCTGGGACCAATGAACATAAAATAATTGGCAAAAAAGATCTGAACAGGCTTTGAAGATATATGAAAGACCAAAGACTTGAACATATATACCACTTGCCAGACGCCTTAATCCCGGAAGGGGTGGCCACAAATTAGATGTCTTCACGTCACCTTGTCCTTCAACACCACACTGCCCTCTCTCCAACTCACGCCACTCTTACCTACATACCTCCACTCCATCCCTCTTGCTCATCCCCGGTTTCCCTCTCCACCTCATACACCCTCCAAGTCCATCTCTCATTCCACATCCTCTCCCCATGGCCAAACAATCACTAAAGTATTTCTCCTAATGCTTTCTTGCAAGCGAAAATATCAGAAGTAGGAAAAAAACACACAACATTGTTAAAGAAAACGCCTGATTCTAGTAAAAATGAAACAATATAGGAAAATAGAATGTTACGAGAATATTATATGGATTAAAATATTGAATAACATCTGAGAAAACATAATATTTTGTATTAAAGGATTACCAGTGACCCTGACCTGAAGTTGGGGTGAGAGCGAGGGGAGTGAGGGGGAGGGAGGATGACGGGGGGAAGGGATGGAGTAATCTTAGATGAGTGTTTACCCAACTCACTCCCCGTCTTCCTCACCGACCTCTATCGTCTTTCCCTTCTTTCCTCCCTGTATTCCTCCAGTCTCCCTTTTCTCTATCTCCTCTTCCCTGTCTTCCTCCACCTCCCTTAGTTCTTTCCGCTCCCTTCCTCCCGTTCTTCCTTATTTCACCCTTCCATCTTCTCTCTCTTCCTCCTCCCAACCATCTGTCTTCCTCCTTCCTCTCACTATGTCTTCCTCTATCCACCTCTCCTTCTCTCCCACCTTCCTCCTTTCCCTGTCTTCTTCCAAGCGCCACTCTTCTCTGTCTTTCTCCCTCTCCTCTTCTATACCTTCCCTTCTACCCTTCTCTGTGCCTTCTTTCCCACTTCCTTTCTCTGTCTTTATCCTTCCATCTTATCTTCCTCCTCCCACCTACCCTTACCCACCTGTACAACCTTTCTATCCTCCCTTCTTTCCAGTCTTCACCCGCCCACCCACTTCGTCACCCACCCATCCACGTACACACTTGCACTCGATTTCTCACCTGTCCTCACCCACACCCACAAGCACACCTGTCTAAGCATTTACCTCCATCCAAACACACACACACATACACACACACACACACACACACACACACACACACACACACACACACACACACACACACACACACACTGACACACACACACACACACACACACACCAACCTCCCATACCGCCACATACTCAAAATACCCCCACCCACATCTCTCTCACCCTTACCCCAACTAGCATACACACACCCTCATCCACGCTTTACACCCACATTCCTCCCCACCCATCCACAAACCCCCTACCACACCCCTACCACCTTCACTCCCACCCACAATTCACACCCACATTCCAGTCCACCCGCCCGCAATCCACTTGTACCATGGCAAAAGCAGCTACCCACCCACCGCACCCAACCCAACCCAACCCAACCCAACCCCACCACATCCACCCACCCATCCTGTACCAAACCTCACAGCCCACCCACCCACCCACTCAACCACTAAACTCTGCATTTCACCACTCACTCACCGTCCACTCTTCCACATTCACCACCTCCTCACCAAACTCACTCATTCCACATCACCAAACCCACCTGCAGGCCACCCATCGAACCTACCCATTCTCTCCCTCTCTCTCTCTCTCTCTCTAGGCATTCCTGTCCCTACTCAGTAAAAAACCCCTTCTCCTCCTCCTCCTTCTCCTCCACGGCGCACCACCCTCCCTCAAACTCAATCTCTTTTTTCTGCTCGAATAGTCAATTATTAATAGAGAGAGAGAGAGAGAGAGAGAGAGAGGGGGGGAAGAATGAGGAGGAGGAAGTAAAAAAAAAAAAAAAAGAAAGGGGTGTGAGAGAGAGAGGGGGGGGGAGTTAGTGAGGAAAGACAAGAGTAGCCAAATAGAACAAGACCTTGAATGAAAAGTAGGTGAGGGTGAGGGTGAGGGTGAGGGTGAGGGAGAGGAAGTAGTAGTGAGAGAGAGAGAGAGAGAGAGAGAGAGAGAGAGAGAGAGAGAAGAGAGACGAGGGACAGAAATAATGAGAGATTAAGGATAGAGAGGAAAAGAGACGAGAAGCAGAGATAAAGAGACAAAAGGAAAGACGGGGACACAGATAAAGAAAGTGTGAAAGAAGTGAGAGAGAGACAATGACGAAGGTGAAGGGAGTGAGAGAGAAGGAGAGAGGTGGAGGGAGAGAGAGAGAAGAATAGAGGTGGAGGGAGCGAGAGAGAAGGATAAAGGCGGGAGGAGTGAGAGAGAGAAGAATGGAGGTGAAGGAATTGAGAGAAGCATGGAAGTGAAGGGAGTGAGGGAGAAGGATGGTGGTGAAGGGAAAGTGAGGGAGAAAGATGGAGATGGAGGGAGTGAGAGAGGAGAGAGGTGGAGGGAGTGAGAGAGAAAGATAGAGGTGGAGGGAGTGAGAGAGAAAGATAGAGGTGGAGGGAGTGAGGAAGAACATGGGTGGAGGAAGAGCGAAGGATGGAGGTGGAGGGTGTGAGAGAGGATGGGAGTGGAGGGAGACAGGGAAAGTGAGGGATTGGAGAAGAGGGAGAGAGAAGGAATGGGGACGTGGGAGAAAGATGAACTGTGGTGGTGGGAATGAGTGAGGGAGGATTGGAGTGGAGAGAGAGAGAGAGAGAGAGGAGGGATGTGGCAAGAGGGAGAAGTGATAACAAGGAAAGGAGACCTGAGTGTGAGATGAAGAAGATATGAGAAGTGGAGGAGGAGGAGGAGAAGGAGATGAGAGGTATCGGTAAGGAGGGGAGGAGAGAAGATGAGATGAGGTATAATGATGACAAGGAGTATGAGTAGGAAGAGGGGAGGGGAGGGGAAGAAGAAAAGGGAAAGAGGAATGGAAGAAAGCAAGAGAAGGGAAGGGAAGAGAATGGAAGGACTGGACAGAAAGGAAGAAAGGAAAAGGAAGGGAAAGGAAAAAGGAAAAGATGGGAAGGAAAAAAGGAAAAGAAGGGAAGGGAAAAGGGAAAGTAGGGGAAGGGAAAAGGGAAAGGAAGGAATGGGGAATGGAAGGACACGGGAAAGAGGGTACAATAAGTGACAAGCCTTATGAAGTGACAGAAACAGGTCAAGGGATAGAGAGAGAGAGAGAGAGAAAGAGAGAGAGAGTACAAACCTTAACAACCTGCTTCTTTGTTTATCATGCCATACTTGATGCACTGAGACCGTCCCCTCTCTTTAACTTATAAGAGATAGCTCACAAGACATTAAAGTTAGTGTACATTTTTCTCTTTTAACTTGGAGGTGGCTTACACTGGCTCACACAACATTAAAGCTAGTACACATTTCTCTCTCTTAAACTTAGTATTATTTTTTCACATTGGCCAAAATTTTCGTCCTTCTGCAGCTTATATTTTCACGTTGCTAAGTGGCGGGAAGACAGTGCTACGGCTCTACATCTCTTCCACAGCACTTCTTCGTGACTAGCATCATATTCCAGTGCTAATCCACTCTTTACAACAAAGTACCACGACTCTACTGTACATCCCTTCCACAGCACTTCCTCGTGACTAGCATCATATTCCAGTGCTAATCCATCCTTTATAACAAAATACCACGACTCTACATCGTTTCCACAGCACTTCGTCGTGACTAGCACCACACTCTAGTGCTAATATACAGTTAAAACTAAATGACAGAGCAAAATATAAGGGCTCAACATCTTTTCCACAGCACTTCTTCGTGACTTGCATCATATTCTAAAGTTCATTGTTACAACTCAGCGCAGAATATGGAAAGATGGTAATTTTAGACCAGGCTTGAGTAAGAAAAAAAAAAATCAGATTTTGACTTTGGCTGAGGGCTTGGCTAAATACGGGTCATGGAACAGATGAGTGGGTTTACATTATGGCTACCCCTACCCCATACACCTGCGCTCTCTCTCTCTCTCTCTCTCTCTCTCTCTCTCTCTCTCTCTCTTTTCCGTCTCCTCTCACTTGAAACTCTATCTCCTCTCACCCCACGCTCAAGGCTCTCTTCTTTTCTTTTGTTTCTCTTTACTCCTCTTTTCTTAACATTTCCTCTTTAATCTCTCCTCCTTAACCTCTTTTCTTATCATCCACCCACCAATCAACCCCACACCACCACACACCTCTCGCATCCACATCCCACCTACCCACACCTCCCCTACATCACAATTCCCCCAACCCTAACCCAACCACTCCCCCACCCATACACCATACTATCTTATCCCCTCCCCACAACCTACCCACACTCCCCCATCCCTACATCACACCGTCTTATCCCCTCTCCACCACTCCCACCCCACACCCCACCACCTCAAGCAGTGCCAACCCTTAGACAACCTTGATTTAACACCCCCATAACTCCGCCTTACACTCCAGCCTTCTGTCAACCGCATTAAAAAACAATTGACTGTCGGCAGAATTGACTGCTGGTTGAAGTGGAGGGTTGAAGTGTGGTTGAAGTGGAGGGTTGAAGTGTGGTGGGCATAGAGGTGGATGATGATCGTGGTGATGATGATGATGGTGGTGGTGGTGATGGTGGTGACGATGATGATGATGATGATGATGATGATGGTGGTCGTGGTGGGAATGTGTATATGCGTATGTGTACTTCCCGTACCCGTCTATGTGTGCATGTGTGTGTAGGTATGTACGCGTGCAGGTAGGCAGATCGGCAGGGATGTAGGTTAACTTTCCGTGTATGTATGTACGTGTATTTTCCATGTAGGTGAATTCCCCGTGTGTGTGTGTGTGTGTGTGTGTGTGTGTGTGTGTGTGTGTGTTAATAAGGGTCCATTAGATAATTGCCGTAACGAGGTACCTACTGTTGTCATTGTCTCAAACTGCACCAAACACATCACACTAATTGCCAGTCTTCACGTCACAGCAAGACGGGTTCATTCTGTTGCCTTGTAATTATGAGAAATGGAGGAATAAAAATGCGAAACGAGAAGGGCGATACGAGGAGCGAAGACGGGAAGATTGACACAAGATCATTATCATAGTTATCATCATTAGCCTCATCATTTACTGTTTCCTCATAATTATCATCATTAGCATCATCATTTATCATCATCAGCATCAGAATGAAAAGAAAAACCCAGATAAAATGAATAATAAGGAGAAATAATACAAATCTGCTTACCGAAAACCTCCCATTCATTCAATAAAGCCTCCAAAATTACAATATCTATCTATTTATCTATCTATCTATCCATCTATCTATATGTAAACAAACTGGCGATAGAAATACAGCCTTCACTTTGCTTTCCCCTTGTCGCTATTCACCCAGCAGTACATATTAGGGACCCGGATGTACACGGACTACAGCGGGTACAAAAGTCGGCAGCAAGTTCATCAGAAAGTTGTTAAATTAAGCCCTCCCCAGGGACTGAGCTGGTCTCCATGGCTGGCTGTAATTTTAGTGTATCAAACTACGGTGTGGCAGTACTGTGTCACC
>NC_137037.1:50618547-50628547 GCF_032717465.1 Coenobita brevimanus
CCTTAACACTGCAATAACACATAACACTCTCACATAACACTAACACATAACACTCTCACATAACACTAACACATAACACTCTCACATAACACTAACACATAACACTCTCACATAACACTAACACATAACACTCTCACATAACACTAACACATAACACTCTCACATAACACTAACACATAACACTCTCACATAACACTAACACATAACACTCTCACATAACACTCTCATACATCACATATTAACACACTAGTACACCCTGAAAATACCTCATAACACGACACCATATGGCACACATAACACCATCATAAATAACACATAGCACCATATTAACTCTCTCTCTCTCTCTCTCTCTCTCTCTCTCTCTCTCACACACACACACACACACACACACACACACACACACACACACACACACACACACACACACACTTACAAAGGAATTTCTTCAGTTATAATGCCACTGTCTTGAGATGAGGGTATGAATTTTTGAGCAAAGGGAATAGGGAAGGGACTTGGAGGTAGGGAGTTTGTCTCTCTCTCTCTCTCTCTCTCTCTCTCCCTGACAAACGCAAATGATCCTGTCATAATTATCATATGCACCTCAATTAATGTAGTATCTCCTATAATAATAATAATAATTACAATAATAATATTAATGATGACGATGATGATGATAATAATAATAATAATAATAATAGTAATAGTAATAATAACAGTAATAATAAAAACTACTACTACTAATGCTAATAATAATGTAATTATAATTATAATAATAATACCAATAGTATACTCATCTGCTTCTCATTTCCTTTCACAGGTAAGTCTGCCAGTCAACCACGTTGCACCTGGAGAAAGAAAGTAAGTTCAAATATCTAATAATCCACTTTTTTTTTTTTTTTTGGCATCAGTAAAAATTGTCAATATTACAGATTTGCCTAAAGTACCATATAATCGTTTAGTTACTTTTTAAAACTGGACAGAGATCCCTAACTCCCCCCCAGCTCAATTAATAGGCAGGTGTAGTCAGAGTGGAAGGTTTTGACTAGTTACCAAGGAGATTTATTCTTACCCAAGTTCGTCGAATTTCATACAACAGCGACCTGGTATTCAGAGTGAGTGGTCCTGTTCCGTCTGATGAAACAGTGGGTAGTGACAGCCTGAGTAAAGAGAAACAAAGGTTACCATACTGAAGGGGTTGAGGGAAGAAGAGAATGGATAAGAGAAGATGTAGGAAGAGAGAGGATTAGGGAAGAAAATGGAGGAGGAAGAGGCGAAGAAGAGAAAGAAGAAGAGTAAATACACGAAATGACAAGAAAACAACGTAGAAAATAAATGGGGTTGATGATGATGATGATGATGATGATGATGATGATGATGAGGAGGAGGAGGAGTAGGAAACAGGAAGGCGCTCTCAAGAATAAGGCTTAAACTGGCCAATTACGCTGCATTACCTCGTCCCACTGACCTACTTAAACTCTGCCTGGCCAACACATTAATATACACAACATAATACACCACAATACTTAAGAGACACCTAATACTTACACAAGAATACATAAAACTTAAATCAATATACTTACACCAAAATCTTATACCGAATACTTACATCACAATACTTACACGAAATACACCAAAATACTGACACTAAATACTTACACAGAAGCACATCTATTAAAATGAAGTGAAGAATGGATTCCCAGCGTCACGTTTCAAAGACCATATGGCATCAATTCAAAGTAACATAAACGGAAAAGGATACACAGATGTGGTTTTTGGCGTAGAGATGGCCTTGGCGTTGAAGTGGTCTTGGCGTAGAGGTGGCCTTGACGTTGAAGTGGTCTTTTCGTAGAGGTGGCCTTGGCGTTGAAGTGGTCTTGGCGTAGAGGTGGCCTTGGCGTTGAAGTGGTCTTGGCGTAGAGGTGGCCTTGGCGTTGAAGTGGTCTTGGCGTAGAGGTGGCCTTGGCGTTGAAGTGGTCTTGGCGTCGAGGTGGCCTTGGCGTTGAAGTGGCCTTGGCGTTGAAGTGGTCTTGGCGTTGAAGTGGTCTTGGCGTAGAGGTGGCCTTGGCGTTGAGAAGGTCTTGGCACTGAAATGGTCTTTGGCGTTGAAGTGGTCTTGGCGTAGAGGTGGCCTTGGCGTTGAGAAGGTCTTGGCACTGAAATGGTCTTGGCGTTGAAGTGGTCTTGGTATAGGAAGGCTTGACGATGAAGAATTGGTTGAAAGGTTTGACGCAGGATGGGAGGAAGGGTCAACGACAATGGGAGGTCCTTCTGTTCATGTCATGAAACCGAATGTCTAACCTGATAATGAGTTGACTGGAAATAAAGGCAGGACGAAACACGGAAATACCACGACGAGAGGTAGGACAGGACAGAAGAAGAGGATAGTAAGGAGAGGAAGAGTGGAGACAAAAAGGTCCCTTTTAGTCGCCTCTTACGACAAGCAGGGATACTGGGGAAGTATTCTTTCCCCCCCCTCTCCCCAGGGGGTAATACATCAAATACTTCCACCAAAATACATATACCAAATACTTACACCAGAATACTTACAGATAAATACTTTCAACGACCACAAGTGCCTTCACATTACAGTATCACTAGCACCTCTTAATGCCTCAGTGCGTTAATCCAGCTTCTCAACAGCATTTCTTCATGAATCACCGTTGTCATCATCACCTTCATAATCTTCATCGTTATCACCATCATCAGCCTTCTTTTAATCCCTTCCGTACAGGTAGGTCTGTTTTTGTTTACTAAAATCGTCTTGTAACAGACAAAAAAATGACATGCGGTGAAAACGAGATGACATGAGCACGTGGAGTTAGGTAAAGTGACAGACAGAGAAATGAGGAAGTGAAAGAGCGTTGTGGTGCTGATGTGGATGTGTTGGCAAGGACAGAAGTACCTTAGGATGGTCTGGCTAGGTGGAAAGAATGAGGAATGAGAAACTGACTAGGAGTGTATCTGAGCGAGGTGGAAGGCTGCGGGGGCAAGGGGGAGACCGAGGACTAGATGATGATGATGATGATGATGATGAGAGAGAGAGATGGGGGGCGTCTGGCTATAAATACGAGTAGATAATTGATACTGATATAAATAACCTACAAACATACAAGCTACAATATGCAAAAGTAAATAAATAAATAAGCTAGAAAACTGCAATAGCTCACGGTGACACGATCCCGCACAGTTCCGGGTCTTCATAACTGCAATATTACGGTGCTCACGTCCAGGCAAATATATACGCCCACTTCAGGTGTATATACGAGACAGATGACAAGCAAATAGAGGCACACAGACACAGCAGCTACAACTCACGTGGAACAAATAAAAATGTCTGCCGTTTTCCAGGACAAATAAAAATGTCTGCCGTTTTCAGGACAAATAAAAGTGTTTGCCGTTTTCCAGGACAAATAATAATGTCTGCCGTTTTTCAGGACAAATAAAAATGTCTGCCGTTTTCCAGGACAAGTAATAATGTCTGCCGTTTTCCAGGACAAGCAAAAATGTCTGCCGTTTTCCAGGACAAATACAAATGTCTGCCGTTTTTCATGTTTTTTTTTTCCCCTGAAGCACACGACCTGCCAACCGGTATCTGTGCAATCAGGGAAAAAGGTTCGCCTAATATATTCCCCCTGTTTTCCTATCACTTGTACTGATTAATATTCCGGAAGAGAGGGGTTTGGTATGTATCTCTGCAATATATACAAAACTTAGCCTGATATTTCACCTGTTTTACTTGTCAATTTCCTCTTCTGGCTAATATTTCCAAGGTGAGAGAGGCTTGGTATGTGTCTGTCCATAAATGCAAAAATTCGCCTGATATTTCACCTATTTTACTTGTCAATTTCCTCTGCTGGCTAATATTTCCAAGGTGAGAGGGGCTTGGTATGTTTCTGTCCATAAATGCAAAAATTCGCCTGATATTTCACCTATTTTACTTGTCAATTTCCTCTGCTGGCTAATATTCCTAAAGTGAGAGAGGCTTGGTACGTTCCTCAGTTCATGGATGATTCTCTCTGATATGATGTGTCAGGGAGGAAAGTGATGGACATGCCCCAAGTGTAAAACAGAAGGAATACTAGACGATCTTTTTTCGTTAATTATACCTATATGAAAATCCTATATGAGCTAGTGCTTCTATAGACTATCAAATTTTAGGTGGCAAAGTTGGTAACGCACTAAACTACTACTTTTTAAAAACTGAATTAAAAAGTTCCTTTGCTTTTCTCTGCTAAAACGCTGACGTCTTGTTAAAAGCGTGGCGAAAAGTATTATCACTTTTGCAAGCTGTCTCCTATGACCTCCTCTTCTCTCCCCTCTCCTTCTCTCACTCGCTCCCTCACTCTCCTCTCCTCCCCTCGTCTCTACATCAAAGTGGGGATATGAAAGGGGAGGTGTAGTGGGGAGGAGAGGGAGGATAGAGATCAAAGGGAGGAGGAGAACGGGGAATACACTGCTGGGTGGATGAGAAGGAAGTAGGGGAAGGGGGAGGAGTGGAGGAGAATTTGGATTAAACAGAGAGAGAGAGAGAGAGAGAGAGAGAGAGAGAGAGAGAGAGAGAGACAGACAGACAGACAGACAGACAGACAGAGAGAATCACACACACCGACAGTAAATTATTGTCCAGTATCACACACACAGTGGTTGATTGACGTCTCTCTCTCGCTCTATCTCTCCTACACACACACACACACACACACACACACACACACACACACACACACACACACACACACACACACACACACACACACAAACTGACCACTACCACCACTAGCATTACGACTAAACTATCACTACTACCACAGCCACAACCTCCACACTCACCACACTACCTCACCACCACAACCACAACTACCATAACAACAACATTAACAACAACAACACCGCTACCTGTGTCACCATCACCACAAAAGCCTCACTAACACAACCACAACACCACCACCATCCCCACCACAACAAAACTGAACAACAAGTACAGCCATCACCACAATCACTATCACCACCACCACAGTCACTAAAACCACATCCACTATCGCCACCAAAACACCACACCACAACAACACCACCATACCACCACCACAACACCATACCACCACAACCACCACCACAACAACACCACCATACCACCACCACCACAACACCACACCACCACCACCACAACACCACCATACCACCACCACAACACCAAGCACACCACCCTACAGGGGAGTTTGCAAGCAATGGTCAGACTTGTGCAATAATGCAATGTGGAGTGAGGGTGTTGGGCCTGTGATGGTGTTTTTAGTTAAGGGGGTAAGTTTGGGGTGTATTGAGAGAGAGAGAGAGAGAGAGAGAGAGAGAGAGAGAGAGAGGGAGGATTAAAAATTGGAAAGAAAAGGTTGATGGAAAGAAGAATAGGTACGGGGAATAAGAGCATGGATGGATGGATGGATGGATGAGTGAATCGATGACTGGATAGACTGATGAATAAAATGATGAATGGATGAATATATGACTGAAGAGATGGATGGATGAAATCATGAACACAAAAGAGGGATCGAAGAATGGATGGATGTATAGATAGAGAGACAGACATTTGGACAGACAGACAGATAGATGAACCGATGGATGGATGGAGTCATGGGTAGAGATGACAGATAAATCACAGAATGGATGGATAGATGGATAGACAGAAAAAGGTATGTGAGAAAATGCAGGTGGAATGTGTGTGGGAAACCGGAGTAGAGGTATGAGACTGAAAGGTTAGGGAAAAGGTGAGTGACCATGCATATAAATAATTAACTGGGGAGGGAAGAGGGGGGAGAAACAGTGGGGAGATAGGGGAGAAGAAGAAGGGGGAGGGGAGCAGAAGAAGGGGGGATGGGGGAGAAGCAGAAGGGAGGGGGGTAAGAGAAGAAAGGGGCAGGAGAAATGTCAAGGAGGTGGGGGAGGGAGACAGGGAGGGAGGGAAAGTAGGGAGAAGTTGCGTGTGGGGGGGAGGTGGGAAGGAAGAGGGGGGTTGGGGGATGGGATGGAGAAAAGTGTATAAAATGTGACAAATTCTACACACACACACACACACACACACACACACACACACACACACACACACACACACACACACTCTCTCTCTCTCTCTCTCTCTCTCTCTCTCTCTCTCTCTCTCTCTCTATTGTATTGTGTGATATTTTGCGGAGCGGACGTGTATTGTTTTAGTTGGGGTAAAAAAAAAATTGAAAATAGCCTCAAGAGAGAGAGAGAGAGAGAGAGAGAGAGAGAGACTGGTTGATTAGAAAGGCGTATCTGTCTCTTCTCTCTCCATAATCCATATCTATCATCGATCTATCTATCTGTTGCGTATTTCTGTGCATATCTGCCTCTCTGCATCTATACTCTTCGTTCTGTTTCTCTCTCTTTCCGTTTATCTATCTATATTCTTCTTCGTTCTATCTTCTAGTTACAAAGGTCCTTATCATTCGCCTATCTCTATCTGTCTATAGGTCTATCTGCAAGTCTCTATCTATCTATCTATCAATCTATGTCACCTGTCACTCATCTATCTACTGGTCTATATATTTTATCTATCTTGTCACTAACCTATCTTTTGTCGGTCTATCTATCTATGTCTATCTACCTACCTACCTACATATCTATCTATCTGTCTGTCTGTCCACACATCTACCCCCACACAACCCACACACACACACATCCGCCCACATTAAAAGCCAAACAAGGCCTTGGTTGTGTATGAATGTGTGGGGAGAGGGGAAGCAGGTATAAGAGGAGACAGGAAGAGGGGGAAAGAGGTGAACACAGAGAGAGGGGAAAGGGAGGAAGAGGGGAGGAATGGAGGGATGAGGAAGATGGAAACAAGGAGGAGGAGGATGAAGGGAAAGGATTGAGAGAGAGAGAGAGAGAGAGACAGAGACAGAGAGAGAGACAGAGGTGACGGTGATAAAGAGGAGGCGGAGAAAAAAAGACAGTGATTTAAAGAGATACTGTGAAGAATGGAAGGTGAGAAGGATGGAGGGCGAGAGGGAAGTATGGAGGGAAGGGGGGAAGGAGAGACAGAAGGAAAGAGATAAAAGAAGGAAGAGGGAAAGAAAAAAAAGTGAGAAAGAAGGAAGGAGAAAAAGAAAAGAAGAGAAGGAGGGAGACAGGATGGTGAAGGAGGGATGGAAGGAGGGGAGGGGGAGGGGGAGGAGGGAGGAAAGATGGAAGGATGGAGGTCAGAGTTACGTATGGTGAAGGAAAGGAGGAAAGTAGGTCGAATGGAGGGAGGGGGGAGAAGGAGCAACGCAGGAAGGGAGAGAGAGAGGAGGGAGGGACGGAAGGGAAGGGGCGTAGGAGAAAACAGGGGATGAGAGTGAGTGGGAGGGAGAGTGGGAAGTCCGGATGGTGGTGAAGGTAATGAGAAAGACGAAGGAAGGGAGGCAAGTAAGGCAGAGGGAAAGGGAGGGAAGGAGACAGGGAAGGGAGGAAAAAGACGGATGGTAGATAGGATGGGGGGTAAGTAGGAAGGGAGGGAGGGAAAAGAGGGAAGGTAGAGAGAGAGAAGGAAGGAAGGGGGGAAGGACGGGACGAAGGGAAGAGAGAGAGGGTAGACAGGGAGGGAAGGAGGAAGAGAGGGCATGAAAAAGAGAAGGAAGCGTGGACAGGAAAACTAATGAGCAAGAAGAGAAGAGAACGAAGGAGGGAGGGAGGAAAGACATGAAGGAAGGAGAAATGGTGGAGATGGAGGAAGGGAGGGAAGGATGGCAGAGGAGGAAAAATGTTGAGAGAGTGAGGGAAGGAGGTAGGAAGGTGGGTAGAGAAGGAAAGGAAAGTAGGAGGGGAAAAAATAAAGAATGAGAGAGAGAGAGTGAGAGAGAGAGGAGAGCAGCGGTGCGGTAGGGAGAGAGAGAGAGGGAGAAAGAGAGAGATAGAGAGAGGGAGCGAGAGGAGGGCAGTAGTGCGGCTCCCAGTGCTCCTTCCTCCCTGCTCCCGACAGGTGCCACTGCTCCTTTCTGCTCCCACACCGCCCAACAAAAAGGTAGCTTACTTTCACACTCTCTCACACACTCACTCAGTCTTAATTAACATCATTTTCTCACCAGTCTCTCTCTCTCTCTCTCTCTCTCTCTCTCTCTCTCTCTCTCTCTCTCTCTCTCTCACAGACACACACACACACACACACACACACACACACACACACACACACACACCAGTAATGCTAAACGTAATTTTAATCCCTTTCTCTATCTATCAGTCTATGTATCTGTCTGTCTAGGTATTCATCTATCTGTCGGTCAACCTCAATCTATCCCTTCTCTGTCTCTATGTACTATCTATCTGTCTATCTTCACTCCAGCATCCTAGCTTCTCCAGTGACGAGAGAGAGAGAGAGAGAGAGAGAGAGAGGGACAGGAATTTTGCCTGCGACTGTACAATGGGTCACAATGCCAGGTGCTACAGGATGCTACCTAACACCTATTCCCAAGCGATTTATTCTGCAAGTCAGTATCTTCCTGTGTGTTATTTATGCAAACTACATCACTATTTAAACAATTTATATAACATACAAAAAATGCTTAGGTGTAATATGCAAAATAAATCGCTAAGGAACAGGTGCAACGAAGTCCTATCCCATATGTAATAATTTTCGGCTTTAAATCAATAAATTAATACGGAAATTCTTCTTATATTAATTTTCTGGTGGCTAAGGTAGTTGTGGAAAATTGTTAAGACTCAGGCTCCTGTTGACTCATTCCTGGCTAATAATAATCATAATAATAATAGTAATAATAATAATAATGATACACAACAATAATAATAATAATAATAATAATAATAATAATGATACACAACAATAATAATAATAATAATAATAATAATAATAATAATAATAATGATACACAACAATAATAATAATAATAATAATAATAATAATAGGAATAATAATAATAATCGTGCGGCGTTAACTGGAAAAAGACGCTAGAGCTGTACCGATCATGAGAGGGGCGATTCGCTTAAGAACGATAAATAATGAGACTGTGAGCAATGATTTTCGGAAACCAGTACTGCGGTGGTCGGGATGCAACGCAGTTTTTCAGAGTGTTGTGTGCAAGTTCCAGAATTCGACGAAAAAGTGTATTGATATTGCTGTTTCCTCCTATGGCTCACTCTTCCCCTCCTCTCTCTCTCTCTCTCTCTCTCTCTCTCTCTCTCTCTCTCTCTCTCACACACACACACACACACACACACACACACACACACACACACACACACACACACACACACACACACACAGGCATCATTTCACCCCCACATATCATCACCACCACCATCAATATCATCATCATCATCATCACCACACACACACACAGGGATCATTTCACCTCCACATATCATCATCATCAGCATCATTACCACCACCACCATCATCCCCTATTTCTCAAACCAAATATTTAAGAAAAAAAAGAAAAAAAAAGCATCCATCTAGAAAAAATGCCATAATATTTCCATTTAATAAGTGAACGAAAATTAAAGAAAATATGGCTAAAGACAAAGGGAAAGTGCATTATTTTTCACAATTCTTCGTCTCGTTTCAAAATGTTTAGTGTGAGTAGCGACGTTTGTTGAAGGAAGAGTTGTGGATATATTGATGGAGTGCGTTATATTATGAGACTGAGCGATGACTTGTGAGACTCGAGTGATTTGGTGTGTGTGTGTGTGTGTGTGTGTGTGTGTGTGTGTGTGTGTGTGTGATAATTACGGGTCAGGAAATGGGGCAAGAGGGTTCATCTGAATATATGTATATGTATGTATGTTTGTGTATGTATGTATGTATGTATGTATGTATGTACGCAGATTAGGTGGAGCAGGCAGAGATAACATGCACACAACTCCTACAATTTCTACTACTAATCTAACAGTAGTAGTAATAGTAGCAGTAGTAGTAGTAGTAGTAGTAGTAATAATAATAATAATAATAATAATAATAATTACCATCAACCCCCAAACAGACAACAACAGAAGC
>NC_137037.1:50641047-50683547 GCF_032717465.1 Coenobita brevimanus
AGGAAAGACTATTGCTGTGATACCTATGTGTTGAAGATAAAGATAATAAAACAAGGTGGGGTGGAAGGCTAGGGAGCGTGCACAGGTAGTTAATAAGCAGGTGAGAGTAAGTGTAGCAAGATAAGGTAACAAGGAGGTAAGGTTCAATGAGATAACATAAAGTACAGCAAGGTGAGGTAACAGTGAGGTAACAGGAAGCTGAAATAGGTAAGAGGGGAGTACGAGGCGAAGGAAGGGAGAGGAGGGGAGGGGAGGGGAAGGGAGGTGAGGGGAGGGGAGAGGGAAGGGGCTCAATGACGTCTGAGGGGGGCGAAGCGACGCATGAAAATTTGGTGCGTTGGTCTGGTGACGTAAAGGGAAGGCTGGGTGACGCGGGGTGAGACGGTGGTGACGTGGAGGGGTGAGGGAGGGCAGGGGATATTAGTGGGGGAAGGAAGGGAAGCGGGAGAGAGAAAAGGGATGGGGAAGGAACAGATGAAGGAGAATGATAGGAAGGGACGCTGGGAGAGGTGGGCAGGGAGAGGTGAGAGAAGGCAACAAAAAGATGGAAAGGAAAATATGCTTGGAAGGGGAGAGAGAGAGAGAGAGAGAGAGAGAGAGAGGAAAATGGACGACGACAAAGAGGGGGATGGGACGGGAGAGGAATACTGAAAGGGGAGGGGAGAGAGGGGAAGAAGAGGGATGGGAGAGAGAGGAGGGGGAGGGAAAGAACGAGATAAGTGAGAAGGGGAGAACCAATGAGTTGAGAGAGAGGGTTACACTGAGAGGGGAAAACCACTGAGAAGAGAGAGAGAGAGAGAGAGAGAGAGTCTGGTACCAAGCAACGACTACTTTAACCCAGCTTCAACGTAGACAGCATACACAGACCTAATTCTCTCTCTCTCTCTCTCTCTCTCACACACACACACACACACACACACACACACACACACACACACACACACACACACACACACACACACAGGCTATACACATACAATGACAGAAGGGGCAGATAAGGAGCAGAGATTACCACTGATATGAAACTGTGTGGGCACTGTGGGGGAGATAAAAGATAGCAAATGACAGAGGGGAGACAGACAGACAGGTGACAGTTGGCAAGGTGAACGAATGACGGGGCGGAGAGAATAGACATGCGAGGATAGACACAGATAGATGGAGAGAGAGAGAGAGACAGAAAGTGTTAGATGGTCAGACGGAGATTAGACAGAGTGGGGATAGAAGAGACAGACGTGGACAGATATACAAATAGAAGAATATGGAAGAAGTGTAAATAAACTAATGGAGATTAAGCAGACAGTAGATAGCTAGATAGTAGACAGAAAGAGCTGAACAGATAAATATACAGGTGGAGAGTATAGAGATCAACACAGTACATAAACAAGGCTAGGAAGGGAAAGGTGAGCCAGAAACATATATAGTAGGGCTTGGCAGGGTAGACAAAATAGTACAAAATAGAACAAAACAAGAAGCGGTGCCAAGGCACAGCAAACCCGTCCCTGGCAGTCATTTTAGTGCTGACGTATAAACACAACAGGATATTTAGTCAAAGATGTCACATATCAAATTTGGAGTAAATCGGGGGTTTGTCTGTCTGTTAACAACTTTACGCGAAAACTACTGGTGCGATTGTGACTAAAATTATAGGGATGATGGGCTATGACCTTCTGATCACCTGATTAAATTTGGGGCCAACCTGGGTCAAGGCCCAGGCTGTAGGCCCCAAAAATGTAAAAAGAAAAAAAAAAAAAATACAAGTAAATTTTTTTTTTTTTTTTTTTGACATATCTCCTTTCATATTCGTTATATCGACATGAAACCAAATCCTAAAAATGCATCTTTCAAATCTGCATCCTATAACAAGCCTCATTAATCAAGGGGTCACTCCAGAGTTAGCGGTAGGAGGGCCTAAAATCTCTCTCTCTCTCTCTCTCTCTCTCTCTCTCTCTCTCTCTCATGAATCACGTATGTACACTCACGCCCCACTTTCTTGAGGACGCCAGACCGAACGGGGTACTTTATTTTGCTTATTCGTACCCTGTCTTATCCTGTCCCTCTATCGCTTTCTCATCCTATCCCTCTATCCTTTATCCTTTCCTCATTCTGTCCCTCTATCCTTCCTCCCTATTTTCCCACACCATCCTCCTCTTCCCACATTCCCATCCTACTCGTTCTTTCCCCACACTAATTCATCCTGTCCTCCCCACATCCTCCCCACGTCCGCCTCCCATATTTCTTTAGTTTTTATCTACCCCAGCACACACACACACACACACACACACACACACACACACACACACACACACACACACACACACACACACACACACACACACACACACACACCATAATCTTACCTCCCCACATCCCACACTACACTTTCCTGCTCCTGCAAACCTCCATATTCCCACTTTCCCTATTTCCCACACCCACACAAACCTAACCATCCCTCCCCACATCCTGCCTTACTTCTACCCATTCCACACACTCCCACATCAACCCCAATACCCACATCCCTCTCCCACCCCTACCCCACATCCACAACCACCTCCTCACATTCACCTCCGTCCCCAACCCCACCCCTACACCCACAATCACACTCCCACACACCCCCACATCCACCCTCACACCTACACCCACCCGCCCGCCGGCTGTACCCCACCTGGCGGCGATCAATGACTAAGAAGGGCGAATGTCGATACAGATCCTGTGTGTGTGTGTGTGTGTGCGTGTGTGGAGAGAGAGAGCGAGAGAGAGAGAGAGAGGGAGAGAGAGAATAATCCTGTCCTACTGAGATATCCAGTGCAGGGCAGGAACCTGAAATGTGAAGATTTAAGTTCTCAGGTGTACGGTCTACCTCCATCCTTCTGTCCGTCTCGCTGCCTGTCTTGTACATGGACGAAACTGTCTTGTGCATGTACGACCTTACGTGCATGTGACACGGAACGTTACAAGTACATACCATAAATGAACCCAGTACGCCCTCACCCTACCCGTAGTGATGCCGCCTTACCCACACACAAGCCCCTGCCCCTCACAAGCCCACACATGGTCGACGATGGACAGGCAACGAGGTCGAAGTGCATCATATTATAATCTAGTATTTAATTGCTCGTGGTTAAATGCCGTTCGGTAGGCGTGGTGGTGTTGGTGGTGTGGTGATGGGTGGTGGTATGGTGATGGTACAGCCCCGGTACCGGTACAGCAGTGAGGCGTACCGGGGGTTCACCATGTTGTGTCCCAGTCCCCTGCCAGCAGGGGATGGCCTGCCCCGTGTACTGGCCCTGGCTACTCCCGCCGACCCCGCCCCGCCCGCCCACCACCTACTGCTCCTTCGCGCGGTGCCACAGCTGGGCGTGAGCGTGCTGTTGCCGCGGTTAGTGGCCACCTTCCAGCAGGCAGTGACCTCCCTGTGGTGGGATGTGGTGCAGTGGGTGGGTGTGGGTCGCCAAGAAGTGTTATATCACTTGGTTGTGACATCGTCTGGCACACAGGTCATACTCATGACTGTGGCCCAGGATTGGTGTAGTCTTCAGGAGGTGGCCAGGGTGGAGTGTGGCCTGCCCGTGGACCGGTGTGTCCTGCAGGCCCGGCTGTCGCGCATCCTGTACATCGCTGGGACCGGGGTGGGCACCATCGCGCTGGCCATCAGTAATGAGGGCCAGGTGACGCTGGCCAACACATACCATGTACCACCAGGGCTGCTGCGTGACCCTGACTTCAGGTTCGTATGTATCGCCAGCCTGGATGCCACCAGGCAGGTATGTCTGGCGGACAAAATCGGTAACGTAGTCCTGTACGGCGCCGCCGCATCTGAAGCGGTATTCCAGGAGGCACGACTTTTAACTCTGCCGTTCCCGCCGTCCACCATGGCCATCGCAGCTTCACCCACCAGCCGCTCCACACGATACCTACTGGTGGTGGGCGGGCAGGGGCAGGTGGCCGTGCTGGAAGTGAACGCCCAAAGGCAGGATGGCGTTAGATGTCAGCTGGTGCCTGTGTGGGGGGTGACAGCGGCCGCCTGGTACCCCGGTAACCCGCTGGCATTCACCACAGTGGGAGGTGATCACATGGTGCGGGTGTGGCGGCTGGAGGATGAGCAGTGGGAGTAGGGTGAGATGGCGCTTGAAGATGGGGAGTGGAAGGCGTGTGACAGCCACCCCACAGAGGGCGAGGGTACAGCCGTGGCCGCCTACCCCGCCCTACCTAACCACCTGGCGTACGCTACCACCAATGCTGTGGTGGTGGAGGTACTGCATCCACACCCTGACTCCAGCCCATACTGAGGCTCGTGTTATTATCGGTACAGCAGGCTTCGTAACAGAGGCCTTCTTGCTTTGCTGTATCTCCACCTCATACAAAATACTGTAGCCCTATTCTTCTCTGTAACAAACACACTATTTGATCTGTTGCTGTTTAATTTCCTACGTATTCCTTCGTACTGTCACTCACCAATCAGGCCCCTGGAATCCTGATTACACCACAAACGCCTTAACTTGGAAAATCTGTCCCTTTTTCGACTTCCGTGTGATAATACCGATAAATCTACATCCTTTCCATAGCACTTCTTCGTGATTAGCACCGTATTCTTGTGTTAATCTACTGTTACAACCTAGTGACAAATACAGTACTACGGTTCTACAGCATTTACATAGCACTTCTTCGTGACTAACACCATATTTTAGTGCTAATTTATTAATACGACACGGCAGAATAAATCGCAAGGAAGAAATATTGCCAAATCTCAGATGCCACAGTTCAGAGTACGATCTTCATGACCATACCTCTGCGCTATCCTTGTCACATACATTCTCTCTCTGTCACAATACCATCTCAACACACACACCTACCCTTGCATCAACACACAGCATGATATCTTTCTCGTATATCATTTATATATCATGGCGCACACGCACACACACACACACACACACACACACACGTCTTGCATGCCACTGTGAATGCAGAACTCAGTCTTGTGTATAATTCCTTACCCTTTGCCTAGTAGCCTGGAATATACCGATCTTGAGAGATAGATAGATAGATAGATAGACAGATAGAGAGAGAGAGAGAGAGAGGAGGAGGGGAGCAGATCAGACAGCCTAAGGTCAAAGAAGATGAAAAGTGAGATTTTAGTAGCCACATTGAGAGGTAAGATGAGTGGGGAGGAGGAGGAGATGATCCCCGGTAGTAGCAGTAGTAGTAGTAGTGGTAGTAGCAGTAGTAGTAGTAGCCTAGCAGTAGTAGTAGTGACAGTGGAAGGGTAGGGGAAGAGGAGTTATTAGTTGTAGCAGTGGTGGTCATACTGGACGGGGAAGTTGTAGTGGTATGTGGTGGAAGTGAGAGCTAGAGTACGGGTGATGGTGGTAGTAGTGGTGGTGGTGGTGGTGGTGGTGGTGTGGTAGTAGTGGTGGTGGTGGTGATAGTGTGGTACTAGTGGTGGGGTGGTGGTGATAGTGTGGAGGTGGTAGTGGTGGTGGTGGTGGTGATAGTGTGGTAGTAGTGGTGGTGGTGGTGATAGTGTGGTAGTAGTGGTGGTGGTGGTGATAGTGTGGTACTAGTGGTGGGGTCGTGGTGATAGTGTGGAGGTGGTAGTGGTGGTGGTGGTGGTGGGTGTTGACAGTTTCCTATGATCCTTAAAGCTTGTTTATCCCTCATGTTTGCCTCCATCACCTTCTCTCTCTCTCTCTCTCTCTCTCTCTTTCGTATGGTGAATGTTGCCAATATCGACTGAGACCGACATTGATCCAGCCTGCCTCCCCTCTCCCTTCACCCTCCCTCACTCCCTCACCCTCACCCTTTACAATTACTTTCACACAACCCAGATTCACTTTCACACACCTGACTATCTCACATCACTCACTTTTATTCATTTACTCACCTGTCTAACTTTCAAACACTCTCACTTTCACTCACACGTCTCACTTCCACCCACACCTGGCTCACCTTTACACACACGAGTCACTTTCACACATCCGGGTCACTCTTATACACACTTCACTCACCTTAACACACGTGACTCACTTTCACTCACACCTGACTCACTCTTACACACACCTGACTCATTTTCACCTACTTCTAATTCATTTTCACACTCACCTGACTCACCCACTCACACCTGCCTCACTTTCATCCTCACCTGCCTCACTTAACTCCCATCCGGCTCATTTTCATTCCTCACAATTCCTTCATACCCGCCTCTGTATCAACATTCTGCATTATATTTCACGAGAGAGAGAGAGAGAGAGAGAGAGAGAGTGTGTGTGTGTGTGTGTGTGTGTGTCTGTGTGTGTTATGCAAAGCTGAACTAATGCTTCCAAATGTACACCCACCTTATCTAACACACACACACACACACACACACACACACACACACACACACACGTAATTAATTATACACACACTTTATCTTCAGTTATGTACACACGTTATCCAATTAACACACAAGCTGTCCACGTCAGAGAGACAGAGATTGATAGGAAGAGAGATAGACAAATGAGAGAGAGTTTGCCAGCCTGATAGATACAGAAAAAATACACACACACACACACACACACACACACACACACACACACACACACACACACACACACACACACACACACAACTTACGTGCGCATTATCAACTTATGCAATAACGCTAACACAAAGATAGATAGACAGACAGATAGATAGATTATAGACAGGTAGATAAAGACTGATAGACAGAGAGTAGATATAAAGATAGATAAACCCAAATGAGTTACACCTTAATAATTAAGTAACAATGATGACACAATTAGAGTCACACAGATAACGAGGCAATTAACAAAGAGCTGTCAGGGGGTCAATTGTAAGGTTTAATTAGCAGTGCCACCTTAATTGCCATCTGGGCCTCATTAGTATAAGCCTCTATTAAAAGCACACTAATGAGGGGTGACCTAGGATGAGATGGGATGGTATATGGCTGAGGGTGCTAGAGATCGAGCAGACTGATAGCGGGGATGCTGACATGGAGGTGATTTGTTTGTAGCCACTAGTTCAGGATACAAGGGTCTCGGTATAGATAGATAGATAGATAGATTGACAGATAGTTAGATAGACTGATGGACGAATATAGAGCGGTAGGTGTGTAGGCTGGTAAGTAGGAAGAGAGAAAGAGGTCATAGTTCATGAGGATACGTCAACGCTCTCTCTCTCTCTCTCTCTCTCCACCCTTCCTCTTTCCTCCTTCTTCTGTCACTATCCCTTCTCTATCTTCTCTCAGTTTCTGCCTCTTGTCTCTTATCTCTCTTGTCTCTCCCTTTATTCCTCCCACCTTCCACTCCTCCTTATCTCTCCCTTCCCTGCCTCTTTTCTTGCTCCCTCCATCCCTCACTTTCATTCCCCTTATCTTTTCTCCCTTCCTCCCTCTTTCCTCCTTCCCTTTTTCCATGCTTTCCTCCCTTTCTTTCTCCCTCCTGTCTCTTTTCTCTCAATCCCTCCCTTCCTCCCTCTGCCCTTCTTTCCCTTCCTGCCTCTCTTTCTCTCATTTTTTTCCCTCCCTTTCTCAGTCTCTCCTTCCCTCCTCTCATTCATTCTATCTATCTTTCCTCTACTCTCTCCCTTTCTCTCTTCCTAGCTCCCGTCCTACTTCACCTTCTGTTTTCTTCCCTATCACACTCTCTTTCTTTCTTCCCCCTCTCTCTCTTTCTTCCTCTCTTTTCCTCCCTCCCCATCTCTCTCTCTCTCTCTCTCTCTCTCTCTCTCTCTCTCTCTCTCTCTCTCTCTCTCCCTCCCTCTCCTTGCCAACTTGGAACTCTGCCAGCCTCTCCCTTCCTTCCTCCTCGAATATCCTGCGTAGGAGGGAGGGAGAGGAGGGAGGAAGAAGGAAACAAAGATGGAGGACAGACAGGAAGAAGGAGGGAAGGAGGTCAGAGGGAACAAAGGTGATGATGATGATGATGATGATGATGATGATGATGACGACGATGATGATGATACCAAACCTTATTCTTCATATTACCTATTTTGTTTTTCTTTTGTTGCAGAGTTGGGTGACGTCACTTACACACAGAAAGGTGAGTATGTGTGTGTGTGTGTGTGTGTGTGTGTGTGTGTGTGTGTGTGTAAACGTGTATGCATGTACGTAAAGGTTCAAAGCCAAACTCTAGCATATAGACAATATTGGCCTCAAAAAATCTACGGACATTTCCACCCACATTTCGTTACCCCTACAAGGACAGTATTCATATTGGCTAACGAGGCTTTAATTATCTATCTATCTGCCTATCTTTTATCTATCCCTGCCTGTCTCTCTGTATCTATCTCTACCTATATCTATCTATTTATACCTGTATGTCTCTAGTTCCACCTACAGCATATCTATATACCTAACTGCTGTCTATCTTCACCCAAAAATACACGCTTCTATCTCTCTGTCTATTTCCACCTCTGTCATCTCTGTTCCTGTCTTCATTACAGTATATCTATCTATCTATTTTCTACCTCCACCCATATCTACCTGTCTCTCTCCTTGTATCTACTTTCACCTATACTGAACCCTGTCTCTACCTATCTCTCTCTCCACCTAAAATATATGCCTACGTATCTATATCTATCTGCATCTATTTATCTACCTCTATATCCCGACCTATATATCTCTCTTTAACTATATCATCTACCATCCCTATTGATTTCTCTCTCTCCGTCTCCACCCACAATACACCAATCTCCACCAACACCTGTCTCATTACCTCTACCTACTTCTATCTCTATCTCTAATTTTACCTGTACAGTAATTATCTCTACTCAGCTTTTCCTATCTCTAAAACTATCTCTATATTTCCACGCGTTATCTGTCTCTATCTCTATCTATCTTTATCTTTACCCGTGGGAACCCGGGGACAAAGAAGAGATAAGAAAAGATTAAGATGGTAAAGATGTATGTGGGATGGGGTTAGTGACTTCGATGCTCTCTCTCTCTCTCTCTCTCTCCACATCGGTAATTGGCTACCCACCTCGTCACACTCAATCCAAACTTTTCCACCAATCGAGAGAGAGAGAGAGAGAGAGAGAGAGAGAGAGAGAGAGAGAGAGAGAGAGAGAGAGAGAGAGATTGGAAAAAGCTTAGCGAGGACAAACGTCGCTATATATTAGAGAAAAACTGAAGACGAGAAGGAAGAGGAGGGGGAGGGAGGGGAGGGGAGGGGGAGGAGGAGGGGAGAGGAAAGGAAAGGGAGGAGTGAAAGTGAGGGAATGGATGGGGACATATGGAATGGAAAACTAATAAACGAAAGAGAGAGAGAGAGAGAGAGAGAGAGGAGGGGGATGGGGGAGAATTACATAAGAGAGACAATGGCGTTGGCAACATGAATTTAACCACTGGCTCATGTTACTGAGTGGAAAGAAATGAGAAATAAATCATCTCAACTAATTTCATCTCATCTCACTCTCCTAACCTAACCTAACTTCACTTCACCCTCACCTCACTTCACCTCTCTCACTTCACTTCACTCCACCTCATTAAATAAATTCCTTCTATACAGACTCCCACATCGACCCTTATTTGAAAACATAGGCTGCGTTAAAGTTGGATTCTCTCTCTCTCTCTCTCTCTCTCTCTCTCTCTCTCTCTCTCTCTCTCTCTCTCTCTCATCCATGTAATTTCACTTCTCGCACACAAAGGCGTAATACTGTCTGTATACAAACACGTCTGTTCTCTCTCTCTCTCTCTCTCTCTCTGGGTGGGTGCGCTTGCTTCAGTCCAAGGTGACCTGCCCGCCTCTCTCTCTCCTCTCCCCTCCCTCTCACTCTCCCTGCTCTCCTCTACCGGCTCTCTCTCCCCTCCCCCTCTCTCCTTTCCTCTACCCGCTCTCTCCCCCTCCACCTGCCTCTTCCCTCTCCCCTCTTTCTCCCCTCTCCCTCTCCTTTCATTCTCAGTTACCTAACTTTCTCTCCCTCTTCCTCTTCTGTCCTTCCTCACCCCTCTTCCTCTACTGCTACTTCTCTCTCCTCTCTACCCACTCTTCTCTACTCTCTTCTGTCCCCCCCCCTCTCTCTCTCTCTCCCCACATAATCTCAGTCCACCACTTCTTCCTATCCTAGCATATCAGTTTCGTGGCCTACAGTGATGTGCTGTGTTGTTATCATTCCATTCAACAGTGCCTAGAGTATCCACACGTATGAGCGACTCTGCTGCTATTTTTCCCGTTTCTAGAATACTTAGTTAGGCTAGTGTCATCCCTCTATTAATAATAATGAAGGAACTCAATGCACAGTGAATAATTTTGTCTAACTTTGAAGATGAGATGTGCTTTGTAGTTAGGTTTTTTTAGTCGCGCGATATATTTTCATTTGCTAGGGAGGTGAGATTAGAATTCAATATTTTTTTTTTTTACCTGCGTCACCAGATGTTGCTTTACTGATGAAACAGACGAGCGCTTACTTCCTTGGGGTTTATATTAGTTATTTTTATTTTCGAAAGAGCAATGAGTGCAGTTGGTAAATAGGAAAGTGTAATAAATTGTTTAGTAACATATCCCAACCTTACTCTTCCTCCTCAGTCCTCCATTTGTTCCTGTCTCTCTCCTCTTGTCCCACTTCTTCTCCCCCTTTTTCCTCCTCCTCCTCCCTTTCTCCCTACTCTTCTCTTTAATCTTCCTCACTCCTCTTGTCCCTACCCTTCTCCCCCTCTTTCCTCTCTCTCTCTTCTTCTGTCTCTCCTGCACCGCCACCGTTCTGTCTCATCCACCCAGCCTTCCTTGTCTCTCCTCCCCCACTCAAGCCTACCTACCTGCCTTACTTCTTCCCTGTCTTTCCTGCCTCACTCGTACTTACCTACCCACCATCTTCCCTTCTCCTGCCTACCTACCTTCTTCCCTCCCTCACTCCCTTCTTACCTACCTACCTTCTATTCTTCTTCCTACCTATCTACCTTCATTCTATCCTGATCTCTCCTGTCCCACTCCTTCCTGTTTATCTGCCTACCTACCTACCTACCTGCCTGCCTGCCTGCCTGCCTTCGTCATTTTTTCCTGCCCTGGGTTTACTATTCTGCCCTCCATTCTCTTATCTTCCTTGCTCTTTTATTTCTCTATCTCTTTCATGTTCCCCTTATGCATTCGTTCTCTCTCTCTCTCTCTCTCTCTCTCTCTCTCTCTCTCCAATTAATTGCTCTCAGAAGAGGTCAACAAAGGAAAGACAGAGAGTGATAGATAAATTAACAGACTGATAGATGTGGATAAGCAGAAATGAAAATAGATAAATATTCATGAATACGTAGATAAAAATAAAAATAGATAAATATACAGTACATGAATAGATAAACAGATACGCCGATAGATAGAAAACGATAGACAGAAGGCTAAAAACACATGAATCGGTAATATCGGCAGGTGAATTCAGTGAGGCCGATACGGTAACTACAGGAAACCCAATCAGTGGGAGAAATCTGTGAACTCAGTACCGATAGAGATGGTTTAAGTCTGGCCTAGTGCCGATATAAAAGGGGAAACTTTGATACTAATTCTAATAATAATAACAATAATAATAATAATAATAATAATAATATACACTGATTTGACGCCATAATGATACTATGACACTGATTTGACGCCATCAATCAACCACTCAATCAATCAGCCAGTCAATCAATCAACTGAGTAATTTTCACGGTCCGTCCCTGTAACCTTATTAGACCATACCCTCCACCACCCCACACCACTTCACTGTGTGTGTGTGTGTGTGTGTGTGTGTGTGTGTGTGTGTGTGTGTTTTAGCAGTATTCTCATGCATATTTTCGACCTGTAGTTGATCAGCATCGGCACAATCCACAATAATAATAATAATAATAATAATAATAATAATAATAATATAACTAATGATATGCCACTACTACCACCATACTATTACCATTGCTACTGCAGCTACTACTACTACTACCTATAATAATAATAATAATAATAATAATAATAATATCCTTTTAATTCCTCAAAAGCACCAGTTCTCAAGAAATTCAGTAGCGCCCTCAACACGTTTGCATCTTTACATTTACCTTTACATTTACAAAAACACTGACGTTATTCATATACAAAACGAACTTCATCTGAAAAAGTGGCAGAAACTAACTCTTGTAATCATCCATTCACTACACTGTCAAGATCGTAGGTTTGTGAAAAGAGGAAGACTTTGAGATGCCCCTTAAGCAACAGAAATGAACTGTCTCATGGATTTTTTGTACAGAAAATTAATAAAGGAAGGAGAGACAAATTTAGCACACAAAAAAATCCATACACCAGATTACAGATGTCCTCCGTTCACTGGAAAAGAGAGAGAGAGAGAGAGAGAGAGAGAGAGAGAGAGAAATCTATAATACAGCCTAGGTGTTGCACAGGAAAACGACCCATCGGAGAAAGATGACTAATGAGTAGTTCCTGGTTCTTCAAGCTGAAGGGATCATCGCCGCTTCGTAACATCGCATCCAGACGTACCGACGAAGTTTTCACAGGTTCAGCAAGATACTTCTGTTCGCCACGCGAACGAAAGTCGTGCTCAGTCACGCTGAGTGACAGCACTCACGCCACCAGCAGGAAGTTTGAGTGTCGAGAGGCAGGAGTGCTGTAGCGTGTGGGCAGCCTCCGCCTATGACCACACTCAGATGGGTATATCGCGACCCCCTTTACTGCCCCCTACAGCAGGATCAGCGACTGGGTTGGAGGGGTCCAAAACGAGGCTTTCGTTGTTGCCCTGGTGGTACTGGAGGGGTGTGGGGTAAGGCGGCGTCGTCTGCAGCAGCCTGGCGTGGTGAGCAATATTGACTGTGTGGAGGGGGACGCCGCCCCCCACACGCCCGGGCCTTCTGACGGTGTCCGGAGGCCGAAAACAAGCGAACCCTCACCTGCCTCGCCAGGCAGTAACACTATACTCTTTTACCACCTTGGTGTTGGAAGAGGGTTACACCTTATTCCCTGAAAAGATAACGGTGAACTGAGGAAAAGGTTAACTAGCCTACAGTCCACCGGGTTCACTTTCAAATGAGCCTGGGAGTGCTGCTACTACAGCACTATAGTCTTGCTCCTTGTAGGCAATTATGCCACGCTTAGATGACACTTTTCGAACTACAGGCGTTCGAAACCCCTTCAATGTTATATATAATTCCAAAATTGGAAGTATATAAAGTAAAGAATTAAAGTAAAATAGAGAATACTAAGTTATGGGTACATGAGTCTCCTTGGTTACCATTGTTCATTTTTTTTAACCTGGCGGAGATTATCGTTGTCACCTGTTTACCGTTGCTCAGTGACAAAATAAGAGAGATGCTACAGTACACCTTTACATCCTCTCCATAGCACTTCTTCGTGACCAGTGACTGACACCACATTCTAGTGTTATTTTTTTCTAATATATCAACACTAAAAATGGACAGATCGCAATTTTACGCCAAGTTAAAGTCAAAACACTAATCAAATCAACCCTCCAATCTGACTACACTGCCATGACCACAGCTGAAAGGGGTTGGGGATCTTTGTCAGCTTAGATCTGATGGATTGAGTGAACATTTTAGTGCCAGGCGACCGAGGCCACTTGACACTAAGGTAAAGAATGGTAATGGCAGGGAGGGAAAAGGTGAAGGCAAAGGTTCCCTCACGAGAAATTTGATGGCACAGTCGGTATCAACAGAGTGCGACAGTTCACAGTGAAATAATATAGTAGGCGGTGGGAGATTCGACGTAGATAGAGTCAACGTTGGTAGTGTCCTCGTTGGCAGACTCCGTGTAGACAGAGTCAAAGTATGTGCGAGTTCCTGTCTTGAGGGCAGTGGGATTCCCAGCCTCCAACACCCCCTCCCTTTTAGTTGCCTCTTACGACACGCAGGGAATACGAGGGTAGTATTCTACTTCCCCTGTACCCAGAGGATCCCCCTTCCCAAGGGAGTTAGTCAGGTTGCAACAAACGTGGTACGGTAGTTATTAAGTAGGAATAAGTCTCCTTGGTTACTAGTCAGATCGACCCTGCAATATGACTACAATTGACTGTCGTATACACTTGGCTGTACATTATGCTGAAACGAGTAAGACATCTTTGTCAGGCAGAACAAATGTACTACAGCGCAATTAGGACAATGTTCAGTGAAGGTCGTGTTAGCACCGAGGACACGGAGTGTACGATTCCGTGACAGTATAGCCTTCAACATGGCCATTACGTACTGAAGACTCCTCCTTGACGATCTGTGGATTATTACTGCTTGTTATTCCTTTGTATGATATTTATGTGTCTTATATCGCCTCTCTCTCTCTCTCTCTCTCTCTCTCTCTCTCGCCCGTCATTCACCCCCACCAAAATCGATGTAAGTGGGAGTCTGCCAAGGTCACCCCTGATCTCTCTCTCTCTCTCTCTCTCTCTCTCTCTCTCTCTCTCTCTCTCTCTCTCTCTCTCTCTCTCTCCATTGACCTCAGAATGGCCTCTGACCTTGTTTCTTCTACCCTGTCTCACCTTTTAACCTCTCCCTTTACCTCTGACTCTCTCTCTCTCTCTCTCTCTCTCTCTCTCTCTCTCTCTCTCTCTCAGATCGATAGTTTTACTCTTTAATTCCTTAGCTACATCCTTCAGTCTATCGATCATACTCTCCAGTCTATCGACCAAACTCTCTCTCTCTCTCTCTCTCTCTCTCTCTCGTTTCTTTCATTTCCTTATCCCAATTAACCTCTCAGAATTTCTCACTTACTCCTTCTGTCATTCTCTCAATTTACTTTTTACTGTCATCTTTCTTCCCTACCTCTCCCTCCACATACCTCCCGTCCCTCCTTCCCTCTCTCCTTTTCCCCTCCTCCCTCCCTCCCTCCTTCCCTCGTGTCAGCTTTTGACATCCATATTATCTTTGACTCCTTCTCTCCCTCCCCTCCCCTTTCCCTTCTCTTCCCTCCCTCCCCTCCCCTCTCTTTCCACTCAATTTCTTTCCTCCTCTTCCTTTCCTCTTCTCTGTCTTTCTTCCCACGTCCCCCTCATATCTTTCTCTTCGCTCCCGCAATATACATTTATCAACATCTCGTCTTTCTTCCCTCCTACCTCTCCCATCTTGTTCACTTTTTCCTCTCTTCATTATCCCTTCCTCCTCCTATATACTTCTCTTCCTCTCTTCATCATCTCTTCTTTCTCCTACATACGTTTCTCTTATGTCTTCCTTCTTCACTCCTACCTTTCCTTTCTCCCTCCTGTCCTTCTCTTCCAAATTATGTGGTCCTTGTATTTTTCTTCCTCAAATATTAACATCCTCTTCAACCTCTTCCCCTTCCTTTCTCCAGCGTTCCTCCTTTCATACTTTTTCCTCCGCCCTTTCATTCTCTCTATCTCCCTCTTTCCCTTTCTCTTTGTCTCTCCCTTCCTTCTCCAAGTTCCTCTTGTTATTGTCTTATTTTTCGACAGCCTCCCTTCCTCCATGTTTTCATTCTTACCACTCTGTGTCCCCCTTCCATCTCTCTCTTTTTCTCTGTCTGTTCCCCCTTCCTTCTCTCTCTTTCTCTCTCTAAAACCTTATTGATCCAAGACACTCCCCCTCACTAAGCCCCTGACTCAAGATGATGATAATGACCATGATGAACGAATTTGTGTCTCGTGACGATTTTATTCAGCTAAGGACACATTTTTCGAACTGGATGGGTTAGATGCAGCCTTCAATCTTGTTTTCCTATCCTTGTCTGATAGTTATGTTAGTTATAAGCTTTCCTGTAATAAACAGCCTCGATAGGACCACTAAGTCTTTTGCTGTTTACTTTCCATTGTACTCATTTGAACTCCTTTCCAGGCCCCCATTAACCCTATGAGTCTTCGTAAGCTGAGAAAAATCGTCTTTTAGCTGCAAGAATAAGCTAAAAATGAAAGACTGCCAATATTCAAAAGCGAATGCACAAAGGTCACCACACAACAACAGTATACACCCCCCCACCTCTTCGCAAAAGGCGGTAAACTCTAAGGATTCGTGTTACATCATTTCGCTAAGTACATGTGTTTGTATGTTTTGGCCTTTGAACCCATAAAATGAGAAAGGTGTGTCAGGGTATCTGTCTAATGATCAAATGTACCAAGCCTGAACTGAACTGATGAAATGAAAGGAATACTGATAAACTGGAAAGTGTTTGGAAGAAAGGAGGAGGAGGAGGAGGAGGAGGAGGAGGATCTGAGCAAAGTTTAAAAATGAGAGAGAAAAGAAAAAAAAGAATGAAAATGGAAATGAAAGAAATAGGACAGTAAAATCAGGACCGTAAAAAGGCGTTGATGTAGTGAAGGGTCAAAGTTCAAAGTAAATTAGGACAGGTTAGAGCACTTTCATCCAGGTGAGGAGGAGGAGGAAGAGGGGGAGAGGGTGAGGTGAGGAGGGAGTGTGGGGTTGGGGAGGGAGGATGCTGAATGGTGAGAAGGGGATGGGGGATAAGAAGTTGATGATGGGAGGAGGGGGAGGGTATGGCGGGGAGTAGGGGGTGGGGATGGATAAAAAGTGGAGGTGGGGGAGCAGAGGGACCTAAGGGGCTTTTTAACATTCCGTGGGAGTTGAGGCAGAAGTTGAAGAGGGGGAGGAGGGGAGGGACGGGTAAGAGGTGGGGAGACGGGGAGAGGGATGAGATGAGGAGAGGGAAGTGAGAGATTGAGGAGCGAAGGAGAGAGGGAGAGAAGAGAAGAGGAAATAGAGAGAGAAGAGAAAAGGAGGAGAGGATGTAAAGAAACATACAGCAGAGGAAATGTGAAGAGAGGTGAAAGAGAAGAAAGGAAAGATGGAGATTATGAACAGATGAAGGAGAAGAAGGAAGAGGAAGAGAGAGAAGCAGGGAAAGAGGAAGGAGACCAAATGAGGAAAGGAAGAAAGGAGAAAAAGAAAAGGAAACAAGGGTGAGTAGGGATGAAGAAAGTAAGGGAGGAAAGAGGAGACATGAGAAGAGGTGGAGAGAGAGAGAGAGAGAGAGGAATCATTATCACCATAACCTCATTTCCAACGTACCGTACAAATCAGGTCTCTCCATGGGAATCAGAGAGAGAGAGAGAGAGAAAGCACACGTGTCAACCTATCTATACATACATCTGTGCAATTATTGGTGTACAGATCAAAGTGCGAGTTTGTGTGAGTGTGTGGGTGTAAGTGCGTGCCTGTGTGTGCCTGCGTGTGATCTAAAAAGGCAATCACCAAGGAAATATTGATTTCGATCCGACGCGGCAGAACAGCATCATACGTCCGCCAACACCGTAACTCTCGCCTCCACATGCCATCTCTCTTTCTCTTTCTCTCAGTAAAACCTCAACCATTTTTCAACTCATAGGGAAAATCTTAATATTTTCTTAATTACCTTCTTGTAGCATTAGAGGTAAAAGCTAGGAGGGAAAAGAATAGTTGTAGTCGAAAGCTAAGTTCCTTGAAGCGGGAAAAGCTATTGTGCCATTCATTCTATCATTTAAACACTGCGTAAAAATCCCAATCCTTTTCTGACACAGTTTCGAGTAGATTTTGAGGTGAAAACTAGAAAACAAAAGGTAATAGCAGATAAAAGACAATAAATGAACAGAAAGATAACGGCAACGTGAGAGGGGAAAGTTATCATACCGTTCACCTACTTTCCCTAAACAATTGGTCCATCATTTCTCAGGCCCTGGTTAAAAATCCAAATAATTTTCTTACATAATTCCAAGTAGATTTTTAGGTGAAAGCTAGTAGATAAAAGATGATGGAGTAGAGGTTAAAGTTGAGGTACAATGAGAGGCCACGAAGGATGAAATAGATGAGGTTGTGCTGTACCCGGGAGGATCATTACCCCATTGCTCTGGCTAAATGACATCTGTATTTCCCTCGGCATCGGTGAAGACAAATGGATGCGGTGAAGAATGACTGAATGACGTGGGGCTTCGCGTATCCTCTCTCTCTCTCTCTCTCTCTCTCTCTCTTTCTCTCTCTCTCTCTCTCACACACACACACACACACAGCCTGAAACAACCATTTCTCCATCTTGAAAGCTGAGTTGTAACAAGAGTAATACTAGAATGTGATGCTTGTAACGATGAAGTGGTGTGGAAAAGATACTGTCCAGGCTCAGAATTTCACGCAGCTACGACCAGATATTCAAGGGAGTGACCCAGTTCCCTCAGACGAAAAGAAAATAGTGTGAGACCAGACCATGGCCCACCCTTCCACGAAATTTCACTGGAATTCATTGAGAACTTTTGGAGATAACGTCTGGGCAAACAGACAAACAAACATAGGTGAATACATTACCTCCTCCGACGTCGTTGGCGGAGGTAATAACAATAAAAAAAAAATGAATAAAACTCTGGGCAAATTTTATCTGTTGTTTAACAGTTTCGGATTTGTCAGTTTTGTGCGTCAGTATTTCATTTCAAATCTAAACTTTCATTTTGTTATTTAATTCAACACTATCTCTCATCTCTTGCTTTTATTCTCATTTGACTGGCAATAATACTCTCTCTCTCTCTCTCTCTCTCTCTCTCTCTTCACTTTCATTTGCGTCAGTGTTATTTCAAATGTCAAAGTTTATTCTCTCTCTCTCTCTCTCTCTCTCTCTCTCACACACACACACACACACACACACACACACACACACACACACACACACACACACACACACACACACACACACACACACACACACACACACACACTCACACACACACACACACATTTGCGCCATCGTCATTCTTGGTAATTTCGTGTTTTTTTTTTTTCATTATTACCATATCGTTATTACGTTTTACAAAATTGAATTGGGAGCAAAAGGAGGAGGAGGAAGTTGGGAAAATTATGATACTGAAAAGATGTGATGATGATGATGATGATGAGGAGGAGGAGGAGGAAGAAGAAAAGGAGAGAAGGAAGAATAAGAGGAGGAGGATAATAGTGATGATACTGGTTAAAAGAAAGGAGTGATGATAATGATGATGACGATGATGATGATGATGATGATGATGGAGAAAAAACGGGCAAAAACATCAACTGCAATAAGAATCATTAATCAATTGAAAAAAAAAAGATTAATAATTCCACAAAGATGAGAAACATATGATATAAAATGAATTTACGGAACCAAAAAACACTACAAAAAATAAGAGAGAGAGAGAGAGAGAGAGAGAGAGAGAGAGAGAGAGGAAAAATATTAATGTTTACAAGCATGAAATATTTTTGTCAGTTCCAGAGTTCACCTTTGACCTTGTAGTGTGATATAGGAGAAAAT
This sequence comes from Coenobita brevimanus, assembly GCF_032717465.1. Classification (NCBI taxonomy): domain Eukaryota; kingdom Metazoa; phylum Arthropoda; class Malacostraca; order Decapoda; family Coenobitidae; genus Coenobita; species Coenobita brevimanus. Next base: position 50,660,232 of record NC_137037.1, read on the forward strand.
GTCAGAGAGAGAGAGAGAGAGAGCCCTCATAGGTGTAGAGTAACGACTGATAAGAGAATGGAAAGGTGGAGGGGAGATAAGGGGAGGGGAGGAGGGGAGGGGAGAGAAGGGGAGGAAAGTGAGAAAAGAAATGATGGAAAGTGAAGTACAGGAAAGAGATAGTGAAAGTGAAAGAAAGCATTGAGAGAGAGAGAGAGAGAGAGATAGATAGATAGATAGAGAGAGAGAGAGAGAGAGCCTTTCTAAAGTTCCCTCTCTTTGGCCTTCGCTTCCTCTCTTCCTCCCCCTTTCCCTCTCTCTTTCTCTCATCTTTCTCTCTTTCTCCCCACTCTCCCTGCACCCCTCCTGTCTCTCAGATCAAATGCACATTATTGGAAAGGCTGAGAGAGAGAGAGAGAGAGAGAGAGAGAGAGAGAGAGAGAGAGAGGAAGGAGGCTGTCTGAGAGGGACTGGAGGACTTCCGTGTGAGGTTGAAGTGAGATGAGGAAGACAAGGCATGGAGGAGGAGGAGGAGGAATAATGATGATGATGAGGATGAAGAGGAGGAGGAGGAGGAGGAGGAAAGAAGAGAAGAAACGGAATGACGAGAAGGAGGAGAATGAGGAAGAGAAGGGGCGAGATGGATGTCGTGGGACCTTCAAGTGACTCTACACTGAATGATACCGATTTTTTAAACTAGGAAATCAATCACTACGTCGCCTGGTTACAATATAAACACATGGACGCCTGATAGTCTAGTGGGTTCAGACGCTTCTATCTGAGGGCTGGTTGGAGTTTATGCTCAGAGGGGCAAGTAGTACTATATCAAGTGAGTGGATGGTGAGTCTCCCTGTACCACAAACTAACCATTAATACGTGTTAAAATAATCAGACGCACATTACCCGGATAAACCTCATAAATTAATCCTAAACGTAACTGCATGTACACCATAAATAAACCAAATAGTACCGAGATTACACATTGATTACATGTACACATTATATTCACTAAACGTAACACTAATCAGAAAACGCAAATAAGATAAACTTCACAATAACACACACCAAAAACCACAGTAACATAAATACGAAAAAACACACACACACAACACCTAACATAACAGAACATACGAAAAACATAACACCTAACAAAATACACAAATAAAGATTACCAACATTGCCAAGGAAATGCATTGTGCGAGATGGTGTGACATAGCAAGAACAAAGGATGACGAAATATGTGTTTGTATTGATCTTTAACTCAACATATCCCTTTGAAAAGCCTTAAATACTTAAATAAACAAACAAACATATAAATAAATGAATAAATAAATATAACGGGTGTCTGGTGGTGATGGCCGAGGGAACAGTTCTGCCAAGTATGAAGAGAACTGGTTGGGAAATAAAAGAATGGCGCCAAAGTGAGAAGTGCTTGGAAGAAAGGAGGAGGAGAGGAGGAGGAGGAGAAGGAGAAGGAAGAGGAGGAGGAATACAGTATGTCTCTACACCACCTAAATAACAAATATAACAATAACACACAATAACATATAAGTAGGTGAGAAAAACAGGTTAACCACAAAACAATAACAAGATAAGCCAACACACTAAGATAAGCTGAATTAGCCACACACACACACACACACACACACACACACACACACACACACACACACACACACACACACACACACACACACACACACACACACACACACACACACACACACTCTCTCTCTCTCTCTCTCTCTCTCTCTCTCTCTCTCTCTATCATGTATATCTGTTTCCCTTACTATCACTCCCGTCTGTTTGTCTCCCTCTGTCTGTCTATCTGTCTAACCAGTATTTATATTATTACTACATATCTATTTCTTTATCAAATACTTGTATCTGTGTATCATCTATCTGTTTACCTATTCCTTTAACATATCTACATCTCTCTCTCTCTCTCTCTCTCTCTCTCTCTCTCTCTCTCTCTCTCTCTCTCTCTCTCTCTCTCTCTCTCTCGCATCCTTATCAGTTTCCTTCTTATCAGTCTAGTGTATCGCTTCCGCGTCTTCTCCATGCTCTTATCTACCCACTGTTCCTCAACGAAGATAAATTCAACACACATCCTCTTCAGTCTTCCCTTTGTAAAGTCGAGAGAGTTACGTAGAGAAAGTGCTTCCTCCCTTTATACTGAGAGACAAAGTTTTTGAGTTATTTTCCGCTGAAGCTAAAGGTAAGAGAGAACCTTCCCTTTATAGGAGTGTCCCTTTATAGCTCTCTCCCTTTGTACAGTTGTGGAGAGAGAGAGAGAGAGAGAGAGAGAGAGAGAGAGAGAGAGAGAGAGAGAGAGACCTCGGGCCCTTCCTGCTTTGCTCGCCTTGTCGCATTATTCACAACCTCGAGGGGATTTATGTGTCTAGAAAAACACTAAATATAACACCAGTCACGAAGAAGTGCTCTGGAAAGGACAGAAAACCGTAGCACTGTATCACCGAGATGTAACAACAGATTAACACTACGATGCTAGTCACGAAGATGTGCTATGAAAAAGAATGTAGAGCCGCAGCACTGTCTTTTGTCAGTGAGATGTAACAATAAATCAACATGAACGCTAGTCACGAAGAAGTGTTGTGGAATGGAGGTAGAGCTGTAGCATTCTTTTTCGTCGGGTGTAACAGGTCAACACTGAAGCTAGTCACGAAGAAGTGCTAAGAAGGAGTAAACGTGAAAGAACAGAGGGTGTTACATGCCTCCTTTTCGCTTTCCTCGGCAGTCCAAATTCGAAAAACAGAAAATCCATTAAAAAAAAAATCCATTGCGTAGATGCAGTGCGTATATGTAAAAAAAAAAAAGAAAAAAAAAATGATTCGCAGGGCTGTACTGGGATTTATTTTTTATTTCGTAACACTTTTCTCTTAGCGATTCATTCTGCGCGTTGCATATCAATATTATTTTGTATGTTACTGATGCAGGCTAAATCTTACTCTGATTTTTAAAAAGATTTCGTTGCAACTATTCCCAATCGAGTTATCCTCTTCGTTACACATTAATATTAGTCTGTATGTTATTGATGCAAGCTGTGTCGTACTCTGATTTTTAAAATATCGTAACAGCTATTCGTAACTGATTTATTCCATCGTTACACATCAATATCCTTATGCATGCCAGTGCTACAAACTATGTCAATATCCAAACATAAATAAATAAATGAATAAATAATAATAATAATAATAATAATAATAACAATAATAATAGGCAAACTAAATCGCTGAGGGACATTTGCTTCGAAGCCTCCAATGTCAACAAGAATAAGGCCCTAATTCCAAGCAACAATAATATTAACGCTTAGAAAGATGCCTTAGGAGTTACGGGAATGCTTACTCTGTGGGACGATGGGTATGGGCAGGTGTGAAAAGTGACCAGGTGGAGAGAGGTGTTGGATGTGTGTGTGTGTGTGTGTGTGTGTGTGTGTGTGTGTGTGTGTGTGTGTGTGTGTGTGTGTGTGTGTGTGTGTGTGTGTGTGTGTGTGTGTGTGATATAAGACAGACTGACTGGGACAAACATAGGTAGGTAGGTAGGTAGGCAAACACAGATAGGCAGGTAAGTAAGTAGGTAGGCAAGTAGGTAAACATATAGACAGACAGACAAACAGACAGATAGTTAGACAGACAAACAGATAGACAGACAGATAGAGACCTAACTTGACCTAAAATTCCCATCCCTCCACAATGAATGCCGGGTTGTAAAAATAAACACTAGAATATGATACCAGTCACGAAGAAGTGCTAGGGAGAGGACGTAGAGCCGCAGTATTACCTTATTCTGCCACTGAAATACGTGAAATAAGCTACAAAATGAAAATCAGAGCCAAGCTGAAGGAAGACTAGTAACCAAGGAGATGAATCGGTACCTCATATCCAAGGCTTATTAATATTCAAGCATGAGAGTATTTAAGATGAAGGGAATACAGTTACGTAATAGCACTTTTCATATGCCAGTGACCGAATTAATCGCTACTGTTAACGTAAGAGATAATGTATAAGGACACTGATAAGGATGTACAGTGGGGGGAAAGTGATTGGGAGACGTGTGTGTGTGTGTGTGTGTGTGTGTGTGTGTGTGTGTGTGTGTGTGTGTGTGTGTGAAAACGGCAGATGTGTCGGTGTGGACACAAAGGCTCGGCACGTGGACAAGGAAGCTCTCGCTCTCTCCCTCACGTACACACACACACACACACACACACACACACACACACACACACACACACACATACACACATTAATATCATCTTAGGTTAGAGGGAACGGAATACAAGAGTTGCCCCAAGAAAAAGAGAGTTATTTAGCAAAAAAAGGACAGTATAATGAAGAGGGTGACACAGATATCGACCAGAAGCGCAGTTGACATGAGAATGAGGGCAACAGTGCGGCAGAGGGATGAGTGCGGTGTATGAGGGAGGCTGGCTTGTGGCTCTGTTTGGATATGGATGCTCCCTAACACCTCTTCTTTAGCGATTTATTTTCGTACGCTACACTGGAGGGATTTAGGATGTGGCACAGAAGAGGATAGTAAGGTGTAATAATAAGAATAAATCGTAAGGTGTAATAATAAAAATAAATCGCACGGGAAAAGGTGTTACGGGCCTTGGTATGACAGGGGGGTAGTAGTGGTGGCATGAAATTCGATGACCCTTGATTTTGAGGCAGGAATGAGTCTCCTTGGTTACTAATCAAATCAATCCCCAAATCTTACTAAACTGGGCCATCTGTCGTGCTAGAACAAACTCGAAATAAACTTAGAGAGAGAGAGAGAATATAAGTCAGGAGAAATTCCTCAACTGCTGCAAGTGTTTCGAGAATACATATTACCAGCCCTCCCCCATTCTCTCTCTCTCTCTCTCTCTCTCTCTCTCCTATCTTCATAATTCTTTCTCCATCCCTCCTTTCATTCTTTCTTTTTCTTTCCCTCACTCTTTTCATTCGCTCACCTTTCCTTCCTTCCCTCCTCCCTTCTTTCTTACTGCTCCCTTCTCTTCCTTCATCCCTCCCTCCTTCCTTCCCTCCTCTCACCATTTCCGTCCCTAACTTGTTCAGAACTTGTAATGGTGGTCGTTCATCAGAGGGAGAGAGAGAGAGAGAGAGAGAGAGAGAGAGAGAGAGATTTCTGTCCCTACGCAGCAAGGACCCCTCTTTCTCTCTCTCTCTCATACATTACTCATTCCATGTAGGCAACCATTTAATCTCTTTATACAACTCATCTCTGCCTCGAACAAACAACACATTATACTCTATAATTACCTGTATATCAAGTGTGTGTGTGTGTGTGTGTGTGTGTGTGTGTGTGTGTGTGTGTGTGTGTGTGTGTGTGTGCAATATCCCCCCACACAGCTGCTACTCTGACTCAGATTTTCGCACTTGTGTAGTGGAGGGGGTGCGAGGGGGACGGCATGCCCCCCTCCCCCTTTTTTGTGATGTAAATAAATCCTGCTCGAAAGCTACCAGAGAGTGGCCGGTTCTCTGTGAGTGTGTGTGTGTGTGTGTGTGTGTGTGTGTGTGTGTGTGTGTGTGTGCGCGCATACACTACTTCCTGAATACTGATAGGCCTATATACTGTTTCCACACACACACACACACACACACACACACACACACACACACACACACACACACACACTTTTATCCCAAACCTTACATCAGTTGGCCCGAGAATTACGACCATAGCGATTCTCTCACAAAACCCTTGTACAGAAAACGATTACCTTGCAGTATACAGTAGACTCCGATAGATGATGATGATGATGATGATGATGATGATGGTGTGTGTGTGTGTGTGTGTGTGTGTGCGTAAAACCATATATTTCTAACATACTCTTGCATTTGTAAATTTTGTGCTATTTTCTGCTGTTTACTTTTTTGTAGATGTGAACGTGTGTGTGTGTGTGTGTGTGTGTGTGTGTGTGTGTGTGTGTGTGTGTGTGTGTAGAATAATGTGATTAAGTTGGATTTGAGATTGCTTATGGATCTGTCAATCTTATAGCCTCATTTTATATCTATCTGTCTACCTATCTGTCTGTCTGTGCGTCTGTCTATCCTGTTTTAATTCTGGAAGGGGTGACGACAAACAAATCGCCACCATGTCACCTGTCCTCTGCTATCAGGGTGCCCTATCAGCAACTCACATCACCCTCATGTCTCCACACCTTCTCTCCATATCATCCTCGGTCTCCCCCTCCCTCTTTCCCCCTCCACCTCCCTCACATACACTCTCCTAGTCAGTTTCTCATTTTCCATTTTCTTCACGTGGCTAAACCATCACAAGACATTTCTTCCAACATCCACATCAACCCCACAACCCTCCTTAATTTCATCATGTGTGTGTGTGTGTGTGTGTGTGTGTGTGTGTGTGTGTGTGTGTGTGTGTGTGTGTGTGTGTGTGTGAATTCGACCCCTCCAGCCTGACAATGCATCCTGTGAGGGGAATTAACAAAAATGTGCCTAACTTTTACGTCCATAACAACACTATCTCCCTCCCTCTCTCTCTCTCTCTCTCTCTCTCTCTCTCTCTCTCTCTCTCTCTCTTTGTATATATATCCTTAAAGATTTGTTTATTTTCATCTATATTTATCTCAGTATGTGTTTATAATTCTCTCTCTCTCTCTCTCTCTCTCTCTCTCTCTCTCTATTTATCTATCTATCTGTCTCGCATCCTCATATATGTGTATGTATTAACATGGAGAAGAGAGGAGTGGAGAGGAGAGGCGTCAAGTGGAAAGGCAACAAGGAGAGGAGAGGAGAGGAGAGGAGAGAAGAGAGGAGAAGAGAAAAGAAGAGGACAGGAGAGGAACAGAAATGGGAAGATGAAGAGGAGACGAGAAAAGAGGAGAGAGAAGAGGAGAAGGGAGGTAACTTAACTCCACACTTATTGCTCCACTTCCTCCAGACACTGATTCCACACTACTCCAATATTTCACCTCCTCATAAGCACCATGGGAACAGGGTTACGATGATGTGATGATGATGATGATGATGATGATGATAAGAAGGAGGAGGAGGAGAAGGAAGAAGAGGGGGGGATACTGATGATGACGACGAGTAATAATAATAATAATAATAATAATAATAATAACAATAATACTGACAGGAAGGATGGGACTGGAGTGTATTGGTGTTGTGGTAAGGAGGGGTTGACTGAGATGGTTTGGACATGTGGAGAGGATGGAGGATGGCGATTGGGTGTGGAAGGCGAGAAGTGTGAATGTCGGGGATAGGGTTACGAGAGGCAGCGCAAGAAGACCTAGGACGAGGTCATAGAGTGTGACCTCAAGGACAAGGGACTGAATTGGGAGGCTGCCAGAGATCCAGCAGCATGGAAAGCCGCCATTAGGTGACCAAGGCCTAATGATGATGATGATGATGATGATGATGATGATGATGATGATGTTGATGATGATGACGACGACAAGCCCTAACCATCATAGCATTTCAAAATCCCCCCTTCTCTCTCTCTCTCTCTCTCTCTCTCTCTCTCTCTCTCTCTCTTTCTCTCTCACTTTTTTGCCTCCCGTCGACCTCACAGGACAGCGTCGGATCATTATCAGGCCTGTCCTAATACGGAATGGGGTACAGCCGGGCGCAAAAACGACACGAAAAATTAGGAGCACATATATCGACTTTCCCTGACCCTACCTCAAGGCTGACGCTACCTTTTGTGAGGAATGTATGAAACGCTTGGAATCCACACACACACACACACACACACACACACACACACACGTAGATATATGTATGTATCTAATGTTGCATCTCTTTCGTCACCATCATCATCATCATCATCATCATTAAGCCATACTCCGCAAGTCCTCTGCTAAACTATCGCTTCCTCAACTTTCCCTACCAATCTCTACTATGCTCTTGTTGCACACTAATTCCCCCAATATTCCTCACTTATTTCTTCATTATAAGTGACATAAGTATCTCTAAATTTATCTGTGACACTTATCCTCCAAGTTTCAAATGTGCTGGCCTGAGATGAAACGTTCTGAAACATATGAAGTGACTGGGAAACTGAATAGGAAAAATACCGATGCAAGAGGAGGTAGATGATTACAGTGAGCCTTGAAAATGTTGAAATTGGCTTGTACAAGGTAAGAGAGAGAGAGAGAGAGAGAGAGAGAGAGAGAGAGAGAGAGAATGTGTACGTAGTCTCCCCTTTCTCTCTCTCTCTCTCTCTCTCTCTCTCACTGAAGGCCCTCTGGTTCTTGTGAGATGACGTTCCTTTTGCAACCACCGCGTTCACCTCTCACTCACAGACTCTCACTTCCTCTCTCACTATTTCACTTGCACTCGCCCACTTCCTCATTCACACTCCCATCTCAGACACCCCCACTTTTTCCTCCACTCGCTCTCTTTCACTTGCTCTCAGCCTCACACACACTACCACTTCCTATCACACTCCCTCTTCCTCTCTCATGTCCTCATTTTCACTCGCTCACTTACTCACAGTCACTCTCAGTCACTCATTTCTTCGCTGTCATTCACCCTTCGTCTTTCACACTTTTTCACTCTTACACACACACTCACTCTTTCATACTTACCTTAACACACTCACTTTCACGCTCTCACTCATACTCCTTACTCACTCAGCCTCCATTTACTCACATTTCACTCGCTCACTCTCTCACTCTCGTATTTTTGTCGAGAGAGTGAGGGTGGAAAGGGGGGAGGCAGGAGGTTGTAGGTGGAGAGAGAGAGAGAGAGAGAGAGAGAGAGAGACATTCACAATACCAATTCATACATACAATTAACATATAAGCCTTAAGGAAGTCAACCAGGCTGTCTCTGCAAATACTAACAGTCGGCCGTGGCATCTAAGAGCAACAATTAGAGGTCAACAGTAAGCCAACAGGAAGGGGACAGAGGAGCTAGGAGGAATAAGACGATGTACAGGGTTAGCAGGCTGGGGTGGGGTGTTGGGGGGGATGGAAAACGACAATGAGTAGGGATAAAAGTGCAGCAATGAATATACCAGTGGATTAAAATATCTGATTCCAATTTTTCATTTTGTGGTTTTGATGGGGACGCTACATCTTTCCCTAAATTGGACATAGCTTGTGAGGAGAGAGTGGAGGGAAGGGAAAGCGAGGGAGATGGGGAATGAAGAGGAGAGGGGAGAAGGGAGTAGAGGGATGGGAAAAGGAAGAAGGAGAGAAGAGGAAAGAAGGAAAGAGAAAGGGAATGGAAGGAGAGGAAAGATGGGAGAAAAGCATAGGGGAGGGACGAGGACTGGAGAGGAGAGGACGAGAGAGAGGTGCCATGATGACGAAATCCACGGTCTAAAGGTTCGACACAGCCACAAAGAACCCCATCCCATCAATATTCCCCTCTGTGACAATGCGACAAGAAGCAGGTGTGGAATTAACCTTTTATTTTTATCAGCAAGTGTTGTCTGGCCGGAGTCGCTATGTTACGCAAACAGGCGGCACCACACAAAACAAGGGGGAAGGAGGAGGAGGAGGAGGAGGTGGTGGTGGTGGTGGTAGGCACAGGGTGAGGGGAGAGGGAGGAGGAGGGATAGGAGAGGAACTGGGAGAAGGTAAGAGAGAGAGAGAAGGGGAGAAACGGGATGAGGTGGAAGTGTAATGGGGAAAGGGGTATGGGAGAGAAGAGGCAGGGAAGGTTGGGAGAGAGGAGGGAGAAGGTTGAGAGAGGAGAGGGGGGAAGGGGAAGAAAGGGGAGGAGACGAGAAATGGAATGGGAAAGCTTGAAGAGGTCTGCTATTAGGAGGAAGGGTAATACCGTCACGATACACAGGCGGAGTAGTTGAACACAGGTGGAGGAGTGGAATACAGGCTGAGAAGTGCAACAAGGGGTGGAAGAGAAGTGACGGAGTGGACAAAGAGTGGAACAGAGGTTGAAGAATGGAACAGGGTGGAGAACAGTACGATGAAGTAGACGAAGGAGGGAAGAGGTGGGGATGGGGAGGTAAAATGTCAGGGCTGTAGGGCAGACGTCAAGCCCTATCCCCCACCTCCACACACCTGTCTCTCCCACCCCACACACCTGTAATCAGCACACACACACACACACCTGCATTTATAACCACGCCAAGGCCTATTGTTCTGGTCTAAAAGTTCAATCGAATATCACCTAGAGTAACGTAAGTCAGACCCCAATGTAACCCAATGAAACCAAACTTAATCACAATAAAATCTATCAGTATTTCTCTTTCCTTATCTTTTCCCTTGCCCGACTCTCCCCCCCTCAAAAATAATAATAATAATAATAATAATAATAATCTGGCTTAACGAAATAAAAAACGACGTGCTCAAATCCAGCCAAACTTAATCCAGTTCAACTGAACCCACCCAAACGACAGCAAAGCGTGCCTGACCTAATTTAACCAAACTTTACCTACCCTACACTATTGTCGTTGATTCGTGTTGTCCAAAGTGTTTTAAAAATTATATAGCTAAGCCTACTATAACTGTGGTGCTCTCTCTCTCTCTCTCTCTCTCTCTCTCTCAAACCCCCACAAGAAAAACTCCCTACCAACCTACGTATCATCTCCAGTAATTACTTCTCAATGGCCTAGCATCCAACCTCAAGGCTAATTATCCCACGTAATTAGCCTCCTGCGGTTATTTAGCATTCATTAGTTTCATTTATTAACTAATTTATCTAATTACTTACTGGGTAATTGACGGGATGGTGGAAATTGTTGGGATTGAGAGAGAGAGAGAGAGAGAGCACTACCACTACAACAACCTTCCAATTCCCTCCATTGGAAAGGTCAAAGTAGCGTTTAAAAATGCGTAGGAAATTTATTGAATATTTTGTGGATCATTAGGCCGAAGAAGGAAGTAAAAACTGAGGGAGAGAGAGGAATAGCTGCTGAATAGATAGATAGACAGATAGATAGATAGAAATAGATAGGGACAAACGGATAGATAGATATAAACAGACGGACTGACAGATACATAGAGAGATAAGGGGAGTAAATGAGGTAGAAATATGGAGAAATGAGAGAGAGAGAGAGAGAGAGAGAGAGAATATTAAGAAAGGACATAACGTGAGGCAAGAAATGGAGATAGGATAGGAGGAAGGTTGGAAAGAACTAGAAGAAGAGGAGGAGGAGGAGGAGGAGGAGGAGGAGGAGGAGGAGGAGGAGGAGGAGGAGAAGAAGAAGACTGAGGAGAAAGAGAGATAAAGAAAGAAAGGAAGAGAGAGAGAGAGAGAGACAAGGAAACGAAAGCAATTTTAAGTAAACCATAGCAGTAAAGTGTGAGAGAGAAAAGGAAAGAGGAGGAACAGACACTGGTATTGGGCAAAGAAGAGATGTAATAGATAGAAGGCGATAGACGGGGAGTATGGAAGGAAGGTCTGGGTCGAGAGCAAGGAGATATTAACCCTCTGAGTGGTAGATAGAAAGATAAATAGATAACTGACAGGAAGAAGATAGACGCAGATAGAGATACATTATAGATAGATATGTAGATAGATAGATGGATAGACTGGTAGATAGACATATAGATAGATAAATGCGGTTAGAAAACGGGTGTACGGAAGGAAGACGAAAGTACTGTAAATGCCAAGGAGACTTAAGGCGCCTGGTATCCTGTACTCGTTTGGCCGATAGATATATGGACAGATAGATGGATAGACAGATAGACAGAGATAGATAGATAGATAGACAGATAGACAAATGTAGTGAGAAAACAGGAGTAGGGAGGGAAGACTAAAGTAAATACCAAGGAGACTTACATTACCCTGTCCTGTAACCCTGATAGATAAACAAATAGATAGACTGATAAACAAATAGATAGACTGATAGACATATAGATAGATAGATAGACGTCAGAAAACGGGAATAGGGGAGACTAAATACCAAGGAGATTTAGGCTGGTCTGTGCCCTTTACTCCTTCGTCGCCCACCAGGTGAGAGAGGGAAATTAACGGTGGCACAGGTGAGGGCAAGGCCAGGGTGAGAGAGAGAGAGAGAGAGAGCATGTAGGATACTCTTCACAAAATGAACATAGCAAATAGACAGATAGATAGATAGACATATAAAGTTAGATTCTTATACTTAAAGACAGACAGATAGATGGATAGATAGATAGATACGCTGATAGATAAAGCGAGACTGATAGATAGACAAGATTGCACGCTTCATTGCACTGCTCGCGTTTTGCAATATTGAAATCTCATGCACAACTCTACTCCTGTTTCAACAGCCTTTCGTTTTGGTGTGTGTGTGTGTGTGTGTGTGTGTGTGTGTGTGTTAGAAAGAGTGAGTGGATGACAGCGAGGGAGGGAGTAAACGGAAATGAAAGTGAGTGAATGAGAAAGTGAGGGAGCGAGTGTCAGTGAGGAAAGTGAGCGAGTGAATGACAGGGAATGAGTGATCGACAGAATGTGGGTTAGCGAGTGATAGTGAATTAAAAATGAGAGAGAGAGAGAGAGAGAGAGAGAGGGTAAAACATTCATAAATACAGATAAATAAAGATACATATAAACATACAGATTCAAACTTCTGGATAGATAGATAGACAGATAGATGGAGATAAGTATATAGACAGACAGACAGACAGACAGGAAGGTAGACAGAAAGACAGACAGACAGACGGGTGACACACACACACACACACACACACACACACACACACACACACACACACAGGAAGAAATAAAATACACGCCAGTGCTGAGTTCCCATGAGTTTAGATAGCGAGGGAAATAAACAGGGAAACTGGGTTGTAGGTGAATGACATTGTGTGTGTGTGTGTGTGTGTGTGTGTGTGTGTGTGTGTGTGTGTGTGTGTGTGTGTGTGTGAGAGAGAGAGAGAGAGAGAGAGATGAAATGCTAGGGCCTTTGTTTTAACTGGTTTGAGAGAGAGAGAGAGAGAGAGAGAGAGAGAGAGACGCCGTTTTGCCCCCACCCCCCTTAGCATCGGTCATTGAACCTTTTCCCACGTCATTCCAACGCCACCAACTCTACCTTCCTATATATCTATCTGTCTATCTACCTATATATCTATCTCTCTATCCACCTCTATATCTATCTGTCTATCTATTTGTCTTTGTCTGCCTATCTGTTTCTTCCTATATTTCTTTTTATATCTATTTTTATATGTATGTCTTTGTCTGCCTACCTGTCTATCTATTTGTCTGTCTCTTCTGTTTGTCTAGTCTGTATCTATGCCTGTCTGCTCTCTACCTCTGTCTATTTATATATACAGTATATCTATAAATATCCATCCATCTATCTGTTTATCTATCTATCTGTCTGTCCACATATGCATCTATTTAAATATCTCTTACTCTATCCTTCTACCTACCTAACTTTTTCCTACCTGCTTAACTACCCACCTAAATACCTATCTATCTACCTATCTATCTATCTATCTATCTATCTATCTATCACCTCCTGCTATTCCACGCCATCCTCCCTCATATATTCTTCCATTTCGCAAAACTAACTGGACAAAGAATAAAATCTGTCTGTCGTGTCCCATAGCTGAGATAGGGTTAACCTGCTCACTCATGGAAGTTTTTAACCCTCGTAGTGTCTCTCTCTCTCTCTCTCTCTCTCTCTCTCTCTCTCACACACACACACACACACACACACACACACACACACACACACACACACACACACACACACACACACACACACACACACACACACACACACACACACCGAGAACGTGTCTGAAATAAAAAAATGTGAATAACCTCAATCACTTTGTCTGCCTGTGTCTATTTACCTACATACCTATCTCTGCTTATCTGTCTATCTATCTGTCAATCTATCTATACAGGGGTGTCGTAGAAAAATGTCCTTATAATATCGTCAGTAATTGCAGCTCCACAACGGCTGAGAATAATGCTTATGCTGAGAGACAATCCTTCCCTCAGCATTACTCCACGAACGTCATGAAGTTTCTCAGATATATATGAAAGGAGGGGCAGAAGGGTAGAGGTGACAGGAACAGGGAAGACAGACAGACAGGTAAGGGCAGGTAACAGGGGTAGAGGCGACAGGGACAGGGAAGACAGACAGACAGGTAAGGACAGGTATCGGGGTAGACACAAAAGGAACAGGGGCAGGGTAGGTAGGCAAGACAGGTAGCAGGGTAGAAGCCAAAAGGACAGGGACAGGGGAGGACAGACAGACAGGTGAGGGCAGGTAAAAGGGGTAGACATGAAAGGACAGGGTAGGTAGGTACGACAGGTAAAAGGGTAGAAGCCAAAAGGACAGGGACAGGGGAGGACAGACAGACAGGTAGACGGCAGGTAACACGAGCTTAGGCAGGCCAGACGGAGGCTAGACACCTTAGGGGCGGGGGGTCTGGGTCTTTTGTTGAGGGTACGTGGGTATAAAATGTGGTGGAGGGAAGGGTGGCTGAGCTAGGGTGAGGGGAGGGAGAGAAATGACGGAATGTGAGGGGGGAGAAGGAGGGAGGTGAAGGAACGGGAGAGAAGGCGAGGGAGTGTGGGAGAAGGGGAGGGGGAGAGGAGGGAGAAGAAGACAGAAATTAAGACATGAGAGAAGAGAAAAGAAAGGAAATGTTGAAATGAGGATAAGGAAAGAAAACAAAGGCATCAGGAAAGGAAGATGACAAGGAAGGGGAAAGGCAGGATTGATGGAGAGGAAGGAGGGACTGTGGGAAGGAGGAAAGACGGAAGGTGAATGAGTGGCGAGGGATGGAGAGTGGAAGGAAGGAAGGAAACTGAGGAGGGAATGAAAAAAGGAAGGAAAAGTGGAAAGGAAGGCAGGAAGGAATGAGACTGAGGAGGAAAGGCAGGAGTGAGGAAAGCGGTGGTCATGTCCTGGAGTTTATAGCGACATAAAAAAAGACACTAGGTGGAAAAGAGAAGGGAGTGGACGAGGGAAAGAAGGAAAGAGAGAGAGAATGGGAGGGAAGGAGGGAGGGAGTAAGGGAAGGAGGAAGGGATGGGGAAAGGGAGAGAAGAGGGAGGGAGAGGGATAATGGAGAAAGGGAGGGGGGAGGAGGAACGAGGGGAGGTAAAGAAACAGGGGGAGGGAGGGAGGGAGGGGGGAAGAGGAACGAGGGGAGGTAAAGAAACAGGGGGAGGGAGAGAGGGAGGGAGGGAAGAGGAACGAGGGGAGGTAAAGAAACAGGGGGAGGGAGGAAGGGGAGAGGTACAAGAACAGGGGGAGGGAGGGAAGGGAGGGTGATGGAGATGGATGAAGGGTTAGGGAGGGAGGGAGAGATGAGGGGAGGAGAAAGAGGATGACAAGTGAGAAAGGGAGGGAAGGAGGGAGGGAAGAAAAAAGACAGAGGTTCGTTTGAGAGAGAGAGAGAGAGAGAGAGAGAGAGAGAGAGAGAGAGGTGGGAAGGAGTGCAGAGATTTTCACCGGTTTATAAAATTACTAATCAACCAGGTAATATATGTAAAAATCAGGCGCTATAAAGTATGGGAAAGGGTTAAGGGAGATAGAAAATGATGCAAAGTAGATAAAGAGCCGTACCCGCAACACAAGAGAACCCCTAAGCCTTATGGAGCCGTACCCGCAACACAAAAGAACCCCTAAGCCTTATAACTGGACCCACTTGTATATAAAATAGGCCTCAGAGGGTGAACTAACTTGCTACCTTTCTTATAATAATAATAATAATAATAATAATAATAATAATAGTAGTGGTAGTAGTGGTCGAGGTGGTGGTGGTAGTACTAGTAAAAACAAGAACAGAAACCTAATAATAATAATAATAATAATAATAAATGGTTCCTTCCTTTTCCTGGCTGTTCCATAATTAATACACTCCATCGTCTCAAAAGCCTTAGTGGGTGGTTTAACAAGATCAACATTAATTAGAACACACACACACACACACACACACACACACACACACACACACACACACACACACACACACACACACACACACACACACACACACACACACACACACACACACGATTTTTCTTCCACTAATCTGAAAAAACAAGTCAAAAGGTGAAATGGAAAGAATTTATATTTTTTTTTAATATCTGTCGTTCTAACAGGAAGATTCTTTTTTATACCCTCAGTCTCAAGGGGGAATGTTCTCTAGATAATTAAAATTGCTTAGATCTTAGTCAAGGGCAGGGTAAGGTAGATTCTCCTTACTTTGGCTTGGTTAGAAGGGATGGTTTGATTATGTGGTTAGGTCGCGTTGGCTCTGGTTTGGTTTGGTTAGGGAAAGTTAGGTTCCAAAGTTCTTTAAAAAGTTGCCTAGTAGATTTAATATTGAGATGAAGTTTGTATAGCATTATGTGTCTTTTTTTTTCATATCTTAATTTATCTATCAGTCTATCTGTCTGTCTGTCCGTCTATCTACCTGTCCATCTGTCTGGCTGCCTATCTATCGCATTACAACTACAAGAGGTTTTCCGAAGACTGCCTAAACCACGTAAAGGCAACAAAACGGAATCAACCCTACACCCCACCTAACAGAAGGGGTTCGATCAGCGGTACACCCACCCACCACCCCCCAGCATCTCTCCTAAACCCCTCCATAAATCACCTCCACCCACCCACCACCCCCTAAAAAAAAACCCTCCCCCTCCTCCCCCCCTAGCGCCAATCACTCTATTACCACCCTCACTCCAGCCCAGATCATCCCGCCATAAATCAGCTACCCTATCGATATTAGCCTTTATTGGGGTTGCGCAACTCTGTGTGTGTGTGTGTGTGTGTGTGTGTGTGTGTGTGAAGCAAAGGGAGTGCAGAAAAGCCATTCAAAAATTTAAAATCCTTATGCCAGAGGCGAATATGAGAGAGAGAGAGAGAGAGAGAGAGAGAATTAGGCAAGACACTGGTAACCCGGTGACCTCTTCCTAAGGTCAGGGTCACACTCCCCTTCTCTCTCTCTCTCTCTCTCTCTCTCTCTCTCTCTCACATTTCCCCTTGACTCTCTCTAATTAGAAGGGGAGATGTTGATGGGTAGGGAATATTAGACTAGACGATGGAGAAGAGAGAGAGAGAGAGAGAGAGAGAGAGAGAGAGAAACTTTCCAATCCATATTTGCATACATTTTTCCGGGCACAAGAAAAATACCTGGTTCATTTTAATATTCCTTGTGGCTATAAAAACAAATACTGCTTGAGAGAGAGAGAGAGAGAGAGAGAGGGGCTAGTAATACCACCTCGCCTAATCTTTCCTTTAATCCAAGCCTAGGAATAAAAGCATAGGAATTAAATATAAGGAAATACCAGATGATTTTTTCAAGATAAATTTACACCAGTTAAATGGCTGGGAATCCGAAACCGTCATTGTGCTGAAGGGGTTACCAGGTGGCGGCGTAATTGAAGGTCACACAGCAATTACCGTGAGTCAATTTTACGCAGGTGATGGCAATTAGGAGGAACAGCATAATTAATGATGTCATTACTGTCAGTTTTTCCCACCTGCCAAAGATCCCTAACCCCTTTCAGCTCGGTTGATGGCCAGGTGTAGTAAGACTTAAGGGTTTTGACTACTAACCAAGGAGACTCATCCCTACCTCCTAGTGCTATCAGATCGGAGGGTTGATTTGACTAGTGACCAAGGAGACTCATCCCTACCTCCAAGTGTTGCCAGGCTGGAGGGTTAACTTGACTAGTGACCAAGGAGACTCAACCCTATCCCCAAGAGTTGTCTGATTGTAGGGCTGATTTGACTAGTGACCAAGGATACTCATCCCTACCTCCAAGTGTTGCCAGGCTGGAGGGATAACTTGACTAGTGACCAAGGAGACCCAACCCTTCCTCATAAACTAAGGTGGATCGAAATTCATATAACCAGGGCTTAATATTTTTGCTGCAGGAGTTGCCCAGTGTCGTCAGATGAAAGCAGACAGACTCTAGGATCTTTTATAAATGCAAGCCTTTGAGCACACGTGGTACCAACGTAATTACCATGACTCAGTTGTGCGCAGGTGAGGGCCATTAGCGGGAACATTATTATTAACGACGCAATGGACGCTCAATGACGTGGACAGTTTTAGCAGGACATGACACAAGAAACATTTCAGGAATAAACACAAGATTACAACAACAATAACTACTAAACATCTCTGCACAGGGAGTGGCTGTAGATTTTTTTTTAATTGTTTGCCTGTCTGTCTGTCTGTCTCTGTTTTTCTGTCTGTCTGTCTGCCTGCCTACCTGTCTGTCTGTTCGCACTTCTGTATGTGTCTGTCTGTCTGTTAGTAATATTATGGAATAACTATGGGATGGAACTGCACGGAATTTCAGGTTAAGACTGGGAAACATCATGGAAAGAAGTGGTTAAGTTTGGATGAAAAGGTATTATTATTATTATTATTATTATTATTATTATTATCATCACTGGTTAATATTATTCCCTTACCCGCCAACACCAGCGGTACAATGTGTCAGTTATTTACCTATGACGGAGTTACATTGACATACCAATTATACAGACGGCATTTACATAGAGAGAGAGAGAGAGAGAGAGAGAGAGAGAGAGCTCATATAAACTCAGTGCGGCATAATCCCCATTAGAATTCCTAGAGAAATGCTAACATGCGTATTTAAAAGTTTGTTTGCCCGCAGCCATCCGGGTTAGGATGGAGGGAGGGAGGAAGGGATGGGGAGGGAGGATGGGAGAGAGAGGGAGGATGGGAGAGGGAGGGAGGACGGGAGGATGGGAGAAGGAGGGAGGGAAGAGGGGAAATGGGATGGAAGTGGAAAAGAAGGAGGGAGAGAGGGAAGGAGGGGAGGGAAAACACAGCGAGGGAGAGGAGGAAGGGCAGAGGGAGAAGAGGTAGGGGGAAGGGAAGAAAAGAGGAGATTGAAGGAGGAAAGGGAGGAGGGTTGGAGGGCAGAGAGAGGAAAGAGAGAAGTGAATGGAGGAAAGAGAGAAGTGAACGGAGGGAAGAACGAAAGGAGAAAGGGATGGAGGGGGAGAAGAGGGAAGAGGAGGTAGGGGAACGGGAGGGGAAGAAGTAAGGGGAGAAGGAGACGAAACAGGGAAAAGGAAAGGGGGAGGAGGAGGATGGAGGAAAAGGGAAGGGAAGATGGAGGAGAAGGAGGTAAGAAAAAAGGGTAGATGGAGGTGAAGGAAGAGGCAAAGGGAGAGAGGATGGAGAGAAAAATGGGGGAAAGTGATGGAGGGAGGGGAGGAGGGGGGCTAGTGAGAGGAGGAGAAAAGAGGGAGGGGAGAGGCTGGAGAGGGGAGGAAAAGGTGGGGTAAGGGGGGAGAAGAGGAGGGAAGGAGATATGGAGGAAAGAGGGAGGGGGGTTGGGGAACTTAAGGGTGTTTTCCAGGAAGAGTGATATGGAAAGTTGTGATCAAGAGGACGACACGACTTCTGACCTGACCACACCCTAAACACACACACACACACACACACACACACACACACACACACACACACACACACACACATTCCCTACAAACATACATACATACCGGTACACAAACATACGTAAACATTCCGTCACACGCTCTATTTCCACAAAACACACACACACACACACACACACACACACACACACACACACACACACACACACACACACACACACACACACACACACACTGCCGCTATATCTTATACCCTTCACTTTATCGATCTAAAATTCTCTCTCTCCTGAATGCTCCGTTATAGCTAATGATTACCACTAGGAAATGATGCTAGTCACGAGGAAGTGCTATGAAAATTAGGTAAAGCCCTATTATTTTCTTTTCGTGCCGCTGAACTATGTGAAATAAGATGCAACATGAAAAAAAAAAATCGTTATACTTACCAAGCATCATCATCACCATCATAATCATCATCATCATCATCACCACCACCACCAGCACCAACCATTATTATATCATCATTACCACCACCAGCATTCATCATAATCATCCTGTCATCATCATCATCACATCACCAACCATCATCATCATCATCACATCACCAACCATCATCATCATCATCATTACCAATTTCGTGATGGTGGTGATGAGGGAGACTGGGTTGTAACTTTGATGTGCGGTGATGTGATATTCTCTCTCTCTCTCTCTCATCTTGACACTTTCTCCTCCCCTCCACTCCTATTTTCCTTCCTCCCCTCCCCCTCCCTCTACCCCTTCCCTTCCCATCTCCATCCCTCTTCCCCTCCTTTCCCAAATCACTCCCTGTCAGCCTGTCTCATTTCTTATCTTTTTCCTTCCACCTCCTTTATTCACATTTCCGCTCACCTCTTTCCACTCGGCTAGTTCCCCCCCCCCTCTCTCTCTCTCTCTCTCTCTCTCTCTCTCCATATTCGACTCACTAACACCTCATGCACGCTAACCTACCCCACGTCTTCCACAATCGGTCATGCATAACGCTCCATTTGAGGTCAGGAAAGGTCATCGACTACTGTACCATCCTTGACCTTGATCTCTGACCCTGACCCTGCAACTTCACACCCTCTTCTGCTGACGTAAAATATTATTCCCAGGCACGTTTTTCTGGTCAAGTGATTTATTCTGCTTATAACACCGTACCTCTGCACTCAAGGAATCGAATCACTCTCGTATGCATAGCGGGCATGTGTGGAACGTGAATTGTGAGGTGTGTGTGTGTGTGTGTGTGTGTGTGTGTGTGTGTGTGTGTAAGAGAGAGAGAGATATTAACTCATGACGGTGTTTCATTCACACACCAGTTATATAGACAGCATTTACATACATACATGCTAAAATAAAATAAAAAATGAGTATAATTATAATAATAAAATTCTACACTAAGCTGAACAGTATTAAATTTTACACCAAGATTATATATACCGTACGTCCATCTATCTATCTATCAATGTCAACCTTCTATTGCAAGATTCAAAACATAAAAATTCTCCACTAACCGCATTCTGAGTGATGGTGTCAAGCTGTCAATTAGGTGTTGGAAGAGAAGGTCATGTGGCCGTCGTGATTCCTGACACCGCCAGCACGCCGGGTGGGTCACTGGGGGTCAGGTCGGCAGGGGTCACGGCGGACTTGCTCGCCTCCTTCAATGGCTTTATTCCTCTTGCCTGGCAGTCTTAGAATTACACACGCCGAAAAAACAAGTTCAAGTATTCCTGCGTGGATTAGTTTCATTTTTTCTCTCATTTTTTCTTTTTTTTTCCTGCAGCACTTGCACTTTCACGTGTTATCACTTTTCCTACATACAGCACTTCGCCATTCGTACTTGGCTAGCGTGGGAAAGGTCATTCAGGGAACAACACTTCCTCCGGGGAAAAGGTCCGTCCCTGCAGTGGACCTGGTATGAACTGGTACTGATACAAATACAGATTATAATTCTCTATATAAGGAAAAAAGAACCCTAGCGTGGACCTGCAGAAGAGTAACATAAATAAATAAATAAATGTGAGAGCTGCAAAATAAAAACAAGGTGTTAATTCGCACATTTTAGTCTGAAACAGAAAGTGTGATGTGTAAAATGTATGCAGATATAAAGTGTATAAGATATAGCGGCAGTGTGTGTGTGTGTGTGTGTGTGTGTGTGTGTGTGTGTGTGTGTGTGTGTGTGTGTGTGAAGACAGTTGGAGGAAAATGTGCTGGACAGTATGCTGGACTGTTCCCCGTGTACCTGAAACATTGAAAAAAAGCTCAGCAAAGGTAGATGGTCAGGAGTCAAGTCCTGAGGGCTGGTGAAACGAGAGCTCCAGCCCTCCCTATCACCAGCTCTCCATCCGCCACGGGGGTACCGCCTTGGTCGACTGGTGCTACAGTATACTCCCTACATCTGGTGTTCTTAAATTTCCCACCAGGTGCGGTCAGGGAAACAACCACCTTCCCAGTTCCGTCTCAAGAAAATTTACAACTGGCGAAATACAGTGGAAAACCCTATGTCTACCAAGGCGTGTTTCAGATGGTTTGATTTCTGCACTATGTATTCGTTAGTCTTTAGGAAGATACTTGTGTGTCTGTAACCCTCAGTCCCAGTTTTGCCAGATCACGGCTCATCCCCCCATTACTGAGAAACTGAATACAGAATGGTAATACACTAACACTATTTCAGTATACAGTACAATGATATTACACTGAATATCGTTAAAATGCCAAACAATATATAATTATTGAGTTAGTATTCAACAACGAATAAGGCGAAGCACTGACATAAGTATTTTAATTTATAAGCAGTATTAGCTTTGGTTTTAGAATGAAAAATAAGAATGTCTGCGTCTCAGCTCAAATATATAACATTTTATGAATCAAATTTGGTAAAAATAGTCTTACACTAACGTAGAAAATAACTGCCATCTCTCCATCGTCAATGCTGAGTTTTAACAGTAGAGTAATACCAGAAAATGCTAGTCACGAAGAAGTGCTATGAAAAGATATGTAAACCGCTGTATTGTCCTCTTCTGCCACTCAGCTGCACGGAATAAGCTGCAAAAGGCCGAAAAACTGGGTCAGGTTAGGGTAAGAAGAGCACAGTAAGTAGTGTATTGATCTTCAGACCTTAATGTACCCTTGGGAACACTTCTGCGTACCCCACCTTGAGAACCTTTGCCCTTTACGTTCGCTGTTACCTGCCCCTGCGTGATGGCGACTTAAAGCAGAAGGAAGCAACTTAATTCACGTATCCTTAATCTCTCAGCTCCTTTATAATGGCGCACTGGAAAGGAAATGTTTAAACAAGGATAATTTCAGCCTGCAGTCCACTGGGTTCACGTCCTTATACTGTAAACCTGGGATAAAAGAAAATCATCATCATCATCATCTACCCCTACTCTACCAGATCTCATGTCACGTCCACTATACATAATCCACACACTCACTGATTCACACACACACACACACACACACACACACACACACACACACACACACACACACAGAAACTACCCCTCATCATAAACATCCATCACTCTCGGACACTGAGTATGAAGCTGTCAATTTTTATGGCAAGTTAACGTAAAAATACAACACTCTGATGCTGATAACTTCTCATGCATATAATTAATGTCTTTTTCTCACCGTCCACAGGTAAGCTGATGAGGTGAGCTGGTGATTGGGACAGGTAAGGCAAGGTGAATTAAATCGGATGTCCAGATATCTATAGAAGGTGTGCGTAGTTACTGGGGTCTGTTACCTTTATACAGTTAGCTGGTTTTAATGCAAGAGTTAGATGTTTTTATATGCAAAGGGGATATTCAGTTTTTATATGCAAGGAGTATATTCAGTGTGCATGAGACTGGTTACGTGGTATGTGTAAATTGTTGTGTTTCTGTGTGAATGTATCAATGTGTCTGTCTTCCTGTATGTTTGTATGTATGTATCACTGTAACTGTGTAAACTTGTGTGAATGTATGGAGGTACGTATAAAGCTACGTAGGTATGTGTATGTTTAAGTGTACTTGT
>NC_137037.1:50691047-50711047 GCF_032717465.1 Coenobita brevimanus
CCTTAATGTCAACTGTTATCATTCCTTGCTCCCCCCGCCTCTCTCTCTCTCTCTCTCTCTCTTATTTTCCCCTCTCATTCTCACACCCACTCCCTCTCTCTCTATTGCTCACTTCTTCTCTCTTTTTCCTTCCTTCCCACTCTCCGTCTTACTTCCCCCTCTCTCCCTCCTTCCTTCCCTTCTTTCTCTCCCTCCCTTTTATCTCTTCCTCCCTCCCTCCTCTCCTCCCAACCTCACTCCTCCTCCTCCTTCTCTCTTTCCCCTCCCTCCATCCCTGTCGTCTCCCTCGCCATTCTTTTTTCCCCTCCCTCCCTCCCGTCTTTTACTTATCCTACTTCCCCCTCCTCTCTCTCTCTATTGCCCCATCTTCTTCCCTATCTTCCTACCTCCCTGACCCACTTCCCCCTCCTTCCTCCTCCTTTTCCCTTCCTCCATCCTCCTCCACTTCCCTCCCTCTTCCCTCTCTCCTTCCTCCTCTTCTTCCCTCCCTCCTTCCCTCCCTGCCTGCCTCCCACTGTCGCTGGTGATTTTAAAGAAGGTATTTATAGCTGCTGATGACGTCATTCTGGAGGAGAAACGTGGACGTTGGGAGGAGGTGCGGGAAGCGTGATAAGGAAGAATGGTGATAAAAAGGAGAGGAGGTGGAACAACGGTGATAAGGTGGTGGTGATAAGGACATGGAGATATGGTGATAAAACTGACATGGAAGAATGGTGATAAAGAAAAGAGGAGAACGGTGGTGATAATGGGGAAAGTTGTGGTGATAATGACAAATAATGACAGGAAATAGAACAGTGGTGATCAAGTAATGGAAATGGTGATGTGGTGATAACAGGGAGGGATGGGTGTATGGTGATAACAAATAATGGTGATCAGTGGATATAAAGAAAATGGTGATAACGAAGAATGGTGATAATGAAGAATGATGATAAAGAAGAATGGTGATAACGAAGAATGGTGATAATGAGGCTTGGTGATAAAGAAGAATGATGATCAGGAAGAATGAAAAATAAGAAAATGGTGATAACGATGAATGGTGATAACGAAGAATGGTGATAAAGAGGACTGGTGATAAAGAAGAATGGTGATAAAGAGGATTGATGATAAAGAAGAATGGTGATAATGAAGAATGATGATCAGGAAGAATGAATAAAAAATGGTGATAACGAAGGATGGTGATAACAACGATAATAAAAATGGTGTCGACGAAGAATGGTGATACAGGGAAATGGGAGAATGGTGATAGCAGGGAAATATAACAGTGGTGATAAACATGGGAATGGAACCATGGTGATAGCATGGAAAAATGGTGATAAGAGGGAAATGGAAAGAATGACAGAAATGGAAGCAAAGGGAGAAGTAAAGAGGTGCCATAAAACAGAAGAAATAAAATCACAGAGCAAATTATGTAATGGGAAGGAAGAGGAGGAGGAGGAAATGGGAGAAAGAAATATGAGGAAGCAAGCGGTGATAACAGAGAGAGAGAGAGAGAGAGAGAGAAATATGACGCGAGAGAGAAATATGACGCAAGAGAGAAGCAGCCGTCGCATTCTAAGTGGCTCGGGAGATTTCGTAACACTTTATCCCCAGCGAATTATTTTATACATTACGCCTCGATATTTTCCTGTACGTTACTGATCCAAACTACGTCGATAAAAAAAAAAAAAAATAACACAAGAGAATGCTAAGGTGTAATATGCAAATAAATCGCTAACGAAAAGGGTGCTACGAATAAAAACGGAGATAAAAAGAAGGGTAACGCAGAGGTAAAGAATAAAAAAAATGAAAGATAAAAAGAAATAGACGAATTACGGTGAGGGAGAAAAGATGGATGATAAGAGTATGACGCACGAGAGAGAGAGAGAGAGAGAGAGAGGAAAAAATGAAAACAGTGCCATGACGGAGGATGGAATGTAAGATAATACTGTATTCATCTGAGAACAGGGTAAAAGGATGACGAATAAGAACGAAGAAGGAAATGAACAGTACTGAACAGAGGATAAGGAACAGTGTACAGTAGAGATGGAAGGTGGGAAACGAGACGAGGATATGATGCATTTGAGAACATGTCTGAAGAAAGATGAATGAAGAAGTGTGGGTATATGTTAAGGAACGGTGAGGAAAGAAAAAGGTGTGGTGAATTAAGAAGGAAAATAAGTACATGATGATGAAAAGAAGCTGACGGATATGATAAACAAAGAGATGTGGGTGGTGTTGTTCTACCCCGAACAAACCCATCGACCACAAGCACACAGCGCCTTGCAGGGTCGGAACAGGGTCCTTCCACATGGCGAGGTGCAGGAAAAAGATGGAGGAGGCATAACCCCCGAGAGGATGAGCAGTGCATGGGAGATATCTATGATTAGTAGTCTCAGCTCGGACTTTGACTACTTGGTAAATAAATGTGGTTGACTTCCCCGCCTGGAAGTGTTGCGCAAAGCCAGCTACAAGGCGTTGGCCCCACGTCATTCCCATGGTAGTACCTGCTACGAGGATGGCAACCATCCACCTACTACCTTTTTGGTGGGCTAACGGGTGCTACACCTTGCCCAAGGGTGACCCGGGACTATGCAGGGCAGGGGCGTCCATCTTCCCTGAGCCGGGTGCATGCTCCAGCCGCATACCCAAAGATGAAGGTGTGTGAAGGGAAACTGAGACTGAGAAAATGACGAGAAAATAGAGCAAAGAATAATACCAAGGAAAGAACAATAAGGAGAGGCAGAAGTAGGTGCGGAAACGGATACTGGAGAATAAGAAATTATGATGATGGTGACGTTATGAAAGGAAAGATGGAATATTTGATCATGTGGGGATGTTAAGGGTGATGATGAAAGAGGAAAGAAGTACATAAGGGAATGGAAAGACGAAAAGCTGACAAGGAAGGAAGGGAGAGAATCAATGAATGAAGGAAGAAAGACGAGTGACAATCAATGGAAAAACAATGATCAAGACACGATTATGACACACACACACACACACACACACACACACACACACACACACACACACACACACACACACACACACACACACACACACACACACACACACACACACACACACACACACACACACACACACGTCCATTTGCTCGTGTTCAGCCCCAGAAAAATACTGACGACGTAGTAAGACGTATAAAACGACCGATGTTTGTTAATTGTGTATGTGTGGGGCGTTGCACTGCGATGACGTGTACAGGGTTGATGGTGTTGATGGTGGATGAGCGTAGGTATGTAATGCTGGGGACGAATGTTATGTGGTGACGATATATATATAAAAACTGACATATGGGTAGATACATAAAGAGATTAGACAGACAGACATAAAAATACAGATAGGTTGGTAGACAGAAATCATATACAGATAGAAAGATAAACAAAATTGGGTAGGTGGAGGTAATTGACATACATAATAAAGACAGATATGTAGATAAACAAAATGCTCCTTTACACTGTCTCTGCTTCCTACATTCCACTAACCACTAAAGCTTTGTTATTAGCCATAAAGAGTTCTGTTGGTTAACACTTGCAACACTGGTGGTTGAAGACGAGTGTAAAGCGACTATCATAAATATGCCGTTCTGAGATAAATCCTCTCTCTCTCTCTCTCTCTCTCTCTCTCTCTCTCTCTCTCTCTGTCTCCCCCCTGCCCCTGGGATAATATGAGTACAAATTCCCCAACCCTTCTCCTCCTCCTTCCCTCCCCCACTCTCTCTCCACTTTCTTTCCACAATATCACCTCCTTCCCTCCCTTTCCACCATCCGTTCCTCTCTATCTCCCTTTCCACTTCCCTTTCTTCCCTCTCTCCCCTTTCCCTTTACCCTCCACATCTCTCACTTCATCCATTACACCAATACTTTCCCTCCCTCTTCTCCTTTCTTTCCCTCCTTCCTCTCGTTCCTTCCCCTCCCTCCTCCCCTTCCTTCCCCCCCCCGTCCCCTTCTCTATGACCCTCACCCCTCCCCTCCCCTCTCCTGCCCCTCGTCTCGTCCAGTAACTTGATTGGGGGGGAGATTATTAAGTTATTGTGTATATGGCACATGTCAGACCCACACACCACGTGCACAAGAGAGACAGATGTAGACAGAAACAGACAGACAGACAGACAGAAATAAAGAGGCACACCCTGAGAGAGAGAGAGAGAGAGAGAGAGAGAGAGAGAGAGAGAGAGAGAGAGAGAGAGAGAGAGAGAGAGAGAGTCAATTTTAGGCCAAGTTAAGGTAAAAACGGCATAATAATCTTTCTGTCCGGGTATCATAAAACAGGTTCTTGTGTTCCTGACCTATACCTCAATTATGTTTTTTTTTTTTCATTTTTTTGTTCTTTTTCGCGTGTAATGGGATGCCTTTAGGGTGCTCTTAAATGGGTTGGAGATGAGGTGGTGTTTCTGAAATGGTGGTGGGTAATAGTGGTGGTGTGGTGTGGTGTGGTGTGGTGGTGGTGATAGGCAAATTTCCGGGAAGATGCAGGAGATAGTCTTTATATTACTGATGATGATAATGATAATAATGGTGGTTGGGGTTGTGATGATGATGATGATGATGATGATGATGATGATGATGATGAGGAGGAGGAGGAGGAGGAGCATGAGGAGGAGGAGACAAACATCCAGCTCAATTCCACTAACCTCTCTTCCCTAGCAACTCCAATATTACTACTACTACTACCACTGCTACGCGTCCTTTCCTCCATCAGTTACTTTCGTCCCATTCTCGGCCTCTGTTCAGCGTAATAATGTTGTTCTGGCACAGTTCTGAACCCAAGGCGCGGGGCGGCACTTGTCCTATTGTTAAAGCCTCACAGACTGGTTCAATAGGGGCGAGATTCACAGGCCCTTTTTATCTCAGTTCTCGTGTCTGTTAGATGCAGGGACGCGACCTCTCTCTCTCTCTCTCTCTCTCTCTCTCTCTCTCTCTCTCTCTCTCTCTGTTACATCCTCTGCTTTCCCTTTCTTTACTTCATTCTCTTCCTTCCTTCCTCCCTCCCTCCCTCTCAACATCTACTCTCTACCTCCTATTCGTCTCATTTCCCTCCCACCCTCCCTCCTTCCCTCCACCTCTCCCTCCCTGCCTCCTTCCCTCCATCTCTCCCTCCCTCCCTCCACTGTGGTATTGTGATAGATGTAGTGATGCCAAAAACGACCCTTTGACCGCACCCAGCTCCCTCGCCTACGTGATTCTCTCTCTCTCTCTCTCTCTCTCTCTCTCTCTCTCTCTCTCTCTCTCTCTCTCTCTCTCTCTCCATGCTCCTACGACTCTCTCAGTTGAACAAAATCATCACGCGTCGGCCAGAATATAATAATAATAATATTGTAATAATAACAATAAACCCAACAACAAATAATTAATAATAATAATAATGATAATAACAACAATAATAATAATAATAGTAATAATAATAATAATACGAAGAAGAAGGAGAAGAGAGGTAGATGATATGATAATGATGATGATGATGATGATAATGATGATGATGATGATGAGGTCTACTTAACTGTCGAGAATGCGGACCCCCCAAAATAAATCGCTAAGGAAGAGGTGACAGGGAGTATCCTTAACTGACAAGAATACGGACTCTCCCAAAAAATAAGTCGCTAACGAAGAGATGACAGGGAACAGGGACCCAAGAGCCATTCGATCTTCTCACAAGCCTTTTATAAACACAGCTGGTCAACTCCGGAACAGTGTCTCTCAGTCTGTCCTCTATGGGTGGGTAAACTGAATGGCCTTCGAGATTTTGCAACATCCGCCTTTCAGGGAAGGGGGAGGGTGGTGAGGGAGGCTTATGCAACCGGGCAGGGAGTATATAGGTGCCACCACGTGAAGGTGCCTTATTATTTACACTGCTTTAAAAATGTGCACTGAGTTTGTATATGTAACACAGGAAAACACAGGAGGCATCGTAATACCTCTTCCTTAGCGATTCATTCTGCACACTTCACTCTCCTCTTGTACAGTGCTGATGCAAATTTTGGTGATATAAAAACGCTATAATTATCAAAGGAATGTTACGGTGTGATCTGCCAAATAAATCGCCTCTTACGATACCTAATACACGGACATACGACTTTCATTTTCGCTGCTTCAACTACGACTACTACTACGACAACTACTACTACTACGACAACTACTACTACTACTACTACTAATAATAATAATAATAATAATAAAAAGCATCGCGCAGAAGTCCGATGATATTCTACTGTAAATGACCAATACAGCTCGTGATGATCTACGACCATTATCATATCATATACATATGACAATACTAACTGGAAGATGAGAGAGAGAGAGAGAGAGAGAGAGAGAGAGAGAGAGAGAGAGAGAAACCACTCTGTTATAATTCATCCACTTTAACTTGGCCCAGATCTTCGTCCTTTTGCAACTTATTTCACATAGCTCCGTAGCAGAAAAAAGACAATGCTACGGCTCTACACCCCCTCCATAACACTTCTTCGTGACTAGGCCTATGTTCCTGCGTTAATCTCTTGTTATGCTTCAACAGTCATGGTGGGGAGATATCAGTTTTTGGCCACGTGGTGTGTGTGTGTGTGTGTGTGTGTGTGTGTGTGTGTGTGTGTGTAAGTAAACTGGTAATCGCTCATCGCTATATGATTACGTACACATAAAGACAGACCAATATAGAAGTAATCATTTATCTCACATTACACTTGTATTGTTTGTAATTACCTGGCAGAGATCCCTAACCCCTTCTCAGCTCAGTTGATGGCCAGGTGTAGTCAGATTGGAGGGTAGATTTGACTAGTAACCAAGGACTCATTCTATACGCCGTCTTTTCTGACCTGGTAAAGATCCCTAACCCCCTTTCAACACCACAACACAGAATTCAACGCCACAACCTAGAACACAACACCACAACAGCATTCAACACCACAACAGAACACCAGATAATTAAGCAAACAGCACAATGTAAATTAACACCAGCCCACAACACATAATTAAACGCAACAGAAGAAAGCAAACACAGTACCACAACAAAATGAAAAACAAACCACTGAACACCACAAAAAGACACCACTTAAAAAAGATTCAGCACCACATCACACCACCACAAAAAAATTCCATCACACCACCACACAACACAGCACCACAAAGGAGAATCCAACACCACAAAACAAAGCAATCGACACCACAGAGGGTCCAGCACCACAGCCCCGTACGTGCTCCTCAGTGCACTACCAACCCTTACCATACCACACTCAGAATTAAACTTACTCTCCCATAACTCGCTCTCAGCTTAATAAAATCGTCTGGCGTTAGATGAAATACAAGTTATCCTCACCAAGAAAGGGTTAATGACAGCAGAATCAACACCTTCACCCTCTCACAGCCCACTCTCAGCTGAATAAAACCGTCTGATCTAAACTGGAATAACAAAACCAGAGCACTCAGATTAAGAAAAACCGTCTGATCCTAACTGGAATAAAAAGAGCACTCTCAGATTAGTAAAACCGTCTGATCTTAAATAACAAAAATTAAGCTGCCCTAACCATGAAAGGGTTAATGATATCAGTTTTAAAACCGGGTTCTAAACACTCCCTCTCACCTGAATAAAATCGTCTGTTATTATCTCCATTATGAGATGATTCTGACCTTGACCTCTGACAGTTTCATCCTAGTTAGGTTCGTCGGTTAAGGAAGCTCCCTAACATCTCTTCCCTAGCGATTTATTGTGGGATATTGCTGGTTAATATCCTTCTGTACGTTGTTTATGCTGAGTATGGCGATAGTAGAATGATTTAAATAACTTACAAGAGGACAGGAAGGTGTAAAAGGCAAATAAATCGCTTGGGAAAAGGTGTTACGGAGCTTTCTTAACCGACAAGAATGCCGTCCCTAGTCTCCGTGTAAACAGATTTAGACTAGTAACCAAGGAGACTCACGGCGTTTTCCTTTGATGTTCCTCCTCTCTCTTTTGACTCTATGAACTAGGAGGTTAGATGAGGGGGTGCATTGTAAGTGGACATTTCGTAACACCTCTTCCTGAACGATTTATTGCACACGTGACGCCGTAGTTTCCCTCTTATATTACAGGTGCGAAGTTTATTGGTGTTAAACAAATAACTTACAGAAGAATATTACGGCGTTATAAACAAAATAAATCGCTTAGGAAGAAATGCTCCGAAGCCCCCTATGTTAACAAAATACAGCATTAATTAGGAATATTTACCTCTAATGGAATACAGCACTAACGTCATGTATAATTTCTCTCTCTCTCTCTCTCTCTCTCTCTCTCTCTCTCTCTCTCTCTCTCTCTCTCTCTCTCTCTCACCACCATCAAGATCTACCAGGGTTCATTTAGATCACGTTTACACAACCCGGCGACACATGCCACCTATATACGGGTCATGATATGGACGCGTGTGCTGGATGGCCGCAAGAGGTGTTGTGTAACCGTGTGTGTGTGTGTGTGTGTGTGTGTGTGTGTGTGTGTGTGTGTGTAAGCCTGGATGAACTCTGGGATTAGACAGCTGCTTTCCCCCTGCCTCTCTCTCTCTCTCTCTCTCTCTCTCTCTCCGTACCACATTTTACTCTTCCACCCCCTCTGTCTCTCCACCTTTCAATCCTTTTTCCCTCCCTCCTGTCCTTTCCTCCCTCTCCCTCCTCCCTCTTGCGTAACCGTAATGCTTTATAAATATGTGATAAAGCCACTACAACGGGTATGTGCTGTGATGGTGTGTGTGTGTGTGTGTGTGTGTGTGTGTGTGTGTGTGTGTGTGTGTGTGTGTGTGTGTGTGTGTGTGTGTGTGTGTGTGTGTGTGTGTCCTGCTATATTAAGTATCGTCATGTATCGTAGAGGTATGTGGTCTTCAGTTTTATCCTGTGTACCCTAACCTCAACCCTTTTTTCTCTAACTTGGTCTAAAAATTACCATCTCTATCGTGAATGCCGAGTCGTAACACTAGATTAACACATGAATATAATGCTAGTCACGAAGAGGTGTTTGGGAGAGGATGTAGAGTCGCAGCACTTTCTTCCGCCACTGAGCTACGTAAAATAAGCTGCCAAAGCGACGAAAATCTGGGCCAAGCTAAGGTGAAAGGAGTATAGCATTCCGAACGTTATTAATCTCATGCCCAAACCAAACTCAATTTCTTGTTCCCTTGTGTAATTTAATCCAAAGGTAATTTTACTTAATATGGCCGAAGCTAACCTAATTCACGAGTATCTAGTTCAGGGAAATTTAATTCTATCTCGTCAAGGTTAATATCACCGTAACTAACCAACTCTAGACGTGACATTGCAAAATATTCAGTGACTGTAGTGTGAGGAAAAATATAGGACAATCTACCTATCTAACTATATCTATCTGTCTGTCTGTCTCTATCTATCCATCTAAGGTATCTGTGTTTCTCTGCACGAAAGTAGTAAGAGAGTAGTGCAGTGTAAGAAAAAAAATCATCATCATCATCATCATCATGACTCTTTTTCCCACCTGAGGGATGGGGTTAGTTAGGATCCGGAAACAAGAAACGCACGAGAGAGTAAGATCAATAGCAGGCTCCATAATCTGAACCACAAAACCATTTACATATCATAAACCCTAAAAAATAAGTAACTAAATAAGTAAACACAGTAATAATAATAATAATAATAATAATAATAATAATAATAATAATAATAATAACGATAAATTCCCAACCATGATATTTTTCAGAGAGTGTTTACTGCAAAAACAAAAAACTAATAAACGTATTGCATCGCCTTTGTTACGATTACGCATGTTTTCTTTCTTTTTTTACTATCCCCCTCACACGCCTGCCTGTTTTATGCATTGGATAAAAGCATACACTGAGAATTCTAACCTCAGCCCCCGTTCCAGGCCTGTGTAATCGTAATATTATTTCGGCACAAGTATTCGTATTCTGCCCTGTACCTCGACGCAACTGGCATCAAGGAGTGGATGGAGAAGGAGGTGTGGGGGAGAATGATGGAGGGAATGGGAGAGAGAGAGATGAGTATGGCGGGACGAACATGCCTCTTTAATTCAAGGTACCGAGGCTGATCACGGCCGAACCTACCGAAGAGAATATAAACAAACCGGCCTACACGCCCTATTCCGCACACTGGGTGACGCAGACGCTTCCTAACACATCTTCCTTAGCAACTTGTTTTACATATTACGCCATGGCATTCTCATGCATGGTATTTATATCGTTTAATATCGACAGTCTGTAGCGATATCATGCAAGAGGGTACTGAATGATGTAAAGTAAATCTCTTAGAAAAATGTGATACGAAGCCTACAGTAGAATAAAATGAATGTCAAAGTGCAATAGGAATAACAAATCGTTAAGGAAAGGGTGTTACTAAGATAACAGCGCCACTTGGAATAGGAAAAACATCAAGACGTAGTACGCATAATTAATCGCTAAGAAAAAAATGTTACGGTAGCCTCCAGGGCCACTCAGAATTCGCCTCGTTTCTCAGTAAGTGTAGCACAGAAAATATCAAGAGGTAATGCGTATAACAAATCGCAAAGAAAAACATGTTACGTTGCTTCCACAGCCACTCAGAAATCGCCTCGTTTCTCATTGGGTGTAGCACAGAAAAAAATATCAAGACGTAATATGCATAATAAATCGCTATGGAAAATGGGTTACGAAGCCTCCACAGCCACTCAGAATACTCAAGACGTAATACGCATAATAAATCGCAAGGAAAAACACGTTACGAAGCCACTCAGCATTCGCCTCGTTGCTCAGTGGGTGCAGCATGAGGGGTGAGTTCACTGCCTTTACATACGAGGTCAAGAGCGTCACCAGCTGTGTTGGGGAAGAGTGAAATCATACACTAGTTTGTTTTTACCCGATGGAACTGGCCCATAAATTGAATACTAAGTTGTAGTTGCATAAAATTCGATGAGGATTAGATATAAAGCAGGATGAGTCTCCTTGGTTACTAGACGAATTAAACCCCATATCTGACTACACCTGGCTAGGGGTTGATTACCTTCTTTGGGTTTCTTGGCTAAGCTAGATACATAACTTGAATCATTTATCCATTTATTTATTTTCCTTTGTATTTATTTATTGTTATTAGCTTTTAATAAATGGGGAATCTTCAAGGAGCGGGTCCAGTGCTGCCCCCGAGTCAGCCTAGTAGTTAATCCACCCTTGTACACACACTCTCTCTCTCTCTCTCTCTCTCTCTCTCTCTCTCTCTCCACTTAACAGTCAATCTGTTCCTCGCCTTTACATACCAGGTCAAGTACGATGAGTCTGAGTTAACTGTTTATGTCTGGGAATATTGACACCATCCGCTAGACTCATTTCACCTTAAAAAAAATACTATGGCTCTACACCCTTTCCATAGCACTTCTTCGTGACTAGTACCATATTCCAAATGTTAATCTGTTGTTGCAGCTCAGAATTCAGGGTGGAGATGGTGAATTTTTGGCCAAGTTAGAGTGAAAAGAGTATAGCACACCTCTTGCCAAACCCCACATCACATGAAACGCGACCTCGACGATATGAGCTGGTATTCTTTCATACTCAGGAACAACTCTCTCTCTCTCTCTCTCTCTCTCTCTCTCTCTCACACACACACACACACACACACACACACACACACACACACACACACACACACACACACACGATGACTGCATCTAAACTGCCATCCCCTCCCCCACACACACAACCACACATCACACTGGCATGCACATAACATACCTCACAAAGGTCATCACAGCACGTCAACGCAACACGTCATCACAACATGTCAGTATAACACGTAATCATGGCACGTCGCCACAACATATTATCACAGCACGTCAACATAGTACGTCACCGTAGCACGTCATCAGAGCGCGTTACTGCAGCCCGTCAACGTAACATGTTATCACAGCACGTCATGACAGCACCTTAACACAGAATTTCAACACAACGTTATCATAGCACGTCAACACAGCTCGACATTACAGCACATCAACACAACACGTTATCATAGCACTATCATAGCACGTCAACACAGCACTATCATAGCACGTCAACACAGCACGTTAGCATTTGTCATCCTGCTCGTGACGTCACTGTGGATGTGAAACCGACAGTGTATCCGCTTGAAAACTCCTCTCTCTCTCTCTCTCTCTCTCTCTCTCTAACAGAATTCTGAATAACAAAGAGACAGGAAGAGCAGAAACACAAGAAGAATTATTATATTAATTACAGCCAATAATAAATGAAACAGAGAATACAGTGAGGAGGATGAGAAGAGAGGGAGGGAGAGAAAGGGAGGGCAAAGTGAAGGGTGAGGAAGGAATTAAGGGTGGGAGGGAGGAAAGGAGGGAGGGACGTGAGAAGAAAAGAAGAGGAGGAGAGAGTGAGGGGAATGAGAAAGGAAGGGAGATAATTCAATGACGATGGAAGACAAGAGAAGGGAGGGAGGGATGGCTATAAGGGGGGAGAGTGAGAGAGAGAGAGAGAGAGAGAGAGATTAGTACTGGAAGGATATAACACAGATATGGAAGGATGTGGGTTAATAAGGGAAGAGAAAAGGGAGAAATCTCTATAGGAAATGCAAGCCAGTGTCCCCTCGTACGGCGAAAGGGGTAACTCGTGTGCCCCTGATTTCTAAGCGTGCACTGGATCTACTGGGGGGCATTCTCACCCTCTGTCCTAACATTTCTTCCTTTATAATGCCCTGGTGTGTGTGTGTGTGTGTGTGTGTGTGTGTGTGTGTGTGTGTGTGTGTGTGTGTGTGTGTGTGTGTGTGTTCTAATTGCAAAAGAACTAATCTAGCCCTCTGTACAGTCATTCTCAAAGCTCTTTTATAAGTCAGAGAGAGAGAGAGAGAGAATCCCGAAAGCCACTCCCAGTTTAACGTTACGTGCATTACTGAGAAAATCTACTGTCTTTTTATTCAGTTATTTCCACGTCATCTCATTATGGTCGAAGTGTTTTAACAAATTACGTGCAGTGTTATTAGAACTAAGTATGGGAAGGTGTAGTTAACCCTTTAAATCTACTGATGGGGTAAAAGGAATTGGAAGATAGATAGATAGGTAAATAGATAGACAGATAGATAGAGTGTAGATTAAACAGACAGATAGATAAAGGGTAAGTGTTGAGGAGAAAGAGCAGATCTGTCTCTATAGACGCCAAAAATCCCCTGAGGAAAGAAAACGAAGAGTCCCCGGGGATATTAAAGGAGAGAGAGAGAGAGAGAGAGAGAGAGAGAGAGAGAGAGAGAGAGAGAGAGAGAGAGAGAGAGAGAATCACCACACATTTTCAGCAAAAGGAAATCCCTGACAGATAAATGAAAAAGAAAAAAATCTATGGAAGGTAACACTTCAGAAAATTAAACGAGCATGGGATTTTTGACTGGATACCACGAAAAGAAAAATATCCCTATACGTCACATCTGTTTTGGAGGGTTATGGTTGTAATGTGGTGGTGGTGGAGGAAGAGGAGGAGGAGGAGGAGATGGTGGTGACGGTGGTGGTGATTGATGCCTCATGACGTAGTAATGGTATTGATGTATTCATTCACACCACACACATACTGATTCACGCACACACACACACACACACACACACACACACACACACACACACACACACACACACACACACACACACACACACACACACACACACACACACGGGGAGGGGGGGGGGCTCTTGCATCTTTTCGGGGGTTGTTTTGGTCACAACTTGTTAACCCGGTGGACTGCTGGCTTAATTAATTTGCCCTTTCCTGAACCCATCATTCTCCTTTCAGGGGATAGTGCAGAAAGGAAAGAAGGATTAATGAAGAACTAGCACCAAACCATAATGCTGTATGGTACTCAGGTAGGCGCTGAAGTGGTTTTGGCGTTGAGGCGGCTTGACGATGAAGTCACTTGGTGGAAAAGCTCGACCCAGGATGGGAGGAGGGTCAGCGTCAATGGGAGGTTCCCAAACCCTTCAAGTCACGAAACCAAATGTCTAAGATGATCGGTGGAGAGCAAAAATAAGGCGGGGAGAAACACAGAAATGTCAAGAAGAGGTAGGGCAGAAGAGAAGAGGACAGTAGGGAAAGAAAGACTGTAGACAAAAGAGCCCTTTCTAGTCGCCTCTTACGACAAGCAGGGATACTGGGGAGGTATTCTAACGCCTCTCTCAAGGGGGAGGGATGGTGAGGGAGACTGACCTGAGGGACGTTTTTGTGATCGCGTAGTGGAGCGGCCCAATTATATCGGTAGTGAGTTGGTCTATCACTCTGAAATTTTGCATTTAGGTTGTAAAGGCCAAGACGTTTTGATTCAAGCTGAGTCGGGTGAATTCAAACGAGTCAAGCCACATCAAATGTTTATTCGACATAATTCCATTAAGTGAAATGTGATGTGAGCTAACCCAGGACTTTCATAACTGAATGTCTTTGCGAGTAGTTCCAAATCCCCCGTTCACGACTTGACTTCGTTTCTTTTACGTCTCTTCCTCATATTAGTGTTCCGGCACCGATATAACCGTGCGACTCCACTGGCCAATTATACAAACGTCCCCTTACACTCCCTCCCTATCCCAAGGAAGAAATATGGTGAGCTGCAGAAGAGAAATTTTTGCCAGCAGTCAACAGAATTTACACCCCGATGCGCATGGGGCCACAACAACAACAGAAACAGAGAAACACGGGCAACATTTGTGCTTCTGAGGTGAGGTGAACCTTTGGCTGCAGGAAAGGGACAACTTCAGCCTACAGTCCACCGGGTTCCCGTCCAAATGAGGCTGGGTCCAAACAACAAGAGATAAACACGCGCGCAACTTGCGGTTCTTTGGAGGTGGACTACCGGCTGTCAGGCGATACGGGAATACGCAAGCATTTTATCCTTTATTTCTTCTCTGTGTGTCTTCCCTGTGGTGGAGGGAGAGAGGGACGCGTCACGTGGTGGCATCGGGAGGGCAAGTCAGAAGAGCTGCCCGGTTATATAAACGTACTTCAACTCTCTCTCCACACCCCCAAAAGGACGACGGATGGTGGATTGCAGGATAGATAGACAGAGAGATGGATAGACAGACAGATAGATAGATAGAGAGACAGATATAAATACATAAATACACACAGGTACAGTGAGAGAAAAAGAAACAGGTACATACACTGACAGATAGATATAAAAAAACCCTCAGCTACACTGGCAGACTATTTGTGGGACAGGCACACAAGCACACAAATATAGCCACTTCCCAACACACGACGCACCTGCACAGCCACACATACTCGCAGGCTCTTGTGATAGATCAAGGCAAGGACGAAAGGCAGAAGGACTTTGTGGGATTATATGTGCGTGATTCAAGATTCTGATGAGTATGCACGACTGATGAAAAATATGAGTGGCCACCTCAAGTCTTAGTCTAAAATCAAACATCTTATATTCTATCACACACACACACACACACACACACACACACACACACACACAACGTAAAAATGTAAGTAGGCCTTCTCCATTACCAAACTGACACTGAGTAATTTGCGGTCTATTAATATTATAAGACAGCTGATAAAAAAAAAAAAAAAACTTCTTTCATTCAAACTATGAGAACGAACAAAATAATTCCCCGCTGAAAGTGAACTGGTGAATTAATTTTTCAAAACCTTTTCCATTCCTAGTGAAGCTTTTCTTAATTTAGGCCTGTCAAAAAAAAAATAAAAAAAAAAAAATAATAATAAAAGTAATAATATAAAAAATAATATCCCCATCAACAACAACAACAACAAATAATAATAATAATAATAATAATAATAATAATAATAATAATAATAATAATAAAAAGTTACGTCTCTTCCACTGGCAGTCCAATAACTTAGGCTGGGTTAAATATTGAAAAAAAAAAAATAATGGAATAATCTATACTGTTTTTACTCTTAACTTGGCCAATATTGTCGTCTTTTTTTGCAACTTTTTTCACGTAGCTCCGTGGCAGAGACAAGGCCATCACTCTAAGCACTTTCCCTACCACTTCTTCGTGACTAGCACCATAATCTAGCGTCAATCCATTCTTTCAGCATTCAACTTGGAGATGGGAATTTTAGGTCAAGTTAGAGAGAGAGAGAGAGAGAGAGAGAGAGAGAGAGAGAGAGAGAGAAGCTGGGCCTCCCAACAGCCACTTTTTATCTGGTGTGGGTGTGGTGGTGGTGGTGGTGGTGGTGGTGGTGTTTTGCAAGGGCTGGTGTGGCGTAACAGGGGTGTGTGGTGTAGGTATAGGTGTGGCAGAGGAAGTGTATGTGGGATAGGGGGTTTGTGGGTTAATGAAAGCAGGTAGTAAGTGAAGGATTGTCTTTTTTTTTTTTTCATGCAAGGAAGAAGGAACCAAAGGCCAGGAGCCCGCAAACCGTTCCTTCCAAGAAAAAAAACAAAAACAATACAAAAGAGAGCCAAATTCAAGATCCGTTCGTTTCGAGATGCCTGGACACACTGCGTTTGAAAGACTGGAGATCATAGGAAGTAGGAAATACTGTCAGAGGGAGACAGTTCCACTCACTTCCGACATAACCCATGAAGAAAATCAAAGGCATAAACAATATGCAGAAATCAAAGGCATAAACAAGAACAGTATACGCAAATCAAAGGCATAAACAAGAATATACGCAAATCAAAGGCATAAACAAGAACAATATTCGCAAATCAAAGGCATAAACAAGAACAATATTCGCAAATCAAAGGCATAAACAAGAACAATGTACGCAAATCAAAGGCATAAACAAGAGCATAATACACGCCAAAACAATCACTCAGGCAGCAAAACAAGTGCAATACCCGCGCCCTACTATCCATCAGTCTCAACCTCTGACCCTGCCGTGATGTCTTCCTACAACTGATTGCTCTCAGAATTACACTACTTCATCCTTGCCTTACCCTCAACCCTTCCACCAAGTCCTATCCAAATCGAATACAATTTTACGCGTGGACCTTTTCTGTCCAAAATTTAATCACCCTTTTCCATGACGTTCCTGATTAGTGATTCAGAATTTGGTGTGAGTTCATTCAATACTTTTTCCATTATCAGGCTGACAGACAGACCGAAGGAGCGACAGACGAAAAGTACCAAACGCCTAACCCTCTCGCACTGCGCACGCGGGAGTAACTACGTCGATAAGTACGTCCTTGCCAGCGAAGTCTAGCACCCCTTCAACCCGATGACGTCGACTTATTGTTTATTCTTACTGATTATGCACTGAACGGGTTAATTATGGCTGTATCTGACACCCAGTACTATTAGTTTCTCCTAAGTTCAATTAAGGAATGAGGGTACAATGACTATGCTAAACAATACAACAACACTAATAATAATAATAATAATAATAATAATAATAATAATAATAACAGCAGCAGCAGCAGTAGTAGTAGTAGTAGTAGTAGTAGTAGTAGTAGTAGCAGTAGTAGTAGTAGTAGCAATAGTAGCAGTAGTAGTAACAACAAAATACTGGAAGTCAAGCTGGTAACTGATACGGGCGTGTGTGTGAATGAATTATTTTAACCACGTAGTAAATGCGGACACCAATGCAAGGTTGCAGACGGGGAGAAACTGATGAATATATAAATAAATAAGTGAATAAATAAAAACATTAATACGTAGTTAGGAACACGTGAAGACGATGCAAATAAACGAACTGGTAAATAGACAAACGTAGAGCAAGAAGAATGTATGTATGTATCAATAAATGTATGTATGTATGTATGTAAACAATTAAATATATAGATGGATATGGATACATTGACTGACTGACTGACTGAGAGAGAGAGAGAGAGAGAGAGAGAGAGAGAGAGAGAGAGAATCCCAGTCGACCTGTTCCAGTGACCTTTAACTGATCTCTTCACCATCCAGGTCAAGAACAGGGTCACACACACACACACACACACACACACACACACACACACACACACACACACACACACACACACACACACACACACACACACACACACACACACACACACACACACACACACACACACCATCATTTCCTATTCCACTTTTTACCAGCATTCCCAACACATTTTATTCATTTTTTTTTCCCTGATCCCCATCAACTTTGGACTCACATTAACCAAGTCACCCTTCTCTCTCTCTCTCTCTCTCTCTCTCTCTCTCTCTCTCTCTCTCTCTTCTAACACTACTCCTCCTACTGCCAGACATTTATATTAATCTTAGAAAAATCCCCTAAGACAGAAAGTATTGATGGTCATATCTAAAAGCATCAGTTGAAAAGAAATATCCTAATATTATTTACAGTCTCACGAGATTACAAGAATAAAACAAAAGAGGCGTCATCGGATTGAAGAGACTGTTGATTAGGTGAATGTACGTATCATCATCATCATCATCATCCCCACCACCACCACCACCACTACCATCCTCAGCATTACCACCACCACCACCACCACCACTACCACCAATCCCAGTATTACCACCATCATCATCATCATTCACGCCTCTGAGCAAATACAATAACAGCCAAGGCCTCTCTGCCATTTAAACACGTCATTCCAATCACTCTCATTTTTCATTCTTGCCTGCAGACGATTTTTTAAAGCTTTGGAGAGACCATTTGTGTGACGGGGTAGAAATTAGTCTCCATTAACCTTTTGAGAGCCTTATTTATCTTCCTAAAGTGAACGAAAACGTCTGAAAATTAAGGAAATGAAATAGAACTGAAGATTAGAGACTGAGCCACAAACCACAAGGAAAGTTTAAAGACTGAATTAAAGGCACACACACACACACACACACACACACACACACACACACACACACACACACACACACACACACACACACACACACACACAAGATTACTGAAAGACTGAGGAATATTGACAAACACACATCCAGGTTGGCAAATGTTGATAATATTTCATAGCGACTGCCAAAACTACTTAACAGATTTTGCATGCTCTCTCTCTCTCTCTCTCTCTCTCTCTCTCTCTCTCTCTCTCTCTCTCTCTCAAAAACACTCACCTGTATAACTATTAAAAAAAAAACTATCAACACTAATACATAAGACAGATAGCCATCCAAGTAGCGACAGAAAGACTGATAGAAATTAGAAGCGATAGAGAGGAAGATGGATTATGCTGGGGAGACAGACAGAGAGAGACACATAAAGAGACAAGTTCAGCCAGACAGACAGACTGATAACGTAAACAGACTGACAGACAAACACATACATAATAAAACATAGATACAGACACACAGACAGAGAGAAAGGCAATTAGAGACAGATGAATACAGACACACAGACGAATAAAGAGCAAGACAGATAGATACAAAAAGTTGACAAACAGGTAGATAGATATAAATAGATCAGTACACCGATAGACAGGTAGATAGATAATTATAAAATCCAGGTAGGCAAGGATGACACAGGAGTAACCTTTAGCTCAGCAGAGGAGGGGAAGTTCCCAGAGGTACCACGCACTACACCACGAATACCAAGGCCACGAGAGAGAGAGAGAGAGAGAGAGAGAGAGAGAGAGAGAGAGAGAGAGAGAGAGAGAGAGAGAGAGGTAATATAGACAGATAAAGATACATGATAAATGCGGACATGTAGAGAACAAATAATTATAGAGAAACAGATAGATACATTTATATTTACACAGAGGGAAAGGTAAATAGATAGACAGCAGAAAGATAAGTAGATTTAAAGAGAGAGAGAGAGAGAGAGAGAGAGAGAGAGAGAGAGAATTTATGCACAAGGTAACAGCAGATCAGTGTGCGCGTCTATGTGCAACTTTTTTTTTTTTTAGCGATTTTTTTTTACACACATGCAGGTAAACCCCCATGTGTGTGTGTGTGTGTGTGTGTGTGTGTGTGTGTGTGTGTGTGTGTGTGTGTGTGTGTGTGTGTGTGTGTGTGTGTGATGACCTAACCTCACCATATGACAAGGAGTTTTCTCATTATCAGTATTCCAGTGCGGTATGTACGGCGATGCAGGGAGGAAGGCATGTGGATGAGAGAGAGAGTTGTCCTCGTTAGTAATAAGGGGAAAGGTGGGT
>NC_137037.1:50718547-50721047 GCF_032717465.1 Coenobita brevimanus
GAAAGCTTGTGACAAAAAGGCCCTTTAGAGTCCCCTCTTACGACAAGCAGGGATACTGGGGAAATATTCTTCTCCCCTCCCTCCTCCCCAGGGGGTGCACAGAGACAAAAGTTCGTCTAAATATCCCATCTCTTCTGACTTTCCTCCTCTAAGTAATATTCTTAAACTCAAAAAGAACTTCACCTCTTATAATTTTCAGCTTCTAATTAATACTCCTACGTTAAGAGAATTTCACCCCTTCTGCTTATCACTTTACTGGCTAATATTCCTATGCTGAGGGAGGCTTGCTAATGTTTCTCCGCCTAATATATCACCTCTTCTACTCTTTTTCTTCAGCTGGTTAATATTTCTAAGTTGATGGGGGCCGGGGATCTTTATATGTCTGGCATCTTCCCGTACCCAAAAAGTGAGACTCTAGATGTGATGCATAAGGGAAGGAAACTGAAGGACATGCCCACAACGTGAAACGGACCCAAGCAATTTCCAGGCCAACGTTCGTCCCAGAAGTGCACATTGGGTGAGAAGTGGAGGAAGGGGAAGAGCGGTGGACCCCATTTTTGTCCTTGATTGTACAAGAGTGTGAAGCAGACCAGTGGATTAGTAGGCCAAGATTTGTTCCCTGCTGTGACATTGGGTGCAAGTGATATGGGTGCACGCAGTATATATATACACTGAGAGAGAGAGAGAATGATAAACTGAATGTGAAGTGGAGGCGGGCAGTGTGGAAGAGTGGTAGTGGAGTAAACAGACAGATAGATAGACAGATAGACAAATAAATAATCAGGCTGAAAATTGAGGTTTGTGGGAAGGAGAATGTCAAGGTGAATGACGACAAAATGGAAAAAGACAGTGACAGCTCAGTTTGGGTAGATAGATGATGGACAGATAGATAGAGAGATAGATATGGAAATGTCATGGTGGATGCAGGAAAAGTGGAAGACAGTGGTAGTGGAGTTTTGACATGTAGATACAGCAACCAAAGCAGACAGTGGTAGTTGGGTAGAGACGGATAGATAGTTACTGATAAATCGATATAAACACTGATAGATATGGGTATAGATAGATAAAGACTGATGATTATAAACAGTGAAAGATATAGGAATAGAAAGACTGATAC
This sequence comes from Coenobita brevimanus, assembly GCF_032717465.1. Taxonomy (NCBI): domain Eukaryota; kingdom Metazoa; phylum Arthropoda; class Malacostraca; order Decapoda; family Coenobitidae; genus Coenobita; species Coenobita brevimanus. The sequence continues at coordinate 50,719,665 of NC_137037.1, forward strand.
AGACAGACTGACAGATAGACATGTAAACATAAATAGATAAACAGGACGAATGTTAAGGTGAATGGAAGCAAAGTGGAAAGACAGAGGTAGGGGAATGTCGAGGCATACACGGGAGGAGGGGAGCGCAGAGCTTGCATAATAATTGAGAGGAGTGGAGGGAGAGAGGCAGGGTGAGGGAGGAGGGAGGGAAGGAAGAGGCTAGGGTAAAGTGCAGTGCTTGGAGAGGACGGAGGGAGAAAGAAGGAAAAGAGGGAGGGAGGGAGCGTATCTGAGTGGAGGATAATGCTTTGTGAGAACGAAAGAGGGAAGAAAGAGAGAGGGAAGGAGGGAAAGAGTGATGGAGGAGGGCTGGAAAGGAGGGGAGGGAGGAATGGAAGGTGCCAGTGTGTAGTGCAGTGCTTGGAGAGGGAGGGAGGGAGGGAGGGAAGTACTTGGAGAGAAGGAAAGAAGGAGAAAGGGAGTGAGCAAAAGAGAGAAAGAGGATGCCAAAGTGAAGGGTAATGCTTGGCGAGAGGGAAGGAAGGAGGGAGAAAGAGAAGGAATGAGCATGCCAGAGTGGAAGGTAATGCTTGGAGAGAAGGACGGAAGGAGGATAAGAGAGGGGAAAAGAAGGAAGGAAGGAGGAGGAAAGAAGGGGGGTGGGAGAGGAGGGAAGGAGTGTGCCAGCGTGGAGGGCAGTACTGAATGGATGCATGGAGGGAGGCAGAGGGCGAAAGGCCAATAAATTATACCAAAACCTACTCCAAACCACTCTCTACCACCACTATCTTGTTCCACTGTCTATGCCTAGTATCTAACCTACCCTCCATCTCTATGCCTTGTATCTACCCTACCCTCTACCTCTATGCCTTGTACCTACCCTACCCTCTGCCTCTATGCCTTGTACCTACCCTACCCTCTACCTCTGTGCCTTGTACCTACCCTACCCTCTACCTCTATGCCTTGTACCTACCCTACCCTCTACCTCTATGCCTTGTACCTACCCTACGCTCTACCTCTATGCCTTATATTTACCCTACCCTCTACCTCTATGCCTTGTACCTACCCTACCCTCTACCTCTATGCCTTGTACCTACCCTACCCTCCATCTCTATGCCTTGTACCTACCCTACCCTCTACCTCTATGCCTTGTACCTACCCTACCCTCTACCTTACCCCCCTACAGCCTCACTCTCTAAGCCCGTCTAACAGAAATCTTTGAGGTGTTTTAATTTATAATCCGTAAAAAATAAAAAATAAATAAAAAAATAAATATGTAAAAAATGGAACTTGTAATTCAGCCAAAAAATTTTTTTAAATCTCTCTCTCTCAAAAAAAAAAAGGAAACATGAAAATCTGCAAAAAATGAAACTTGTAAACATAATCAAACTGAAGTATCATCCC
>NC_137037.1:50723547-50731047 GCF_032717465.1 Coenobita brevimanus
ACACACACACACACACACACACACACACACACACACACACACACACACACACACACAGGGGATGAGGGGAATGAGGAATGAGAGGGGAGGTATGGATAAGGTGGGGGAAGGGATGAATATGATATTACAGTGAGAGAGAGAGAGAGAGAGAGAGAGAGAGAGAGAGAGAGAGAGAGAGAGAGAGAGAGAGAGAGGCAAAGGTGGTACAGAAGCATAACCAACAACGTTCTTAAAAGGAAATAAAATAAAAGAGAAAAGGGAAAAACAAGAGAGCAAGGGGAGAGGGGCAGGGTAGTAGGGTAACAGCGTAGCCATTGCAGTACACAGGGAAACAAAGGTCATGGAAAAAAGGGAAAATTGACAGAGATGGATAGTCAAGAGGAATAGGAAGATAGTCTGATAGTTTACAGATTATTTGGGTGAATGGGGATAATAAATGGGAAAAGTATGAGAAAAATATATTGAAGTAAAAGAGGAAAATGAAGACGGTAGCAAGATAAAGGTCTGGAGGTGTGGAGACAGGGTGAGGAAGAGCAGGAGGAGGAGGAAATAGCAGGGAGAGAGAGAGAGGGGAGAGCGGCCGGAAGAGAAGCCAGGTAGGTAGTAGGGGTGATCGACAAAGTAGGGAAAGAGAGAGGAGTTAGGTAGATAGGTTGTTTAAGAAGCAGGGCAGGGAGAGAGGTAGGGTATGCAGGGCTGGATAAGGCAGGCAGGGCAGCGTGGTGGTGGTGGTGGTGGTGGTGGTGGTGGGTCAAAGTCTCAAGGCTATCCCACTCTATGTGCACGCATGACCACCCGCCTCTGACTATTACCTGAGTGGTGTTCCTACAGTGCACACACAGCCACGGGTCCCTCTCTCAGTGTGTGTGTGTGTGTCTGTCTCTGTGCATGTCTAGCCGCCCGTGTGTGTGTACGTGTGTCCATCCCGCTCACACATCCTGCTCACCAGTCAGTCGGTCTATGGGTCCCACCAAGCAAGCACGCCCCACTGTCCTACCAACTCGCCTTCCCTGTTGTGCTACCAACCCACACCTGGATATACCACAGGAGCCCCGACCCTGAGGTAAATACCACTGGTGACAATACTAAGTTAACTGGTGCAAACTTCCCGCCTTGCTGTGTCCTACCAACCACTACCTTCCTACTAAACACCGGTATGTCTCTCTGTTACCAGCTCACACTTGGATATCCTATAAGATACCGGATCGCGAGGTATATGAGTACCTATGGTGATACTATTTGAATACAATGGCGCAAAATACCAGCCTTGTGTCCTACCAGTCATTACCTTCCTGCCAAACACTACCTGTCTCCTTGTTATCCTAACAACCCACAGGTATGTGAGGTAAATAACTTACAAGTGGTGATAATAATTATAGTGGACTAAAGTACCCACCTCCTCGTGTCCTACCAGACACCACCCGTCTCCCTGTTATCCTACCAACCTACACATGAATATCATACAGGAGTGACCTGATTGTGAGGCATGTAAATGCTAATGGCTGATCCTATTAAGTTAAATTGGACTAAACTACCCGCCTCCTTGTGTCCTACCAACCACTACCTGTGTCCTACCAAACCTGTCAGTGTGGTGACCCTATGATACACTGGGTTCTAATGGCCGCTAACAACAACCTTCCTAGTTTAACATGGACCAAATTTCCATCTTAATGACGAGTATATCACGTTGCTCAGTGGGAGGGGAAAAGTCGGTGCTCAAATCCCGTACTTCAGTGGCGGAAAAAATAAAGACAATGCCAAGGCGCCTCGTTATAGCCATAGCACTTCTTCGTGACTATCAGTACATGCAGGTGTCAATCTATGGTCAAGAGTCAGCATTCAAGATGTGGCAGTTTCCGACCAAGTTATTTCAAGACGAAGTAGTGGTAATTTTAGGTCAAGTTAAAGTGAAAGGAGTATAGCAGACTACCCGACTGTCTGTGTGCCTTGTGCCAGATCAGGAAACAAGTATAATAGCCCCTTCGTTGCAAATATTGAACAGTGAATGCAATTGCAGAGTGATATTGGTGAAAATGGGCGATACCTTTGGAAATTATAGGCCAAGTGATGTGGTGTTCCGGTGAGTTCTGTTGTGTTGCCGGTGTGTGTGTGTGTGTGTGTGTGTGTGTGTGTGTGTGTGTGTGAGGGGTTTGCAGATGTTTGTGTGTTTATGTATGTATATGTATGACTGTTTAGAGACTGTGATTTGTGTGTGTGTGTGTGTGTGTGTGTGTGTGTGTGTGTGTGTGTGTGTGTGTGTGTGTGTGTGTGTGTGTGTCAGGGGTTTGCAGATGTTTGTGTGTTTATGTATGTATATGTATGACTGTTTATATACTTTGATTTGTGTGTGTGTGTGTGTGTGTGTGTGTGTGTGTCGGCAATGAAGTCAAAACGGCTGACCGGATCACCTTGCCATTAAACAAAGGAAAAAAAAAATAGTTCGCAGTGTCTAAATAACCTGTCATCACATCTTTAGGCCGGGGACGCCATTTTTTTCCTAGCTGGTACTGGACGAGATTTTTTTTTCCCAGTGTAGAGAGCATCACATTTGTATTTTATTTTTTTTACTTGATGGAACTGGGCCACTCCCTCAAGCTGTCCCTTGACCGATATTCCAGAACGTCACTAAAAGATAACACTCTGAATTACAATGTCTCCTGCCTTCCTAACACACTTTCCTTTGCGATTAATTTTGTTTGCTTTTGTTTATGCATGGAAGAAGGAACCAAAGGCCAGGAGCCCGCAAACCGTTCCTTCCAAGGAAAAAAAAAATACAAAAGAGAGCCAATTGCGTTACATAAATGATGCTAATATCGCCATACTCAGCATAATTCACGTATAAAAAGATACTGACCAGGCGTATCCAAAAATAAATCGCTAGGGAAGAGGTGTTAGGGAACCTGCCGGTAAAATCATCTATCGGCGGCAAGAATGAACTAGCGTCGTCGGGTTGAAGGGGTTTTTGTGTACAAGTAACAGATAAACAACAGTAAATAAACAGGAGCTGAACAACAGAACAGATAAACAAAAAACAACTGCACAAATAACAAGATAAACAAACCTGATAAACAATAACAGTACGGATAAACAATAACGGTAAACAGGATCTAAGCAACAGTGACGTAATTGCAGGACAAGCACCCTTCTCATCATGCCAGCCACAGTCTTACCTGTAGCCTCTGTTTATAAACCCACCTAACCTTTATGTTGTATTGAAGTTTGCTTGGCTATAAGTGAGTGAAATCCAAGTGCCACATAGCATTCTATCTCTCTCTTTCTCCCTCCCTCTCTCTCTCTCTCTCTCTCTCTCTCTCTCTATTTATAAACCCACCTAACCTTTCAGTTGTATATAAGTCTGCTTGGCTATAAGTGAGCGAGTGAAATCCAAGAGCAAATACATAGGTAGGAATGCATCTATAGAAGCTTGTGTTTACTCATTAAGCTACTAAAATATGAGATCCTTTCCTTTCATAAACCTACTAGAAACTGGCTATGGAAATTAAAATGAATACTAGAGTGAAAAAGTACGCTATAAAATGAATATCGGAAAAAATTATTTGTTTTCCTTCACTCATGTAGGAACCAACACTTCAGCCACGACTACAGAGAGAGAGAGAGAGAGAGAGAGAGAGAGAGAGGGAGGGAGAGAATCTTTATAAATCCTGCTCCCTTGCTTTCGTTACGGAGCGAGTTGCACCTGGAATATGTAATTAATGTACTGTTTGTCATTGTTACTCAGGGCACAAAGCCTAACTGGTCTTTGCACTCTCTCTCTCTCTCTCTCTCTCTCTCTCTCTCTCTCTCTCTCTCTCTCTCTCTCTCTCTCTCTCTCTCTCACCATTTCGCAACCCGGATACATGACGTCTTATAGTGTTCGGCTCTCACCATTTACGTCAGGGTCGTGTTCTGGAGGCCATGGGGAGTTTCGTAAATACTTTTCCTTAGCGAGTTAGTCTAGATTTTTACGTATTAACAACATCGTACATGATTTTTATTTCTCTGTAATTATCACCTTAGTCTGCATCAGTAATATATGTAACTGAGTATTTTGGTGAAGTAGGGGAAATAAATCGCTTGAGAAAGAGTGCTACGAAATGATCCCTCGTCATGGTATATAATGATCCTATAATCCATTTAGTGTTTTACTGCCGAGGAGATGAGTATTAGTGGAAACACACACACACACACACACACACACACACACACACACACACACACAAATCCCAATAATCCTTCTAGCATTTCATTTGTGGATTAGCTAAGCACTGGAGGACACTAACACGTAGGCCCAACTATTAACCTGTTGAGGACACGAGAAAAGTATTTAATTCTAAGTATAATAAACCGATGGGGAAAAAGATGCGGGATGATGATGATGATGATGATGATGATAATGATAATAGTAGTAGTAGTTGTAGTTATAGTAGCAGTAAGAGTAGTAACAGTAGTAGTAGTAGCAGTAGTAATAGTAGCAGTAGCAGCAGTAGCATAAGTAATAATAATAATAATAATAATAATAATAATAATAGTAATGATCGAAAGACTTACCAAAGTTCACGAGGGTCTACGCAGAGTGGCGGGGAAATACCATCAGTATCACAACCCGGTATTATTAAGGTGCTGATAACGGTATGGATTGGGTGGTGAAATAGGGCACACTCTCTCGGCTCCCGGTATTACCCTGGCTTCTGGTATTAGGGGTGGTATTGAGGGGCAAGTTATGGAATTTTTGGTTTCATCGGGTTTTCCCCTGTGACTGGTGTTGTGGCGTCCTATATATATATTTTTTTTTTTGGGGGGGAGGGGGGTCAACGGAGGAGGGGACGTCAGGTGAGTTTTTTCCTTCTTTTTTTCGAAGTAGAGGACAAGTGAAGACTGGATATAATTGGTCTTCCCCAGTGCCAATGACCTCAACACTTTTAAAACGCAATATATCCAGGCCTCTCGATGTGAACAGATGTTGAATTTTGCCTTACTGCACGATAGTCTTTGGAAGGGAGAATCCTGTTGAAATTCCAGAGTTTGGCTTCCTTCCTTTCTTTTCCTTCCTTCTTCTTGTTCTTCTTCTTTTTATCCTTTCCCTCCTCCTCCTCCTTTTTCTTCTTCTTCTCTTCCTCCTCCTCCTTCTTCTTCTTCCCCTCCTCCTTTTCTTCTTCTGCTTCTTCCTCCTCCTTTTCTTCTTCTGCTTCTTCCTCCTCCTTTTCTTCTTCTGCTTCTTCCTCCTCTTCTTCTTCTGCTTCTTCCTCCTCCTATTCTTCTTCTGCTTCTTCCTCCTCTTCTTCTGCTTCTTCCTCCTCCTATTCTTCTTCTGCTTCTTCCTCCTCCTATTCTTCTTCTGCGTCTTCCTCCCCCTTTTCTTCTTTTTTGCATTAAACAAAAGGAATGACGGTACAGAGAAGAAGTAGAGGGGAAGTGAAGATGTTTTTGAAGGGAAGTGAAGATATGCTGAGATGACATTTTGAGGGAGAGACATGGCGTTGGTGAAGACAGTGTTGATAAAGGGGAAAGGTGAGATTCTGAGGGGAAGATGTGGGGGACTGATGATGTTTTGAGGGGAAGATGAGGGCAAGATGATGTTTTGAGGGGAAGATGAGGGCAAGATGATGTTCTGAGGGGAAGATGAAGGGGAGTGGTGTCCTGAGGGGGAAGACGAAGGGGGAGTGATGATGTTTTGAGGGGAAGTTGAGGGCAAGATGATGTTTTGAGGAGAAGATGAAGGGGGGTGATGCTGTTCTGAGGGGTAGATGAAGGGGAGTAAAGATGGGATGAAGATGCTCTGTTCTGACTCCAATGACTCACTTTTAACTATACGAAACTGGAAGAGAGTACCAGAGTTGTGCCTACTGTGAGTGGGGTAATGGTGACAGGATTAACACTCTCAGGCTCCTGTGACTCACTTTCAGTTGAATGAAATCGTCTGGCGTGAGATGCACTGGAATACTTAACTTCTCCCTAGCATGAGAGGGCTAAGGGCAAGGGATGACGCTTTGAGGGCACATAGAGGGCAAGTGACGTCATGAATAAACCCTTTCGCAACGACGACGTGTTTTCCTAGCTTGTTTTGGCCACAAGACGATTTTATTCAGCCTTGGAAAGTTGTCTTAAACTGGAGGGAATTAGGTATCGCTTTCCCTAATCCGTCCATCATAAGAGATTTCCTTTAAGCTGAATAAAATCTAGTGGTAATATTGCCACATTAAAAAATACGTACCTACCCACACCACTCCCACCCCTCCACTCACCAAACCACCTATTCTCCACCCCTCCACCTACCTACCTCCACTCCTTGCCACAGAATCACCTCCACATTTCTCTACTCACCTACCACCACTCCCCACACCCACCCACATACCTCCACCCCTTCACACTGACCCACCCCACCTACCTCCACTCCTCCTACTTTCCTACTCTCACCCCTCCCCACCCACCCACGTCCACCACGCCACCTGCCTTCCCCTAACCTAGCCACCAGCTGCCTGTATTTCCTGCCTGTCCACGTGTGTGCTGCCTACCACCTGCCAACCCACCCACACCGGTACCTCATTGCAACTGGCTAACACAGCTCGAAGGTTTAGGTTCGGTCTTCTCTGCCACATGGAATTCTGTAGTGCCTACTGACTCATTGCTTCTTCCGATATGAATCAAGTCTTTATGTCCGCGACTGTACAGCGACGGTCAATAATTCCTTTACCGCGAGGCAAAATACGAGGAACAGTGCTGAGGAAGATACGGGGAGAAATATACAGGCATAACAAAACAGCAGCCAAGTCCACAGCAAGAACCTGTGAGAGACATAGAAGCTTACAGCAGGCACTAATACCACGGTTAACCCTCACATAGATTTCTGTCAAGATATCGTAATTAGCCCTAAAACAATATTCTGTAACGCTCCCAGATGCTACGCTACAGTTTCCACTACGAACACTTCCCCCTCCTTGTCCACGTCTTGCCGACTCTGTGAAGTGAAAAAGAACAGAGAAGATGAAGCAGTGAGAAAAAGGGTTGGAAGAAGAGATGAAACAAGGAGAGGAAAAAGAGTAGGAAGAGTTGAAATAGGCAGAAAGAGTAAACTATGAAAGAAAAAAGTAGAAAGAGGAGATGAAACAGGGAGGATGGAGGTGAAGGGGAAGAGAGAAGCAGGATAGAGAGGAATGAGGAAAGGGAGGAAAGAGTAGGAAGGGGGATGGAAGAAAGAAGTGAGATGAGAAGGAGGAAGGGAAGTGAAATAGGGAAGGAGAGAAGAAAGGGAGAGAAGTGGAGAGGGAAGGGAGGGAAGAGGAAGGAATAAAGTGGGAAGGAGTAGTGAGGAAGGGGTGGAGAGGGGGGTATGCAGAGAAGTGGGAAACTGAGGGGGTGAAGATGGAAAGGGGTGGGGAGGGGGAAGAGGATGATGAAGAGGAGTGGGGAGGGGGTGGAGAGAGGGGAGAGGGGGTGGATAGGGGGGAGGGGAAGGAAGAGGGGCTGGAGGGAAGGGGTGTGGGGATGAAAGTTCATTACGCA
>NC_137037.1:50741047-50836047 GCF_032717465.1 Coenobita brevimanus
AGAAGTGGATAATAGCAATACAGAATGGTAAAAAGGGAAAGGGCAAGGTAGGGAAGTAGAAGGCATAACAGCAAGGAATGGAAGAACCGTGGAACAACAGGACAAGAATCACCGGCATGGAGGAGGCGACAGTGGAAGGGAAGCGAGAGAGGAGACAGGGACAGCAATGCAAAGATAAAGACAGGCATGGTACAACATGAAGGGGGGACAGGGAAGGAACAGTGGAGGTGTGGACGGGTTTGTCAGAAAGGGGGAGAGATGAAGGGTGATGGCAGGGAAGGAGAGGGAGGAGGAAAGGATACGAAAAGCATGAAATGGAATGAAAGGGAAGGGAGAGAACGGAATGGAAGGAAAGGGAAGAAAAGGAATAGAATGGAATGAAAGGGAAGGACTGGAAGGGAAAGAATGGAATGGAAGAAGAGGAAAGAGGTACAAGGCAGAGTAAGGTGTAGCAGGTAAGAGCACAGAAGGGTAGGTCAGAGAGAGAGAGAGAAGTATTGTGGTGTAAGGTTATGGAGAGGAAGGATAGGGAAAGGTACGAGCTTAGAATGGCACTGTAAGGAACGGCTGCATGGAAGTGGCGACAAGGCAAGACAAGGGAAGGAAGACATCACGCCAGGCAGTTCATTGTACCTGCGACAACTGGGTTAAGCCAGTGTTGGCCGGACCCAGGGATGTACAGGGGGTGTGGGGGACGCAGGGAGGTGATGACAAGTGATGTGCGGTGATATAGAGGCAATTGGTGTGGTGTGTGTGGTGTTGTTCGGTGACAGATGTGGTCAATGGTGATGACTTTTGATGTGGAGTGGTATGGCGGTGACAGGTGATGTGTGGCGTTCCCAGGTGATGGGCGTGATGATACTGACCCGGGGATGTACATGGGGTGAGGGACGCAGGGAGGTGATGACGGGGGATGTGTGGTGATACGGTGGTGAATTAGTGTAGTGTTGCCGGGTGGTAGATGTTGTAGTGATACGGTGCTGATTGGTGTTGTCAAGTGACTGGTGCTAATTGGTGATGCAAAGTGATACGAAGATGACAGATATGAAGTGCAGATTACTGAGGCGTGAGAGACAAGCCCATTAATAGACAAACCCAATTATGGTAAACAGTGCAGTCCCAACCCACAGCAGGAGACTCAAGCAGAAACGGTAAATCAATCCATACTCAGCCCTAAAACGATTTCCCTAACGTTACCATCCTTAGCCTTACACACAGTCTCAGCGTATACTTCCTGCTCCTCCTCCTCATCATCATAACGTTACCATACTAGGCCCTACACATTGTCAGCTGCTTCACCATCATCACCATCATAAACATCATCATTTTAACGTTAACATACACAACCCTACACATACTCTCAGCTACTTCCTCCTCCTCCTCCTCATCATCATCATCATCATCATCATCATCATCATCATCATCATCATCATCATCATCATCATCCATGCAGAACACCAGCGCTTTAACCACTCCCACCCAGGCTAGTTATGGACTCGGAAAATCCCACCCAACGTATATTTTTTTCCTACAAACTTTCATCGTTATTATTTATTTTATTCCTTACCAGTCTCTGTATGTCAGGTACCCATATACCAGTTTCTTTTACTAATAATATTAAGTGTAACTGATTAAATTTATCGCTGACAGAGATCCGTAACCCCTTTCAGATTAGTTGGTGGCCAAATGTAATCAGATTAGAGGTTAGTTTGACTAGTAACCAAGGAGACTCACTACTAATTCATAACTAAGCTTCGTCGAATGTCATGCTACCACCATTTAGTATTCTGGCTGTGGTATTGGCCCAGTTCCGTTAGATGAAAACAAACCTACAATAGTGACTCTTAGGCCGGCTTAGCAAAAGGGTCAGAATTGTGTGTTTCCGGGATGTTAGTTGTAATGTGACAGCCTTATCTTTATGGTAATGCTCTCTCTCTCTCTCTCTCTCTCTCACACACACACACACACACACACACACACACACACACACACACACACACACACACACACACACACACACACACACACACACACACACACACACACTTTCAAACAAACGCTCTCATTCATATACCACTACAGCCTCCCCTCCCCCCACACACACTTGCATTTATAGACAGTCGTATCCTCTCTCTCATTCACTTAACCAGTTCTCTCTCTCTCTCTCTCTCTCTCTTTCTCTCACACACACACACACACACACACACACACACACACACACACACACACACACAACGATTTATTTACACAATCAATCATTCTCTCTCTCTCTCTCTCTCTCTCTCTCTCTCACACACACACACACACACACACACACACACAGAAGGATACATACCAACAGGAAACGCTGCTATATGTATGATCCCCGCACATGCATATAATGATAACACAGTAACCTACAAATAAAACACACACACACACACACACACACACACACACACACACACACACACACACACACACACACACACACACACACACACACACACACACACACACACACACACACACACACACACACACAAAACCAGTCGTAATCACCAGCATTACCATAATCAAGCACAGGTACCACATCACCACCACAATCAACACAAATTGAGGCCACAATGTCATACGACACCTGAAGCAGTGGACTGGAGGTGTGGGGGGTAAAGGTGTGTTAATTAACAGGTGACACTTCTATACCACACCCATGTTAAATTAATTCTCACCTGGAGTAAACAGAAAGAGAGAGAGAGAGAGAGAGAGAGAGAGAGAGAGAGAGGAACTGATGTCTTGTTATGCATATTGATCGTTTGGATCATTTAATTTGTCACGCAGATATCTCGTGTCAATCAGTTATTTCGTGTCATGCACATTTCTCGTGTTATGCAAAAACTTCGTGTCATGCAGTCATCTCGTGTCATGCAGGTATAATGTCAAGTAGATATATCGTGTCATGTAGATATATAGAATACTCAAGAAACCCCGTCTCTTGCAGATGTCTCGTGTCATGCAGAAACCTTGTCTCATGCAAATATCTCGTGTCATGCAGGTGTACTGTCATGCAGATATCTCGTGTCTTGCCGGTATCTTGTCATGCAGTTACTTCGCGTCATGCATATATCTTCCTGCAAATATCTGTCGCCATGCACACATCTCGCGTCATGCGGTTATATCATGCAATTAACTCATGAAGAAATTTCGTGTCATGGAGGTGCGCCGTGTTTAGTAAATGAATTAAGTCATCCATGAGTCGTCTGGCTTCATCCCTGCAGCCCAGTTACGTCATTTATTTGTTTATATTTACTACACTCTGTTCACTGTAAGTAGGCGTAAAAATGCCGTCTCTCCATCACTGCTGGGTTGTAACAAGACTCTTATAACAGACTATTATGCAAGTCACGAAGAAGTATTATGAAAAATTAAAAATATGATGCTAGCGCCACAGCACTCCTTCTGCCACTAAACTAGGGGGAAAAAAAATGCAAAACAACGAAAATCTCGGCCAAGTTAAGATGAAAGCACTACAGCAGCGAGAACAAGCTGCAAATGGCGTACTTGTGCTGATGGAGTCTAAAGAAATCTAAGAAATTTCAAGTCACGCAGGTGTGGCGACTCATTATCGTACCCCCCCCCTCTCTCTCTCTCTCTCTTATATGTGAGGAAGTATATACAGGTATTTATATGTATTTATATAAAATAGATATACATATATTTGTGGATATATCTATATTAAATATGTCTATATGTATGTATGCAGGAAGGTATGTGTGTATGTTAGGTGAGAGGTGGATGACGAGAGAAATGAGAGATGTGAGAAAGGTGTAGAGAGAGGGGAGAGGTGAAGGGAACAGAGAGAGATGAAGAGAGAGACAAAAGGAAAGAGAAGAGAAGCAACGGGGAGAGAAGAGAAAGGTGGAGAGATCGAGGGAAAGGAGAGGGGAGGAATAAAGGAGAAAGGAGAGATATGTAGGGAGAGGGGAGCGGAGCGACAAGGGAGAGGGGAGAGGAGAGATGCGGAGCGAGAGGGGAGAGGAGGGAGAGTGGGTCAAGTAGAGAGGGAAGAGGAAGTGAAAGTAGGAAGGGGATCCCCCCTAACCAAACTGGGTGAACGACTGTGGGTGTGGGGTGGTTGTGGTTGCGTGGGTGTGGGTGTGTGGGTGTGGGGTGGTTGTGGTTGCGTGGGTGTGGGTGTTTGGGTGTGGGGTGGTTGTGGTCGCATGGGTGTGGGTGTGTGGTTGTGGGGTGGTTGTGGTTGCGTGTGTGGGTGTGGGTGTAGATAGATGTGTGTTGGGGTGGGGTACTGTGGTTATGGGTGTGGGGTGTGTGTGGTTGCGTGGGTGTGGGTGTGGGGTGGTTGTGGTTGCGTGGGTGTGGGTGTAGATAGACGTGTGTTGGGGGTGGGGTATGGTGGTTATGGGTATGGGTGTTAGTGTGTGGGTGTGGGGGAGGGGGGTTCAGTATTTATGTGAATGTGGGTGGGTGTTGGTATGGGTGAGGGTGGGGAGTGTCTGGATGTAGGTGTATGTGAAGGGATGGATGTGTGGATAAGATTGTGTAGGGGGGGGGGTGGAATGAAGAACTATAGGAGAGAGAGAGAGAGAGAGAGAGAGAGAGAGAGAGAGAGAGAGAGGTGTCCCAATTGCTCGTACCCAACATCCACATATTGACCACCAAACCTGTCTCTCAACGACTGGGATGCTGAGGCAAATGTCACTCAGTGCATGAAGCGACTGATCAGCAGAAGTGAAGCTGCATCAGGACACAGTATAAGGACTGTGATTAAAAGTATACGTATGACTAACAGTATAAGGATAACAGTATAAGGGCAGTGACTAACAGTATAAGGGCAGTGACTAATATTTTCACTGCTGGCCTGTCAGATAAGGGTACAAGAGAGGTAAGTGACATTTAGCGCTTAGGTGTATATATTAAAACGCCTTTGTTCTACCCTGGCGATGCCTCCTAACCCTTTCACCTCATCTGATGGTCAAATGTAGCCAGACTGAAGGGTAGGTGTGACTATACTTGTGTTACTCTAACTTGACACAGAATTGCCATCTCTCTATCTTGAATATTCAGCTGTAAAAGATTAGCACTAGAATATGATGTTAGTCACGAAGAAGTGCCATGGAAAAGAAGTAAAACAGTAGCATTAACATATTCTGCCGCTGACCTATGTGAAATAAGCTACAAAAGGACGAAAATCTGGACCAACTTAAGGTGAAAGAACTATAAAATTTGCCGATTAATTGCCCGTCACTGTAGCGGCAGTTGAGTAGGAAGTGACATTTAGAGAATTGGCATCAAGTAACTGTATAAAGGTGAAGGTGGAGACAGGATTCCGGGGGCTTGAATGGTGAGTGAGTGAGTGTGTGGCCCATTTCACTGGACGTGCTGTTGATTTGTTTTCCCCCTATCGTGTTTTTCCTTTGTTTCCTAAACCCTACCTCACCCCATCCTTAGGCAGGAAATACAGGTGGTGGTGTGGTGTGGTGTGGTGGTGGCGGTGTGGTGTGGTGTGGTGTGGTGTTGGTGGTGGTGGTGTGTATAAGACAGTGCCCTTACATTTGTTCAGTCATGTAAAAAAAAAATTACACAAGCGAAACAAGCATCAAGTAACAGTATAGTGTATGTATATGACAGGAATGATTAATAATGGATATATTTACCTCAGAGGAATCAGGAAATCACACACACACACACACACACAACCACGGAAATGCACATCCAGCAGACTCAACAAACGGAAGCAGACACACACACCAATACCGTATGCTGTGCGTTGACATACACTCATAAACACACACACACCATGGGAACGCACAGAGCACAACACACGGACTCACACACAGGTCCATCAACACACACACACACTCTCTCTCTCTCTCTCTCTCTCTCTCTCTCTCTCTCTCTCTCTCTGTCCATAGACCTAGTGTGACGGGCGGTGTTGAAACTGGGCCAAGTGTGGCTTCCCCATGGGTGATTCCCCTGTACACCCTACTCTCTCTCTCTCTCTCTCTCTCTCTCTCTCCAAATCTGTCCACATTAACACCATCTGCCACCGCCTGGATTTGGTAGTCAAACTGTCTTTAATACAATAATAATAATAATAATAATAATTTCTTTAATATGCTCTACCTAAATTCTCTTTCACTTTGATTACTTAAAATCATGTCAGATGCAGAACATAATATTACAACTTAATCTCTTTCTGTATTCGCAGGTAAGGAACGAGTAACGTGCATCAGTCCAGAAGTCGCTTTCTGTAAGTAGTGAGGAGTACTGTACACTGAGGAAGAAACGTTGTGGATAAAAAGAACGTTGTTGATAGGAAAAAACGTTGTAGATAAGGAAAACGTTTGGATGGGAAGAAACGTTGTGGATAGAAAGAAACGTTGTGAACAGAAAGAAACGTTGTGGATAGCAAGTGATGTTGCGGACAGGAAGAAACGTTGTGGATAGAGACGCTGCGGATAAGGAAACGCGATGTGGATAAGAAACGTTGCTGAAAGGAAAAAAACGTTGGGATAGGGAGAAACGTTGTGGATAGAAAAAAACGTTGTGCATAGAAAGAAACGTTATGGACAAGAAAAAACGTTGTGGGTAGGAAGAAACGCTGGGATAGGAAGAAACGTTGTGAACAGGTAAAAACGTTGTTGCTGAGAAGAAACTAAGCAGATATGTTTTCGAATTTAAGATAATGAGGGCCAAGAACCACAAGGATATTTTCTACAATGCTTCACAGAGCCAAAGCCAATATTATGGGTAGAATCTCAGCAGGACTTCAACGAGGCCAGAAAAAGAATAAAGTATACGAGGTCATGAAGTAAAAGGCTTTGTTTATTTTTGTGTGAGGTCGGTTAGACAAAGAGACGGTGGCTGAAAAGGGTCACTGTTGTGTTGACCCCCCCCCCAAACACACACACACACACACACACACACACACACACACACACACACACACACACACACACACACACACACACACACACACACACACACACATTGTCACTAAATGATTTTCTTAAAATTTAGACACATTCATAAAGTAATATAACATGACCATCAAAACACTAACTCATCCCCTTCACACCTCGGACATCACTATATCTGTCTATCTATCCATCTATCTATAAATGGTCTTCGCAGACTATTTAATGCAACTTAAAGAGTAAATGAATCTACATCTAACTTCTCCAATTCTGAAAGTGACGTTTAGAGATAAGAAAGAACAAGTTACGTGATGAGACTGAAGGTGCTGAAGTTATATATGGAAAAGTTTGTTGTGAAAGGGGTTAATGGGGCGTGGGTAACTGGTGTAAAGAATGGGGTGGAGAGAGCAGGAAAGGGAAGGTGAGGGAAGGGATGACAGTGAGAGGAAGGGAACAGGAAAGGAGAGTGAGGGAAGAGTGAGAGGAAGGGGAGGGAAGAGGAAGGGAAGATGAGAGAAGGGATGGTAGTGTGAGGAAGTGAAGAAGAAGAGAGGGTGAGGGAAGGGAAGGGAGTGAGAAGAAGGGAAGACGAAAGGAGGGTGAGGGAAGGGAGGGGAGTGGGAGGAAGGGAAGGGAAGGGAGGGGAGTGGGAGGAAGGGAAGGGCGTGAGGGGAATGAAAGACGAAAGGAATAGGACGGCAGGAAGGGAAAGGAAGGGAGTGAAAGGACAAGACGAGAGAGGTAAGGGAGGGAGGGAGGAATGGAATGGAAATGAAGGAGAGGGAGGGAGTTATTGGAAGAGAATGGAAAAGAGGGACTGGAATGGAGGGGGAAGAAACTGATTGAAAGGAAGAGGAAACAATGGAAGGGGAGGGAAAAGGAAATAAGAGAAGGGGAAGGAATTCGAAGGGGCGGA
The DNA here is from genome assembly GCF_032717465.1 of Coenobita brevimanus. Taxonomy (NCBI): domain Eukaryota; kingdom Metazoa; phylum Arthropoda; class Malacostraca; order Decapoda; family Coenobitidae; genus Coenobita; species Coenobita brevimanus. The sequence continues at coordinate 50,748,881 of NC_137037.1, forward strand.
GGGCAGGAGGGATGACCAAGGAAGGTAGAGGAATTCGAGGGGGGGAGGGAAGGGAGGAATGGGAGGAGAGGAAAGAAGGGAGAAATTATAAGAGGGATAAAGAAGGGAAAGGAATGGAAGAGTAGCGAATGGAGGAGTCGAAGAGGAGGAAAGAAGAAAGAGAAGGGAGAGAAAAAGAGCGGGAGGGAGAAAGTCAAGCAGCTATTTATACCGTATTAAAAAAACAAAATAAATCCTAGTGACGAACCATAACCTTGGACTTGAATCTCTCTCTCTCTCTCTCTCTCTCTCTCTCTCTCTCTCTCTCTCTCTCTCTCTCTCTCTCTCTCTCTCTCTCTCTCTCTCTCTCGATCTACCACTTCTCCCTCCATCCAATCTAGAATCATAGGCCATTCTCATTCAGCCATGTTCCAGGCAAAAAAATCCCCCCCACACACACACGACGCCTCGCCTCCAGCTTACAGTTCTCCAAGCGGTACTTGACTTTCGCTGGCCTAAAGTTATGCAGATTAGGAGGGGGTCGGGGAGAGAAGTAAAGGGAGGGAGGAGAGGGGGAGAGAAGGGAAGGAGGGGGGGAGGGAAATGTACAAGAGGAGAGGAAAGGGAGAAGGAAGAAGGGAAAGAAAAGTGAGAAGTTAGGGATGGAAGATGAAGGAAGGGAAGGGAAGGAAAGGAAAGGGGAGGGAAGGGAGAGAGAGAGCAAGGGGGAGGCAGGCAAAGTTGATAAAAGGAGAAGAGATGAGAAAATTCTTGCTTAGAGGGGAGGGCAGTGAGGGGAGAGAGGAAGGTGAGGGGAATTCCTGTGATGGGAAAGGGAATTGGAAGCAAAGGGAGAGATAAGAGTGGCGATGATGGAGAGGGGAAGGAGACGCGAAGGGCAGGGAGAGGGTAAAACAGGGTGGAGACAAGGCAGGGAGAATCGAAAGGGGGAAGAAAAGAGGGCTATGGAGAGGGGAGAAGGAGGGAGGAAGGGAGAGAGAAAAGAAGTGGGCTAGGAAGGGGAGAACAGGAGGAAGGAGGGAGGAAGGAGAGGGGAAGGGGAAGGGTAGGGGGTCTGTCAAGGGGAGCATTTGACACTGTCGGCCTTGATGGGAACCAGTCTTATGGTGACGGTGACAGGATTGAGAGAGAGAGAGAGAGAGAGAGAGAGAGAGAGAGAGTTTGGTAATGTTAAGACGATTAGATAGATATAGTTAGATATACAGACAGACGGATATAGATAACTGATTAATGTATATAACAGAATAGCAGATACAAAGATAATTCAACAAACTAAGATATGTGCACACAAAGCAATATTTGAATCACACAGACATACACGCACATACACAGTCATACGAGCATATACACACAGCTACATACACAGGTTGATTCCTAATTTTCATATGCTCATACACAGTGCACGTGCTTACACTACACACACACACACACACACACACACACACACACACACACACACACACACACACACACACACACACACACACACACACACACACACACACACACACGTACTGACTCCTAATAGCCTACTTAGGTGTTTATGAAGATATGTACACCATAAAGAATGAACACAATACAATATACACAGTCATACACATATATACATACACAGAAATTCCACATTAATAAAAAAACTCCTTATATCTTTTTCTATGTCAGTCGATCCATTCAAAAATCCATTCTCTCTCTCTCTCTCTCTCTCTCTCTCTCTCTCTCTCTCTCTCTCCCTTTCAGCCTTTGTATAAGGTCAGACGTGCGTGGATAAGGTCATGCTGACAAGAAAGTTTGCCCTACTGCACATGGACAGACAGACAGACAGATGACAGACATATACATCGATAGAATAATGGGGAGGTGGATTAGGCTACATAGATACAGATAGATAAAGGTGCATAGAATGATATATAGATGGATGGAGAGATATTCAGAGTGACTAATGAACTAACTACATGGCAGTAAACAGATGGATGGACATAGAGGTAGCAATGGCTAATATTCATGACGGGGAAACAAGGTAAATGACATAAACATATGTACCAGTCTTTTGTGGTAATAATAATCTGTCGTTACTCTATGGTCAGGTACAGGAAATAAATAAGTAACATTAATTGCCTTAAATATCGCCTGTTACAACACCTGGCTTTACGGAGATGTCTGGGGGGTAAATTCCAGGAGCATGTAGTTTCCAGACAAGGAAGAGGTTGAAACCAGTTTTATCTGAAACGCTATGCAAAAACTGGGGTTGAAAACACTCCAGTCATGCATTTCGGGTTTTCCCCAGCCTCTTTTGGTGCATCTGGTTCTGCTAAGGTAATACTAGTTATAAAATAGAGTAAATGTGCCTTCTGGTTCTGACTGGCTTACACCAGCTCCGACGCATTCCGGGTTTTTACTGCAACAAAGACAAATATGAAACGGTAAACGGATCTTGATTCTCGTGATCTTTTGTTTAATTTTCCAAGGAAAAGTAACTTTTTTCAGGATTCCATCCTCTGCTTCTTCCTCCTTTGTATAAAAACGACGAAGTAAATACCGAGAAATCAAGTGGACTGAGACAATTAAATTAAAGTTATGTCCGGTGGACTGGAGGTGGGAATACACCTGCCTGTGTGTGTGTGTGTGTGTGTGTGTGTGTGTGTGTGTGTGTAAGTGGGTCAAGGCCGGTATGGGGTGGGGGCAGAAGGGGAGAAGAGGGGGTGGGGAGAAAAAGAGAGGGAAGCGTGAAGGGAGAAGGATTTTCCGTTTCACCAAATGTACCCTCTTGACCAAACCTTGTCTTCTCTTCCTACTTAACACTGGGAAAAAAAAAAATGGAGAGAGAGACTGAGGGAGGAGGCAGAGAAGAACAGAGAGGGGGCAGGGAGAGGAAGGAGACTGAGGGGGAGAGAAAACGAGGGGGGACAGGGATAGACAGGAGATTGGGAGAGAGGGGGCGTGGGGCGCAGAGAGAGAGAGGGATAGACAGAGTGGGGAAGAGGTCCAGACATAGTTGGGGGAAGGGAGGGGGGGGAGGGGTGTCAAAACCAGTCACTCAGGTTGTTTTGCTTTCTACTTTGTCTTACTCTTCGTTTTCTTTTTCTCCCGCCAGCCCCTCCTCTCCACGTCTCTTCTTCAGGTCACATCACAACACTCTCAGACGCTTATACTCCATCTGAGCTGAATAAAATCGTCTGGAGTTGGCTAGAATTAAAATAGAGGTGTGCCGACCATCAGAGGGTTGAGACTAGTAACCAAGGAGACTGACATTAACCCACTCAGGCTCTTATGAATCACACTGAATATAATCGTCTGTCACTATACCTCTTCACCTCGATGACGTGTATTAGGTTATTTTTCTCGCCTCTTCCAAGTTGTTTTATTTAACTTACAAGAAACCATTGAGGTTAGATGGTGTGTGTGTGTGTGTGTGTGTGTGTGTGTGTGTGTGTGTGTGTGTGTGTGTGTGTGTGTGTGTGTGTGTGTGTGTGTGTGTGTGTGTGTGTGTGTGTGTGTGTGTGCGTGCGTGCGTGCGTGCGTGCGCGTGCGTGCGTGCGTGCGTGTGTGTGTGTGTGTGTGTGTGTGTGTGTGTGTGTGTAAAGGATGTACGTGTTTACATGAAGGATGAGGTTAGGGAGAACGATGCATAAGTTAAAATTTATCGAAACACCTTAATTTTTACTCGTTTTACCCCCCCTCTCTCTCTCTCATTCAATTCCTCTTTCTCCCTCTTTCTTCCTTTCCTACCTTCCTTCCCACCCCTCCCCTCTCCTCCATTCTCAATCCTTCCCTTCCTTCCCCTCATCTCTCCTCCCTTCCTCTCCTCTCTCCCGTCTCATTCCCTGCCTCCCTTTCCTTTCCGCCCTTCCTTTCACCTCTCCAACTCTCCTTAATTCCCTGAAGGTAATAGGAGTAGTTATGGTGATGCTGTGGTAGTTGTAGTAGTAATAGCAATTGCAGTAGTGATGGTAGTAGTAGCAGTGGTGGTGGTGGTGGTGTTAGTGGTAGTAGTGATAGTAATGGTGGTAGTGGTAGTCCCAGTAAAACCAGTAGTGTCGATAATAGTAAAGGTGGTGTTAGTCGTGGTCATAGTATTAGTGGTAGCATTGGTAGTCACATAAAGTTTGACGTAGTAGTAGTAGTAGTGGCACAGGTAGTAAAGTAGTAGTAGTAGTAGTAGCAGCAGTGGTAGTGGTAGTAGCAGTGGTAGTGGTGGTGGGCGTCGTAATAGCGGTCGTGTGCCAGTGATAAAAGCGTGACGACAGCAATAATAGAACGGAGTCTATCAATTTACTGCCCCGTAGAGAGGGGGGAGGGAGGGGGAGGGGGAGGGGCAGGGGTGGAGGGAGGGAAGGGGAGGGGTGGAGGAAGAAGTCCATTGGTGGAATCAGGGTCAAGGGCGGAGGTTTGTAGGGGTGTGTGAGAGAGAGAGAGAGAGAGAGAGAGAGAGAGAGAGAGAGAGAGAGAGTTACAAAAACAAGTAGTGCCTAAATGCACATTACGATCTATACCATGGTAGGTGCCATGGATGAAGTTACCGTGCATGTGTGTGCATACGACTGCGAGAGAGAGAGAGAGAGAGAGAGGGGGGGGGGTATACACACCAAGTCATCTGCTTTAAACATCAATATCACCGCCACTCAATATAAGTTAATTAAACATACATTTCTAATTATGATAATAATGATAAAAACCATAACACTAATAGTAGTCGTAGTAGTAGTAGTAGTAATTATTATCATCGGTACCGATGATAATAATAATTACTACCACTACTGATACTACTACTAATAATAATAATAATAAAAGAATAGTAAATAATAAATAATATTAATAATAATAATAATAATAATGTCACCGAGATTGAAAGAATGTCCTTATCACCTCCCCATCTCCACCCCCACCTCTGTCCCCAATCACACTCAAGCCAGCGACTTATCCCACACCTTATCACCGCTAAACCCTGCCAGATTTATCACGGACAAAAATGGAAGTCTGAGATCGCATTCTCGTCAGCTCAGGCGGTTTGCTAGCACTTCTTCGTGACTATTATTTCGGCAGATGACATTTTTGTCTTGTGAATATAGGCAAAAAAACATCGACCAGTCATTTCCCCCTTCATGTAAATCATGCCAGCTTTTGTTAGGAGAAACCTGACGTAAGAAAATCAACGTTGCATCAGATTTAATAAGCCATATATTTATTATCAATTATTTAGGCGCCTGGTGGTATGGTGGTTTGAACGCACCAGAGGGAGTGACGCCCTTGCAGTGCTTCAAGTATTTTTTTATTTATTTGGTAATGTAATAATATCAAGGTAGCAAGGGAAGCAGGTCCTACCTCCGTATTCTAGTTAATTTATCAGGCTCCCTTGCACTTCACTACTGGTACACCTGAACATATGGCAAGCAATTATTATCTTGCTGTGTGTGTTCAACGAAGAGAGTGGGCAGACACACTATGTGGGGAGCGTAAGAGTGGTGCGTGCAACAAGACAGGTGACTGTAATGTAAAAGGGATGGGGAACGTAGAATAACATATGTAAAGGAAAATGAGTAAGATAGGAAGGAAGGAATAATGAAGACCTAGAGGGGCACTCAGTGAAGCGCATCTCTCCGACAAGGGCAACGTAATTTCCAAACCACTCTTCATAATGGGTTAGGGTTTCTCATCACTGATTAGGGTTTCGCAGAAAGTGTTTTCCGGATCCATAATCTGTAATACGATCCGGATCGGTCACCAAAGTTAATCAATTGTTCTCTGGGACATGGGCTACCTACCAACCAAATTTGGTCCAGATCTCTCTTTTAGTTTTGAGTAATCCTGCTAACAGACAAACAAACAAACAAACAAACAGTGGTGAAAACATGCTCTCCTTATCGGAAAGACTTAGCACCAAGCCATAATATGGCTGCATAGCACTTAAGGAGTAGAGGGAAAATAAAGGCTGGAAGAAACACGGAAATATGAAAACGAGAGGTAGGACAGAAGAGCAGAAGAGGACAGTAAGGAAAGACTGCGGACAAAGGCCCCTTTTAGTCGCCTCTTACGACAAGCAGGGATACTGGGGAAGTATTCTTCCCCCCCTCCCCAGGGGGAAATGAGTAAGATAAGACTAAAAAGGGTGTGTGAAATAAGACAAATGAGCACAATGAGTGCGGTGTGTACACTGAGAGAGGTGAGTGAGTAGGATGAGAGGAGGTGGGTAAAATGTGCAGTATAAGGTTAAGAGGTGATCAGAGTGAGTGGTGTGTGACGGAGGAGAGGGTTGAGGAGTGCAGAATGAGAGGGGTGGGGGTTGTAGAATCAGAGGGGTGGAGTGGGCAGAGTGGCTACGTATTGGCATAATGTCAGAGGCGAAGGCTGACACAGGAACTACCTCTCTCATCGTAGTCAAGGCTACTGTGTTAGGCATGGGATACGGTGATCATAGTACGTTGTTAATGGTACTGTTGGCCCTACACTGGCTATTACCCTTCCCGACCCTTTACCTCACACACACACACACACACACACACACACACACACACACACACACACACACACACACACACGCACACACACACAATATTCCTATAATCGCCAGACCTGTGTTCGTGGTATTTCCAGACTTTTTACTTTAGCTTAAACGAAAATCTTAGAACTACAGAATATAAGTGTGTGTGTGTGTGTGTGTGTGTGTGTGTGTGTGTGTGTGTGTGTGTGTGTGTGTAGTTTGCCCGATGAGAATAAATCCTTTTAAGACCCCGGATTTAAAATATAATACTTTTGTTTACGAAACGACGTCTGTGCGTGTCCATGCGTATGTAAATATGTGTGTGTATGGTATATATGTACGTAAATTAGTGTGTGTATGGTATGTATGTATGTATGTTGGGGAAGTGTCATGGAGCACGCAGTGAAAAATACAAAAAAAAAAAAGGTGGTAAATCAGAGAGAGACAGAGAGACAGACAGATTGAGTCCCGGTATTCCCTGGTGTAGAGAAATTATATCCTGGTAATTTGTACGGTATAGATGAAAAAGGTCAGAGGTGGAGTGACGTAGGGAAGCATATACGGTGATTCCTATGTTACGCATCTTTATATTCTTGTGTTGCGGGCACGGCTCAGTCTGCTGGTGTGGGGGAGCAGAAATGTAGTGTATGGAATTATTAATCACCCAAGCACATAATGAGCCAGAAAAAAGCCTCTCTCTCTCTCTCTCTCTCTTTAAGAAACATGTACCGTATATACCTTACAGTGTGAACCAAAAGTCAGTACCGTTTTTAATAATCTCGAGGAACATATACAGCCGGGGTCAAGAACTGTATCAGATCGAAGAACAGAGTCAACAGTTGGTACAAATGACAGTGGTAATGGTGGCACAGCAATGAGCAAAAGTTCTCCCGACACTTCTCCGCCGGCTGCAGCAATGGGGAAGTTACGAGAGCTATGTGTATGTGTTAGAGATGAACACAACGAAAATAATACGAGACGGAAGGCCACTCGGTCGTCTGGTGGAGAGGAAGGAGAAATGTGGATGGCAAGACACAATGCTGGTGGAGAATTATCGGGGAATTTTTGCTCAAGGTTGTAGGTAGCTTCTACCATCAATGACTGGCACAACTCTTGAGCCTCACTGTACTTCCCCTCACTAGAGACTCGCAGACACAACTTTTTACCCAAACTGTACCGTAAATCAGCTACATTATCAACAAAAAGTCATCACAGTGTATATGAAGAGTCTTAGTGTGTATTATTTATGTCTGGCACTAACATAACTCTCCCAGCTTAGTTTGTTTTCAGTTGCCATTTTCTGAGAGCAGGACAAGGAGGGGGAACTACAGAGAGAATGTACGATGAGAAGCTGCCCAGGAGTGTATGTGGGTGAGGGGGGAAAAGGGGAGGAGGAGGTGACATGGAGGGATGGGTGTAGAGATATATGAGTGAGGATGGTAAGAGTTGGAGAGGACAGTTTGACGAAGGAAGGCTGGGTGACATGGAGGCGCTTTGTTTGTCGCAACCCCCTCTGGGACAACGACGCCTGGCTATTGCTAAACACACACACACACACACACACACACACACACACACACACACACACACACACACACACACACACACACACACACACACACACACACACACACAGAGGGGAGGGGGTAAAGCCATATTTCCATCATGTAGCCACACTGCAACACGTGTGACCTTATCATGACAAGCAAAAAACTGAACGGCATCATTTCTCAACGCCACCGCTTTCCTAGTCATGGCTTACGTGGCGCCTAGTGACAATGACAAGGTGTGGCTCCTGCACGTTAATTAAGGTGTGGCTCTTGCAGGTTAATTAAGAAAGCTGATTTACACTCCTATACTTACAAGAACATCACATTCACATACAATATATATACGAACATCATACACACATCCACACAGGAACATCACATTTACATACGCACAGGATCATCATATACACACATATTCATACATACCCGTACATACAGAAACAAATTCATATAGATACATACAGTACATCACACATAGATACATAAATGCTCATCACATTCCCACATACACATACAAGACCCTGAGTCAGACAGAAATATCACATTCACACATACACACAGAAGCGTGACATCTACAGTACACATACACAAATGATCACCAGTATCTCCTCTACCATAACACACACACACACACACACACACACACACACACACACACACACACACACACACACAGATACATAAACATCACATAACTCTAACTCAGTCTTCTAAAGCCTGTATAGCCGTGATTCCATACACCTACCCCTACACACAAACAGGAACCCTAACTCCAAAGGCCACAACCTGGATCCTGTATAGCTAAAGTGTCACAGGAGGTGCCCTTGCAACTCAACACCCCCGTCAGCAGGAACCACCGTCTCAGTTTTTAACATTTTTACCCCTTTCACTTTGAGACGAGTGGTTCTTCCTGATCTTAAATATCATTCTTATGGGAACGGGAAGACAATATTAAGTTGGTGAATCGAAGGACGTATATCTTGGTTTGTTCTTGCTACCGCCAGACGATTGATTCAGCTGAAGGGGTTTGGTTGAGTCCAGATAAAGTAATGGAGAATAATAAAATCAATGAATAAAATCGTCTGGTGGCTGTGTGAAAACCAAGTCTTTGCAATGAATGGGTTTAAATCGTCATCGCAGGGAAGTGGCTTTAAGAACCTTGTTTATTTTAATTTCTTTCGTCGGAGGTATGTTTTGAGATAAATGATAGTGAGGTTATGAGAATAAAATAAGACATCATCATCAACGTACTGAAAGGCATTCTCTTGGACCCTTTTTTTATACTATATTCTTGCCACCTCCTGACAGTGTTATTCAACTTGGACAGACTTTGCGAACAACAGAGGTTTATTAGATACATCCTTATACAGTAAACCCCTTCAAGATCAGAGATCTTTCCTGATAGACTTTTCGAGGTGGAGGGGTTGGTTAGACAGCCCAAATAAACCCCTTCAGAAGGCCTATCGTTAAACGAACACAATCGTCTGTCAGCGGCAATAATACACTACAAAGGGCGTGACCTGGATTCAATGCGTTAATCGATATAATTTTTCAAGTGTGAAAGAGGGGCCAAGGGAGAGTGGTGACTAAAAACTAGTTGTGACACTGGCGGTGAAGGTCGACGGACGGGTCAGAAGGGTATTCATATGGCACCTAAATGAGGATCAGGTGTCAACCAGTGTCAACCCTTAATTTGTTCATTCTGGGTGAAAGTGGCGCTACAGAAACGAGTTTAGACGTTTGAATCTGTCTCTAGTGGGGGCTAATATTCCTTTGTTTTTTTAATATAGGATGGTAAGAAGGAAGAGAAGAGGTTTGGTGAAGAAGGTATTAGTAGGTGAAAAAGATTTAGTGAAGAAGGTATATCAGGTGAAAAATAAAATAGCGACAGAGTTGTATGGTGTAGGGTACGTGTTATTGCTGTTGCTGCTGTTAGGTGGGGGATCTGTGCTTCTTGTTACGCTGTTTATATTTTAAGTTGGTACACCCGACATACTTTGTGTGTGTATGTGTGTGTGTGTGTGTGTGTGTGTGTGTGTGTGTGGGTATTTTCTATTTATATTTAGGAAAGAGTTCCAAGCTAATTATTTTACCCGATAATTTTTGTAATATCATGTTCCGGTGGTGCCTTCCTTGTCTTTCACCCCCACCCCAATCTCAGCCAGCCCTTGGGAGCTCCTACGTGTACACCCTCCCTTCTCCTAAGCCAAGCCTTGTTGTAGCAGCCCAAGCCACTCGCAGTGTCGCTCTCAATCTCAAAAGTTCATCCAGGGAGTGTATATATAAACGTTCCTGAGAATAAGTTTTATAAGATCGCTTTGTATCTGTCTTCGCTCACACATCTACCAAACATTTAGGTCAAATCGAGAGAGAGAGAGAGAGAGAGAGAGAGAGAGAGAGAGAGACGTAACAGAATTTACTGGATAAAAATTAACCGGCGTGGAAACCTGTTTATCTTGGGAGTAGTTAGGAAGCTTTATAAAAACGGTTCCTTGGGGGCAACAACAAAAACATCTCCCACGGGATGCATTCACAAATTTTCTTGGACCTGAGATTATACGTTAAGATTATTTATTTATACCCGTATATTCACTCGTATATATAAGGAAAATTTCACACATAAACCAAGGTGAATATTAACCTGACAAATACACCAATAACAACAAAACGGGTTTTTTAAAATTCATTCACTTCTATGGCTACTTCGCTATCGTAAACACTATCATAGGAGTGTTTATAAATGCAAACCCAGGGGCTGCATTTATAAAGGATCCAAGCCAATTATTACAATAAACAAATCCCCCTAATTTAAAATCATAAATCACTTCTTCGAATTTTGTCACCATAATATTAACTTTAAACTATGACTCTGAAATATTTAGTGTGTCAGACAAATGAATATACAGTCTTATAAACAGGATTACGAGACTTTATATATACGGCTTCCAAGTAGGGTTTTGTCACGTACTCTCACTTCTATCATCCTTACACCTAGTTATCCTACATCCTATATCACTGGCACGTCTATTATCCAGTGACGTGAAGATATATAATTCGTTGCGTACAGATATATGTGTTTGGTCATGGTTTTAAGATTTCAAGTGCTAGATTTTCTTATTTTTCCCCTTCCTCCATTCCTCACGGTCATCTGCTGTCCCTGCCTCTCTCTTCCCTCCCCTCCTTCCCCCTCTCCCTTACTTTCCTTCCGCCTTCCCTCCCTCACTGTCACTCCTCCCCAATCTCTCCTTTTTCCTTCCCTCCTACAATCCACCTATCCATCTCTTTCATGGCCATGCGCAGTTCCTCCCTCTCTCTTCCCTTCCCACCCTCACTTTCCTTTCTCTTGCCCTCCCTCACTCTCTTTCCCCTCTCTTTCTTCTCTCCTCTTCCCTCTCACCCTCCATCTATCCATCCGACACCCGGCTATCAACTAACCTGAGAAGTAAGGGTGTTTTCTCAGGCCAGAACAAACGCAGTACAGTAATCTAATCCAGCTAACACCAGATAAACCTATTCAGCTGAGAGAGTGAGTGTAATACTGGTACTTGCTGGGCGAGGGGGGAACCACGTGTGCCTAAGTACAGGATGCCCAGGAGAAGCAAAGATGATGATGCTGGTGGGGGTGCGGGGTGGGCGGGTATGTTTATGTGTGTGTGTGTGTGTGTATGTGTGTGTGTGTGATGGTGGTAGTGGTGTTGGTGGGTTGCAGAACTGGCCAAGACCATCAGCTTCTGTGAATCAGATGGGAGTTCACCTGGCCTTGAGGCGGAAAGAGTCCAACGTTACCAAATCTTGTGGTATGAGGAGGAGGGAGGGATCTACTGTCCTCGTGAAGCAATCCCATATAAAAAGTCAAGTTACCAAAGTCAAGCATCCGTATACAATAAAATTCAAGTAACTAAATCTTGTCGTGAAGAAGCTAGCACACAAAAAATAATAACAACAGCACCAATAATAATAATAATAATAATAATAACTAATAATAATTTTGTTTGTATTTTTAGTTAGTTGTTTTCCGGGGAGGGGTACTAACCCTCCGCCAACCCACTTGTTGTCACGTAGGGAACACGCGTTGATTACTTATATGGTTACCACCCAGCGTTATAAACGATTTCCTGGTTTACAGGAAATCATTTGGCGGGGGACCGAGTGACATGGAGATGATTTGTTTGTGGCCACCCCTTAGAGTTTAAGGCGTCTGGCAATAGATAAATGTACACTAATACTAATAATAACAAATAGGCCTAATACTAATACAATAACAAATATTAGTAATAATAATAATAATAATAATAATAAAAAAAAAGGCATGTCCGTAACTTTCCTACTATCATATCAAAGAAAATCGTATGGATGGAGAAACGTAACAAGCTTCTCTCTCAGGTTTAGCCAGCAGAATGTAAGGAGCAGAAGAGGTGAAATAAGTGGCTGAGAAAAATACTAGTCTTTAAATTCAGAAATACTAGCCAGCAGTGGAAAGTGAGAAGCAGAAGTGAAATATAGGCAGAAAAACCCTCTCAGCTGAGGAATAGTCATTAGACGAAAGTGAGAAACGGTGAAAAATTAGGCAGTGAAATACCAAGTCTCTTGAAGTTAGGGAAAACGAGTATTAGCCACCAGAGGAGTGACAAGAGGTGAAATATTAAGCAGACAAACATACTAAGCCTCTCTAAGCTTATGAATGCGAGAAGCAGGAGGTGAACCATTAAGCAGAGTAACATACAACGCCTGTCTCAGCTTAAGAATATTGGCCAGCAGAGCAAGATGCAGAAGAAGTGAAAATTAACCAGCAGAGAAAAAGTGACCAGCATAAGAGGTGAAACAGTAGGCAGAGAAAAAAGAAGTAGATTATTAGCCAGCAAACTGAGAAGAAGGTGAAATATTAGCCAGCCGAGGAAAGTGAGAACCAGTAAAGGTGAAATATTGGCCAGCAGAGGGAAGGGAGAAGCAGAAGAGTAAACTATAGCACGCAGAGAAACCGCATAGATTATTGGCCAAGAAAGTCAGAAACAGAAGTAAAAAATTAAGCATATTACTATCCCAACAGTACAACACACTGACAAGAAGAACAGTTGCGTCACATCGGAAATCCTAAAGCCACCGTACGTCACAATTCTCAGTACTGTCCCTCTCAAGTCGCTAATCTGGGTGTTGTCGCAAATCAGGAGAGACAGTCGCTCCAAAACCAATGCCATTATCCCGTTAAGACATGAGGTTTACGCTTAGGGATGCACCTGCGGGAAGAAAGATTAAGGGATTATATGAAAGAGAAAGGTATGGTGGGTGGAGTTTGTGTGTGTGTGTGTGTGTGTGTGGAGAGAGAGAGAGAGAGAGAGAGAGAGAGAGAGAGAGAGAGAGAGAGAGAGAGAATCTATGTTTTGTGTGTGTGTGTGTGTGTGTGTGTGTGTGTGTATGTGTGTGTGTGTGCCGCGCTGCCGTGTCTAGTCTAACCGCGCGTCCTCCTCAGTCTTGTGTGCGCATGTGCGGGAGTGAGACATACCTCACAGCGCTCCGGGATCCCCACTGCACCCACACTCTCGCTCCCTCATCCCCCACTCAGGTACTTGGGCCCTGAATCTTACCAGGGCCTTTCTTTCATTTAAGCATAAGACACAAAACACTAGTACCTGAAATATGAAGAAGTCTTATAGAAATGAGTCTACAGCTACAACACAGCCACAATACTTGCTCTGTACACTCTGCAATATTGTATACTCAAGTGTCCACTTCTGAAACACTGTATACTCAAGTGGCCACCCCTGAATTATGCACCGGTCCACCACAAACTTCAGATGGAATCAACCGAAGGATTCCACTATGGCGTTCATTCCTCGGCCACCCCATTTCTAAACCGTCTATTCTCGTGGCGTATTTTTGCATTTTATTCTTCACCAGACGATTTTACTCAGTTTTGGACCGAATTTTTTTAACTGGAGGGGTCAGACGCAGCCAACATCCTTCCATTTTAAAATCTCCCCTGAAGTGATGAATAATAATGACTGTGCATCAAGAATAAAATATAAAGACACTGACTGATATTGGTTAAAAATCGTGCTACGGTTCCGTGTGTACCGCGATGCACATTAGCACACACGTGGCGCAGTACTGAGTCAGGTGACAATCTGTAAGTACCGGGCCGGAAGGGGAGCACACAGAGGGAGGGTGGTTGGCGGGAGTGAGTCACCGCAAATCCACCTCAGTCAGTTCCTATTTTTCAAGATTTAACCAACCACCGCATATATACGAGACCAAGTAAGCGACGGTCTATTATCTCTCCCGCATCCACTGTCTTCTCGTAAATCCAGTGTTTTTTTTTTGAAAAAGGAAAGCAACAAAATGAACTAAGTAAACAGGCCCCACCTCTACGTCAAGATTATTTTGACAGACCACCGCATACAAAAAGGTCCATCTTACCCGTTACCCCAACATCTTTGCCATATCCACTATCTTATCGTAAAGCCACAGCGATCTTAAGTCAGTGTCTGTGAGCGAGAAGAAGAACCTTGGACTAAGCTATGCAACATTCCTAAGATTACATGACCAGCGTGCACAAGACCTCATCTTCCCCGAGTTACAAATATTTCTCATTATAATCAGAAAATTATATCCGGTGTCTTGTGAGCAATAAGGACAAATCCAAACCAAGTAGACAAAATAAATTATATAAGGTAAAAGTAACCCCAAGACAAAGTAACAATCCTAGCGTTTTGTGAGTACCGGTAATTCTTGTAAGATGCATCCCGATTTAAGCGAAGCAGCATTTCTAAGATTATTATTTTTACAAGACTGGCGATCTCAAGGCTTCATCTTAACCCCACTCACTCAAATTTCTTACTATTCACTGTTATCGTGTCCTGTGAGTAAGATCAACAGAACTATACTGTGCACAAATAGAAGAAATATTACCCAGAATGTATCATTCCTCTCAATGGTATTTTACTTTGCTTTCTCAAAGATCTGTCTTTCCCCCGTTACTCTTAATATTTTTTTTTTATAGTAGTAGTAGCAGTTGTTGTTGTTGTAGTGGTGGTGGTGGTGATGGTAGTGGCAGTATAGCAGTACTAAGAGGAGTTCAAGTGGTAGCAGTAGTAATAACAGTGATAGTATGGTCATAGTAGTAGCAGTGAGACAGCCCCAAACCCAGTAGTAACAAAGTAAGGAAATACCCAAGCCAAAGAAACAGTCTTATTCCTGTGATTATTTGACCTAACCGACGTAAAGAAGGACCAATTGTACGGCAGTGGCTAAAGTAATCTTAACGTCTCCAGTAGACCCAAACTCTGCTATAGATGATGAAGGAGCAGAAGATGAGGAAGAAGTGGAAGAACAAGAAGTTACATTTCAAGATAATTTTACGTGAGCGACAAAGGATCATTTCACCCTGTCTTAGTTCCACCTTTTTAAAAATATATTGCCACATCCAGCACCTTAATATATCACGTAATCTTTAAATAATATGGATACACTAAAACAAAGGCGAGAATAGGTTTTCTTGGTTACAAAAATTAACCTTCTACTCTGACTTGGGGTTAAGGATCTCAGGTGGGTTTGGAGGCTACTTAACATCCCCTTGATTGCGACTTAGCAAACACATTATACCTCAGTAACCTCGTGTATGTTACTGGTGTCAAGTCGATATTAAAACTAAATAACAAACACGTGAATGTTAAGGACTACTGTGCAAAATAAATCGCCACGGAAGAGGTGCTATGAAATTTCCACAGCTAAATTCAGTACCTTTTCGTCTCCTGTATTTGTAAGTGATGGGGCAAACCCCAAACTAAACAGAGACAAAGTAATCCAAAGATAAGCAGAGACGAAGAAAATAGTCTCAAAGTACGCTAAGTAGTAACAAAGTAACAAGCCCCACACTAAGCAATGTAATAGCCCCAGTCTAAGCAAAGTAAAGTGCCCTAACCTAAGTAGACAAAAATGACACCTGAAAGTAAGCAGACACAGTACTGTCCTCAAAGTAAGCAAAGTAAAGAAGCCTCAAACTATGCAGATACAATATTACCCTTACAGTATGGAAAGCAAAAAGCTCCAAATCTAAGTATAGACGAAGCAACTTGTGTCCTCACACCACAAACATCTCGTGCATGCGACACCTCACTATGACGTAGCGTTTCGTGCCATCATTTAGATAGGATCTAAACCAAAGTATAAAACAAATCAGTCAAAATAAGTCAAAGATGATCATATATATATTTGTTTTCCTACTATTTATCGTTTTAATATTAACTCTGAATTGGTTATGGAGTGCCGTTTCCTTGCTGAGCGTCTGGTAGGTCCATGAACGAGGGAAAACGTACCTGCAGGAGATTATACATACGTGCTTGAGAGAGATTGTACCTTACAGTTCCAGTTAGCCGATCATCTTTTGAGTGAAAGTGACAGTGAAGGAGCGGGTCAGGTCACACACACACACACACACACACACACTCGCTGGTGCAGTGGTAACGTTCCCGCTTGCCAACTGGTGGACGGGAGTTCGCGCCTCGCTCAGGTTGCGAAAAGTTTCACTGACGAAGTGGGTGGTTACTGTCCCCCTTGAGAAAGGGGACGGGTGTATGCGTGTGTGAAGGTCACAGCCTTGCCCTTAGATCGGACTATATGAGCTTTCAGCTCCCTTCCGGGAGGGTAAAACCTGACGATCACGACCATCAAGTGATCCTGACCGACCCGGTGAATTACACACACACACACACACACACACACACACACGCAAAACCATCCTACCCCACTTTGTAGCATCCAACTTTATCAATACTCTCTCTCTCTCTCTCTCTCTCTCTCATCAATTCACTCACACTCTTGTACGACAGTGTGTGCATTCATGCTGTTGGATCTTTGTACACACACACACACACACACACACACACACACACACACACACACACACACACACACACACACACACACACACACACACACATCTTCCACTCCGCGAGGATTTTGGTTCTTTTGCAGCTTTATTTTCCTTAGCTCAGTGGCAGAGTAAGACAATACTAGAGTACTGTACTATTGCTTTCCATGCTTCCCAGGGCACTTCTTCGTGACTAGCATCACATTCTAATATTAATCTACTACTACAAGTCAGTATTCAAGATGGAGAGACGGCAGATTTACGCCTAGTTAGTGTGAACAGAGTGTGGTCTTTCTCCAGAAGGTGTGGTCATTCGTCTTCCGTGGCCTCTTTATGACGTGACGTTTCCCGGAAAGTGACTCATTCTGCCTCATGCATTTCATCTACGTTACCCCGGATATCCAGCCTACGTACATAGTAAAAGCAACATCATCGTCACTGCTGTTACCATCATCATGATCACCACCACCACTACCATCATTATCACCACTGCCATCATCATCATCATCATCATCACCACCATCATCATCATCAGCAGCAGCACCATCATCGGCACCATCAGCACTTCATTTCCCCACCTACGGATAGGAATGATAAAACGCGACTGAGGGTGAACTAATCAAGAGCTTGTCCAGTGAAAAGGGCCACACCCTCACTCACTCCCCAGTCCAGCCACCGGAACTCAAAGAATCTCTACCGATCCTTAACGAGTGTGAGAGAGACAGAGAACGCGACGCCTATCGTTTTTCGTTGTTAATGTACTATGATAAAAACGGTACTGGAAAGGGTGATGGAGGATTACGCCTTCGTGTGGTCACTCAGAAATGACCGGACGGTGAAGCCGCCTGGGTATACACGTCATTCAATCGCCTCCCCATCCCCCGAAAGCAGGATGGTAGACTAGGGAAGGAGAGCAATTTCGGCCTACAGTCCACTGGGTTCGCGTTCAGATGAGCCTGAGGTTGCAACTACTATGATCAGAATTACACCAACATTTCTCTGCTGGTTATGGCTATGGACGGTGTAAAAAGTAAGAGAAGGAAGGAAGGAAAGCACACAATAAAAGTACAAGAAGGAAAGAAAGCACAATAAAAGTACAAGAAGGAAAGAAAGCACACAATAAAAGTACTAGAAGGAAAGAAAGCACACAATAAAAGTACTAGAAGGAAAGAAAGCACACAATAAAAGTACAAGAAGGAAAGAAAGCGCACAATAAAAGTACAAGAAGGAAAGAAAGCACACAGTAAATGAGTACGAGAAGAAAGGATAGCACACAGTAAAACAGTGGAAGTGGAAAGGATACTTGTCTGGGGAGTAGTGAGTAATATGGAAGGCATGACAACGGTGGAGGAGGATTGTTGCTGAACTTCTGATCGTGACACAACAAATAATAGCGCCTTTAAATAACTGAGTATTTACTCTTACCTGACAAAGATCCGCAACCTCTTCCAGCTCAGTTGATAGCCATGTGTAGTCAGATTGGGGCGCTGATTTGACTAAAAACCAAGGACTCTCATTTCTATCTCATACCTAAGACTCATCAAATTCCACGTAACCAAGACTTATAAATCTTGTAAGAGTACCCCAATTACGTCAGATGAAAATAAACCGAACAGAGAAAGTCCATGCGCTTTGTTCCTGAGTTCTGGGATCAGCTGAGCAAGCGAGGTACGGAGGAGGGAGTGACCACGCGGAGCACCTGAAGATGAAGGGAGGAAGGGAGGGGAAGAGTGGGCGGGAGGGAAGGGAAGACTGGGAGGGAGAGAGAGACGGGAAGACTGGGCGGGAAAGGAAGGGAGAAGGAGGGGGGAACGAGTGTAAAGGTGGGAGAGGGAAGGGGAGGGAGGTAATCTTGGGAGGAGGGATGGTGGGAGAAAGAATATTACTGTATGATGGGAGAGGAAGAGGTTGGGAGTGAAGAATGTTAGGAACGGAAAGGGAGAGAGGGAGGGGAGTACAGGTGAGAGGGGTGGAACTGGGTGGGAGAAGGTGAGGAAAGGAGAGAGAGAGAGAGAGAGAGAGAGAGAGAGAGCACAAAGTAAAAATATAAGAAAGAATAAAGCTTTACAAATACTGAGCAAAGAGAAATGAGCCGTCGACACAAGGTCACTGAAGGCCTTATCCACCCCCTCTAGTTCTTCACATCTCCCAAGTTGTGTGTGTGTGTGTGTGTGTGTGTGTGTGTGTGTGTGTGTGTGTGTGTGTGTGTGTGTGTGTCAATGAGTAGGCAGATCTTGACCCATTTACGACCACTGTTCCGCTTACTCTTACTCTGCAAGTTTTTGTACCTACATTCTGTCAAAATTAACTTGGTCTAAAGGTGCTGTTCCCACTGTTGTGTTTATAAAAGAGTCTGTTGCTAGTCTGCCTTCATCTGACGGAACCGGAATGCTCTATGATCCTAAATATCAGATGAACCTTAGCTATGACGCAGGAATGAGTCTCCTTGATTATTAGTCCATACGACCCTCCAGTCAGCCTACAACTGGCCTGAAAGGGGTTAGGGATTTCTGTCAGGAGAAAACACACCTACACTCGTCTCAACAGAGCTTGGTTATGGAGATGTAATGTGCTAAATAAATCCCTAAGGGGGAGAACTTACGGAATCTTTAAACCCGCTTAGCATATGACACTAAAACTACCGTCACTCCATCTTTATTGCTGAGCTGTAACATGAGAGTATCACTAGAATATGGCGCTAGTCACGAAGAGGTGCTGTGGACAGGATGTAGTCATTGTACTGCCGTATTCTGGCACTGAATTGCAAAGGGACAAAAAAAAAAAAAGTCAAACAAGAGTATATTATTATCATGATCGGGACACCCACCACTCTCTCTCTCTCTCTCTCTCTCACACACACACACACACACACACACACACACACACACACACACACACACACACACACTCTACTATATGCACAAATAAATACAGCTCCAACACACACACACACACACACAAACTGATCCACGGGACTAGCTAGTGTCTGAATTATCTAGACAAAAAAATAAGTGTGCATCAAAAACATAAAAGAGGATATCGAGAAGCAATGTGCAGAATAATTCGCAAAGAGTCGTGTTAGGAAATCTCCCAAGCCACTTAAAATACAACACGTTACGACACCGTCTTCAGTGTAATTAAGTCCTCCATGCACGGTACTAATTTAATGCTACTTGCAATATTAGCTCTGAGTGGTGGTTCTCTGCTGGTCTGTCCCGTATATTTTTCATATTATATTTTATTGTTCGCTTGTGTGGTATTTGTCATTTTAATACCAATACAGTTGTTGTTGTTGCCGTTCCCTGGTCTGTCTGTCCAAGCAGACCCATCAACCACAGGCAAGCAACACCTTTCTGTAGCAAACATAGCCTCGGGGAGGCATAGCTTCCAAGGGGCTATGTAGGAGTAATAGTTTCAGCCTGAACTTTGACCACTTGGTCAATGTGGTTGAGTTCCTCATCTGGGAGTGTTGTGCAAGGCCAGCTACCAGGCCATGGCCCCACCTCACTGCCATGGTAGTACCTCTCGAAACATTGGTAACCATTCTCTTACTACCTTTTTGGTGGGCTAACGGGTGCTACACCTTGCCCAAGGGTGACCCGGGACTATGCAGGGCAGGGACGTCCACCTTCCCTGATCCGGACACATACTCCACACGCATACTCAGACATAAAGTATAGCGATTCCGACCCTAAGTTTCCTTGTTACCCTCTACTGGCAAACATAAAACACAATGTCTTGACACGTGGCCTAGGGATGTCTCACATGGGATCGGCTGTTGACCTGGTGCCGCTCTCAAATTGTTAGATTAAAGACAGATTAAGTTAGGGGATGGTGGATTAAATTGTGCTAGATTAGACTACGTTGTTAGATTGGGTTAAGTTAGTAAGCACGAAACTACGGATGATTTCATCTTAGCGCTAGATTGACCTGAAAGTGCATCTATTACCATCCCGCGTGTTTACAAGTTTGATCGTTACCCATGTCCCCAAAACGTATCGCAAAACCTCTTCAGCGTGGTAACGTGTTTTTCAACTTCTTTATACTTATGGATGACTTTTTTTTTTTTTTTTAAGGAGTTTCGTAATGCGTAAGTTACTAGAAGCTGTATCTAAGGCCCCATTTCGAAAAGTCACTCTAAGCTAAATAAAAACGTACACACACACACACACACACACACGAAGTCGTTGGACTAAAGGAATAAATAATATAATGATGATGGGTCTCGAAGTACAAGAAAAAGAAACTCTAGAGATGCGGGACCCTATGGGGCTCTGAAACACCATAAGACTGTTCGTTAATGAAAGACCTTACGTGTGAAAATTCTTAGGAAGCCAGAGTGAAACATTATATGGGGCACTGCAAGAATGAAGGACTTTACGTGTGAAAATATTTAGGGTGTTACTGACTGAGCAGGTCCTTTATACGCTCTGCTATATAGGAAATTTATGTGGTTTTGTGTAAGCTTATAAAATGGTATATATTTCCCTTACTGTTTCAGTGTCCAACTTTGTATTGACTACAACTGTAACTGTGTAAATAAAAAACTAACTAAAAAAACAAGAAGTTAAATAAAAAAAATAAAAACAAAAGCCTGCAACTAAACACAAAAACTAGTGACTGTAAATAAAAACAAAGACAACTAAAATATGAAAAAACCAGTAACCTGTAAATAAAACAAAAATCCATAACTAAATAAAAACAAAAACCAATAACTGTACATAAAAAAACAGCAATGTAAATAAAATAAATAGTAGGAAATAAAAACAAATGCCAGTACCTGTTAATAAAAAAAATATATAAATAAAAAAGTTACTAAATAAAAAGAAAAACCAAGAAATGCAAATAAAAAACTAGCTAGCTATTGCAAATAAAAACAAAAACCAATCTATCTATCTATCTATTGTCAGACGCCTCAATCCCGTTTGGAGTGGCCACAAACAAATCGCCTCCAAGTCGCCCTGTCCGCCGCCATTTCACTGCCCTGCTCTCAACTCACACCCCCCTCTCTCATACACCTCTCCACCCCATCCCTCCATCTCATCCTCAGCCTCCCCTTCCCTCTTCCCCTCTCCACCTCACTCACATACACTCTCTTCATCAGTCTTTCACCCTCCATCCTCTCCACATGGCCAAACCACCTCAGTGTGTTCCTCATAACGCTTCCTATCACATCCACACCACAATGCTCCTTTATATCCTCATTCATCTCGTCAGCCTGTCTCTCCATGTGACTCCACAGGCTCCTCTTAAATAACTCATTTCCACTGCTCTCACTCTTGACTTGTGTCCTTCCAACAACGTCCAAGCTTCACTTCTGTACGTTAGAGTTGGTACCACAATACTGTCATGTAGTAACTTTTTCACTTCCATGCTCACTTTCCTGTTTCTTATCACTGCTTTCAAAGAACCAGCAACCTTTCTTCCCTGCTGTACCCTTTCAAGCACTTCACCCTCCAAACCTCCATGCTTACTCATCACACTACCCAAGTACTTAAACGTACTCACATTTTCCAATTCCTCACCATCCAACCTCGCTGTATATTCACTGACTTCACCTCTCTCACAGACCATCACTTTACTCTTCCCTACATTCACCTTTAGATTCCGTTTCTTACTCTCCCAAACTCATCCACCAAGCCTTGCAGCTCCCCTTCGTCTTCACTCAACAACACAGTATCACCTGCAAACAACAGTACAGGGAGTTTCCAAACACTATTCTCTCTCACCAGGGCCACTCCAACATAACTAAATAAAAATAAAAACCAGTAACTAAATAAAAGCAAAAACCAATAACCATAAATGAAAACACAAACCTGTAACTGTAAATAAAAAACAAACCTGCAACTATAAAAAAAATAATTATCACCGTCTTACTGTACCCTTTATGTTTCAGATGAACCCAGTTGCCTGAAGGATTGGTGTACCTCTACTTCCCCAAACAGCCCTCATTAGTAAAAAGGTGAGTTTTGAATTACCTACGATATTTCCTTCCTTAAAATGTTCGTATATATTCTTAACATAATACAGTCCTACTGCATTTGATTCTGCTCTATACTTTTTCTTTTTTTTTCTCCCCACACTCTTCATCCACTGGTATCACACCATCATATTAGTCTTTTCATATTAAAAAATTCACTGTCCTATGACTCTCACCCTTCCCCACCTTGCCATACTCCCCACTTTAATTCCATCACCTGTAGCTATACTCTTTTATTCTAACTTGGCCCAAAATTGCCATCTCCCTATCTGAAATGCTGAATTGTAACAGGAGATTAACACAAGATTATGATCCTCATCATGAAAAAGGGCTGTGAAAAGGACAGAGAACCATTGCATTGTCTTTTTCTTGTGCTCATCTATGTGATATAAGCTGCAAAAGTAGAAAAATCTTGGTCATGTTAAGATGAAAGGACTGTGTATCACTTCAAATTAAAGTTACAGGTGATGGAGTTAGTGTGAAGGAGTATGGGCAGGTGTGGAAGGGTGTGAGTTGTGGCTAAGTGTAATTTTATTAGCAATGGTCTAACACATGGTGCTAAGGACAGTGGAATTACAATATTACAACTTTTCAGACAAGTACAGTGCTGTCTGCTTTTTGAAATTTAAGCTGTTTGATGCATGAACATATATTAAACATATGAATAAATTGATAGTATACAGCACAATACTTTTATAACTTCAGAGTATGCCAGTGCTCTAGATTTTTGGATGCATTTTTTTTATTTTTTTTATTACTGTACAGTAAACTCTCAATTATCCAGTGTAACTCAGCCAAGCCCTATGCCGAATAATGTAAAATACAAGATAGAATAATGCACAGTACCCATCGACTCAATATTTAGTATCGAGCTGGATATTGCATTATTATCTGTCTTGAACTCCAACCTAAAAACTTTTCCATGAGTAGAAAATGAAAATTAAGCATAATGTAATGATACAATACAGCAATACAGTTCTGGTTGGCTACCATTTACGAGCCGGTTGAGACGCTTCAATGCCGAATATTCCATAGAACCGCCAGACTCGTTTACATCATGTTTCGGCACTGGATATTGCATAATTTTGCCAGATATTGCTTTAATAGAGCCGAGCCAGCAGCACAGGAGAATGTGTTGGGCTGGATTTTGCAACGACGGATAATTGAGAGTTTACCGTACAGTACTGTATTATAATTATTAGCATGAGCAGTTGACATTCATTATAAGAGTTGATTGCTACATATTTGCTGTGAAAGTCTGACCAGATACATGTTTTCTGTGGAAAAGAGAGCCCTGTTTCAGAGCAAGTTTTGTGGCACCGTGGAGTGTTACGTACTTCACCGATTCCTTCCCCTCACACTGCCCTACTCCCTCACACTAGCCCATTCTCTCACGCTGCTCCCTCACTCCCCTTCTCATACTCCCCCTTCCCTTCATATTGCCACCCTCTCTCAAACTACCCCTCCCTTACTCCCCCTTCTCACTCCCTCTTTCCTTCACACTTCCCTTTCCCTTACACTGTCCTCCCTTACTCCCATTTTTCTCTACATTTTTCACAAATTATTTTATTACTTCTGCTTCCTCTCACTGTTGGTTCCTCAGCACTGTTTGATTATTCCTCTCACTTTTCTCTTGCACTTTTTACTTATTCCTTTCACTGATTCACTTTCCACTTGTTCCTTTTCCTGTCTTCTGCACTTTTCAATTCATTGTCTTTAGCACTTTTCACTTATGCCTTTCGCTGTTGCGTTGACTTTTCACTTACTTCTGTCATTGTCTTCTACGCTTTTCACTTATCCCATTCACTGTCCTCTATATTTTTCACTTATTCGTTTCACTGTCTTCTATACTTTTCACTTATTCCTTTCACTGCCTTGACTTACACACATCATTCCTCTTACTGTTTTCTCTTCTGCGCCTTTTGCTTATTCTATGCGCTTTTTTCACCATTTCTTTGCACTTCTTCCTCAGCCTTGTAGTTTGTTTTCCTCCCTCTGCATTTTCTATATGTTTCCCTTTATCCTAACTTTTCTTTTTTCTTTTTTCATTTCTGCCTTCCCTAGTATTAATTTTTCTTTTTTGATCCTCTTATTAACCTAGTGATTCTCTCTCTTTCTCCCTCTCTCTCTGACTACTGAACTCTTTTCACTTTAGCTTGGCCTATAGGTGTCGTTTCTCTATCTTAAATTCTGAGCTGTCGGAAGAGATTAACATCAGAATACAGTACGGTGGTAGTCACAAAGAAGTGCTGTGGATAGAACGCAGATCTGTGGTATTATCTTGTTCTGCCACTAAGCCGTAACAATGGAATATGGTGCTGGTCACAATGGGTGCTTCGGAAAAAACGTAAAATCACAGTAAAACCTCGATATAACTGACTTCAGTAGACCGGATTTCGCTTCTATCGGAATCAAGGCGTTACCTGACTAAATTCTTATACAGTATATCAGAAAAAGTCCAATGAAGCCAGAAGCAGTCCGGACTGCCTGACCATGTCAGCTATATTCACCACAGGAAGTTAAATAAAAGACATGTTTATCAGTGTATAGTACAGTATTATTATACAGTTTATATTATACCATCTGATTATTGTTGTGCATGTATAATACTGAACAGTACAGCTCTGCAATTGCAGTGAAAATTTAAAAACTGTTGCAGTGATCTGGATTAATGTCTGATATATCAGAAAGAGTCCAGGTTAGCAGGGGGAAGTCCGAATGTCACATTTATTGGAATTTCGCTTTTCAGAATGGCTTGGGCCCCAATTAGTCCGTTATAGTGAGGTTTTACTGTATCTGTATTGTCTTTTTCTGCCACTGTGCTGTATGAAATAAGCTGTAAGAGAACTAAACTCTGGGCCAGGTTAAAGTGAACAAACTATGGTATAATGCTGTGATGCCTTTTACTTCTCCACTGTTTCTCCTCTTTATCACTAGACTACCTCCTGCTGCATTCCTCCCTCACACTGACCTCATCCATAATCTCGTGTGTTTCTCTTATGATTACCGTACTGTACTACAAAGTTTTTACAATCAGTTCAGCACTTCTGGACTCATGCTGATTGTGTCTGTTATTGCTGATTGTGTCTGTTATTGCTATGTTGTCCTTGTATGCTGTGTTTCAGTATTTCCTATCAATAGTCCAATCCAATGTTAGAATTACACTTGGTCATGACTCACACCTTTCTACACCTGCCCATACTCCCTCACAACTCCCATGTTGCTGGAGAACACCTTCATGTGATGGCACTGATATGGCCAGGTGGTGGAGCTAGCAACTTGTACAAGTGTCCCTTAATCTCCTTTCTATCCACTGAAAGAAGGATGGTAGCCTGCATGATCGCAACTTTGGGCTGCAGTCCACCAGGTTTATGTTCAGATAAGTCTGGGTTTGCAACTACTACTAACTCCATCACTTGTAACTATAATCATTATAGTTATAGTGATGGAGTTTGAGGGAGGGAGTATGGACAGATGTGAAAGGGTGTGAGTTGTGGCTAAGCGTAATTCCAATTTGGAATTGACTATAATTATTTTCCCTGGTTGACAGCTTCCTACAGTTCCATGACAAGCTTTGTTATTCTTAGTTTGCATATCCAGTAAGTGTTAAATATACATCTAAAAGTCAGACTGTTTATTTGTTCCATAAAATCACTCCTACCTACTGTACCATGCCTTTGAATTTAAACTACACTACTACTAAATTTAATATAACGATAATCATATTGTACAGTAGCATTAATACTGGTAACACTAAGAACAATAATAATAATAATAAATAATAATAATAATAAATAATAATAATAATAATAATAATTCACTGTCATCTTACATGTCAGGACCAACTTGCCTAGCCCCGGGCTCCTACGCTCCTCATGGGGCAACACAGGATTAGGTGATGGATGGATAACGAATTTCAAACCATTTGTACTACTCAGACCAAAATTGCTGATAATCCATATATTTCACTGTACTTAAAATTTAGGTTATATATTTATGACAATGCTACAGTTTACAGTACTGTGCTAAGTACAGTACTGATCAGTGTGGTTAGTATTCCGCAGCATGTTTTTATAATACCGTAATTCAGTCTTAATAGCTGGGTATTAGAGATAAATTTATATATGCTTACTGTTACTGACAATATCATTTTTACAGAAAGAAAGTGACCACTGATAAAGTTGACATTAAATGAAGATTTTCTTAGCTTGCAGCTGTGGTGATGTAACCATGTTTTCTAGCTTTCATTAGTTCCAGCAACCACTGAGTAATATAGTTTATTCCAGTATCTACCTCTAAGTGAATTTTAAGACTGAATTCCCCAATCTATTTCCAAAATAAAGACTGAAATGCTTCACCTGTGATTTTTTGTTGAAGATTTATATTCTAGTTCTTCAGAATTCAGTACTTGCCGTCATTGTTTAATAAATACAGTAGTCAATTTTATATTTCCATCAACAATGCAATATGGACATCTGAGTATCTGTCTGTCTATCTGTCTCTTATTAGATACCATAATCCCGTAAGGGATGACCAGTAGTCGTTGAGTTAGTTGCTTTATCGGGAGGGACGCTAACCCTTTGCCAACCCACTTGTTGACAAGTAGGAAACACATATGGATTGGTGATATGGTTAACACCCAGTTATGTAAATGGTTTCTGGATTCTAGGAAGCCATTTGGCTTCTCATTTCATGTAACGCCACCTGAAAAGGAAAGAAGAGTAATAAAAAGTGATAGGAAAGATGGGAGAAATAGGAAGAGCGGAGGGCGAACAAAATGGTAAACTTAAAGTGAATAAAACACTGGGGCCAGATAAAATATCTCTGCATATTCCAAAGAAAGCAGAGAATGAAATATCTAAGCCATTACCTAAGCTATACAATAAATCACTAAGAAATAGTAAAAGTGCCTCATGAGTGGAAACTAGCAAAGGTAACTCCAATATTTATAAAGGGCAGCAAATTGCAACCAGAAAATTATCAACCCGTAAGCTAAAGCTTCAGTGGTGTGCAAGTTGTTGGAAACTGTTATGAGAGATAAGTTTGTTAAGCACTTTGAAATAAATAATCTCATCGAATATTCACAACATCTGAGGATGTTGCAGCAAATCATCAATTACTGTACCCAACACCAAAGCACCCGTACTGTGAAGTAAAAGGACTGTCTCAGTGAAGTAAAAGGACTGTCTCAACACTGGACATCATTATTATTATTATTTCTTTTAAATTCATAAGTTTATCTCTGTGACCAATCAGACCAGTCATTCAAATCACACAGTGCTCTACCTTCAGATTCCTTACTGTAGCTACTCCCCCCCCCCCAAGCACCACCACTACAATGCCTCTTCACTTTTTCTTTTTGTCTCAGTCTCTCCATGCAACTCCATTTGCACCTCTCAAGTAACTCATTACCATTGCTCTCACTCTTGACCTGTGTCCTTCCAACAGTCTCTCACCTTTCCTCAGACCAACAACCGTCCATTCATCATCCAACACAGTATTGCCCCATCATGAAGACCGGTCTGAGGCTTGGCTACTCAGTTCATACATTTAAGACAAGTGCGACCAGTTGCTTGTCCCTTAATGGCAGTTCAAGAGCAGTAAAGCCCAACCACTCCACAGAATGCAGCTGTTATGAGCCACATCCAGTTGGAATGTCTGAACACTAGACCACCAGCTGTCTAAATTTGTTTTTCTTCTTTCTTTCTTGGTGAAAACAACTTCCTGGGCTTCTGGTCTTTAGGCTCTTTTCTGCATAAAGTGGGGGAGAGGGAGGCATTGAAAATATATGATAGTATGATGGCTAATGCAGTACATCAGTGCAGCCTTAGTAATGAGATCTTTTCTTTTCTTTAACTATAAAGTACTGTCTGTCAATCTCTATCTCTATAGCCAGATACCCTACCAATGGGAATGGGCACAATTTAATCACTCCAGTGGCACCCTGTCAACCATCAGGCTGTCCTCCCTACAACACACACCACCTTCATTCATGTACCTCTCCATCCCATCCCTCGACCTCATCACTGGTCTCCTCCTCCCCCACCTCTCCCCTTCCACTAGACTGGATGAGGAATAATTTGAGACTGATTTGCTGCACAGTCCTCAAGCACTATAGTA
The DNA here is from genome assembly GCF_032717465.1 of Coenobita brevimanus. NCBI lineage: Eukaryota > Metazoa > Arthropoda > Malacostraca > Decapoda > Coenobitidae > Coenobita > Coenobita brevimanus. Next base: position 50,777,872 of record NC_137037.1, read on the forward strand.
AAGCCACGGTGGAAAGTTATAACAGAAAAAGAATGAACTACCTTAACATATTCCATACAAAGTGAATATTGTTATCAGAACCAAAACTATTCAACCTCTTTACTGATCTCTCATTCCTGTTTACCCACTTCCTTGATCTCCCACGTGTTTAAAATAATAATTTTTTACTGATAAATTTTCATATTAAAAACTTGTGAAAGACATATTGTACTATACCATATTACTGCTTCATATAAAACCTTAGTTTATGGGTTTGCTCGGCCAGACAGACTGGGTTTACTCAACAACATGAAACCTTAGTGAAATTTAAAATCATATGATACTGGTACTGTTTATGTTACTAACTAATACACTGTGGCTATTCTGTGTTTATTTAATAACACTGTAGATACTGTGTACAGAAACTAGTTATACAGGTAAAATACTTGGATATGCAGGCTGCTGCAAAACCTGTGTATATGCAGTACTTCTCTGTACTGAATATTACAGTGTTTGAGTGTTCTTTTTTTGTATTATTGGTGTGAATGAGCATTTATTTTTATAATCTGCACCAATTCCTTAATACTTTTATTTAATTATTATTATTATTTTTTTCAGTTTATAGTTCTATATAACTTTTGTCATTGACTGCATTGTGATATGTATTCATGGAAGTTTGTGTGCAGGAAGCAGGATACTCAGTCAGAACTCTGAACCTTAAGTGGACAGTGCTGTAAAATATTTAGGTATACATTTGTTTATTCCATTCATTTGTACAGTATGTCACCTAATTATCCTGACACATGATTACTATGAATACCGTGGGTGTAAAAGTGAACACTTCTAGTGCCAACACTGGAGTATGGTATAACCGCTCCTCTACTTACAGGCTTCAATGACACTGACAGTTGGTTTGTAACTCAAAAAAGTTCATATGTCAAAATTAACTACTAGTAATACATGAGGCCAATTATGTATAAGTCATACAGAGAAACTAAAATACTCTTGTTGTACCAACTGCTTCAAGCAAATTTGGTCAATAGCAGAATTAATATTACTGTATCTGAATAGGTACCCTACACAGTATTTTGTAAGTGTCACTGAAGAGCATTGGGAAGCTCAATAAATGCTTCTCAAAAAATGTTAGTGCTGTACTATATATATAAAAGTTCATAAACTGAAAGTGTGTAAATAGGTTGCTTGCTGATGAGCCAAAATCTTGCTGAAATTATTTCATACATTAACATTTACAATGCAGTGTTGTACCTTGTTACACAGTCATCAGCATTAAGGATAGTGCTTCAGGAAGGATATCCAATTTAGAACTGTAACTGTGTAGTGCATTTGGGTACTGATTAGCTAACTGTTTGTGTAGCCACTTGGTAATCTCTTATTAATACAGCAAGTTTGAAAGAGTTCAGAAGGGAATGATATAATGACTGGGTTGTGTAGAGTAACCAAGATGCAAGTTCAGCAAATTGAATTTGTAAATGGTTGCTGTTATGGCTCCAGCCTCATCCGAATGTGAAGCCAGTGGACTGCAGGCTGAAGCTGCCCTTTTCCTCCAGTCCACCATCCTCCATTTGGGGGACAGAGAGGGAGTTGAGGAGTGTTTGTATTACCAGCAGATTTGTCACTGCCAGGATGTGAAGACATTGCAAAGGTACTTTTGCCTGACAGACCTGGAGGTGATTACTCGGTCCTGGATTTGTCCTACTTGATACACCCATTGGATTCATATGGACTACAGCACTTGGTAAAATACAATGCAGTTTGGTCATATGCAGTATTCCTGTTCTTGCAGTCCTTCAATTCCTAAGTACAGTAATTTCATACACTTCTTTGGGTAGCATTGACATCAAGTTGGTATTACCATCATGCCTCTGATACTTTTATTAACCAACCAGTTAGTTCAATGGTGGGTAAAATGTTTGAGTGCGATGTAAGTGAAGGCTTGCCGACATTAAGAAATTTGGCATTTTTGTGGTGTACTGTACAGTCTGAAGAAAAGATTAGAGTGCAGTATGCAGCCTTGTGACACATACCAGACCCAGTATTTGTCTTCATACCGAAGCAGGAAGTAAGATATAAGAAAGGTGGGGCCAATAGGTCAGTGCTGTTGAAGTGGTGGCCATAAAGTCATCTGAATGTGAACCCAGCACACTGCAGGCTGAAGATACCCTTCTGCTGCAGTCCCCCATCCACTTTTTGGTGGAGAAGTATAACCCATGTGGTTATATCAATGCCACCAGGTGGGGGCATCCCTCTCCCTCACTTGTCATATACAGAAGATTTAATGCTTTGCAAGATTCTTCACTTGCTGACATTAAAGAACTTGGCTGAAATGGGACACAGATTCTGAAGACATGTGTAGTACACCATTTTTGTTTCCATTGTACAAAATGAAATAAATAGCAAGCTGCACTCAAGTCACTTCAGACACTATTGATAGCTTTATTGTACATGAAGATCAAGGGGCAGGAAGGTATTACCTGATGATATTTTGCCTGAAGTTTACTTATAATGTTCAACCCCCTTCAATCTGATGTACACTATATTTCTTGCAATTTTGAGATTACAGTATTCTGTTCAGCTTAGGACAGACCTAGTTGAGAAGGGGTTAAAGAAGGCTTTATTTAACCTTTCCAGCTTGAAAAGTTCCTCCTAAGCTGAATGTAACTGTCTGATGGTATTAATAATAGATGCAGTACGAGTACTACTTATGGATTCATAACCATTCTGTTACAACTGGAGCAACTGAGAAATAAAATTTCAACCATTTCTGTTACTTTTACTACAAAATACATCATCAGACTGAAGGAGCTATTGATATGTATCCCTCACTCTCTCTCTTTCCCCATTATTGCCATGCCTTGTTGCTTTCTTGCTCCTGTATGTATTTTTCCTCCCTCTTTATTCGTTGTTCTCTTCCCTCCTGCTCCACAGTAGCTCAGCGGTGACAGAGGAAAACATGGGGAAGAAGTAAGTTATCCCAATGTCCCCTTATTCCTCTTAAGCCCACACTAAACACTGCAAGCTAACAAGTAGGCCCACTAAGTAACATAGGAGGCTTCATAACACCTTTTTCTTTAGTGATTCATTATGCATATTACACCCTAATTTTCATTTTTTTTTTTTATATACTTATAGAATCAACATAGTTTGCTTCAGTAACCTACAAGAGAATAAAATGACGTACACCTGCTCCAAAAAGTTTCAGTGTACACAATATGGCATCCATAACTATTGCAAAATGCCCAGTGATTCCACCCTGTCGTGGTAAACCCACTTTTTTTCATGAGAATTCATTATACTGCATGCCTCTGACATTTCTTAGTCAGTATTGTTTTCATATAAATACTCAGATGATAAGTGTTTAATATTCTTGGGACATCACGAATTATACCGACTATATCAGATATCGTCGTCTTCCTCCCGCGTGATACTTTTTGGAGCTTAGGTGCAGAGGTCCCTCCATATTTGCAGGGGATGTACCAGACAATCCCACAAACAACAGAAATCCATGAATAATTGGCAGCTCTCAAAAACAACCCCTGCAGCTGTAATATAATTACAGTATGTCATTGCCTATAAACCCTTTGCAGAGCTCTAAATCATCATCATGTATATGACTTGGCTTATTTAAAGTGTATTTTGAGATGTTTAAGTAACAGGTTATTAAATCATCCCAAAATACACCTTCAAGTAGTACAGTCTGACCTCATTATAAATCAGGAAAATGTTTGAAATTCAAATATATTTTCATCTCTATAATACTGCAACATTTTGATACAGCTGTTACTGATGACTGTGGGGGAAGTAGCAGTACTGCTTTAAAGGTACCTGTGAAAATTTAATATGCAATTTTTCTGCAATTCATGGTGGGGGAAAAAAAACTTTCGTACAGTCTACTTAACCAGTATTTTGAGATGGTTATTTGCATGCAAGTAACGTAAACCACAAATAACAAAATCATAAACAGAGAGGGGCCATCATAATGGGCAAAATAAATTGCTGAGAAAGAGGCATTATGAAATCTCCAAAGCAACTACACCAGCAATACAATATGGCCTGTAACCGCACCACAGGGCAGAAACATGAGCATGATTAGTTTTAGCAGATTGCAATTATGCCTACTGGTTATACTTTCACTCCTTAACCCTTTCAGTCGCATGACCTATTTTACAGTCTATTCTTCCCAGCACCAGACTGTTTTATTCATGTTAGGAGACACTTTGAAGTCAAGTGGAAAAATAATCATTCATTCATCATCTAATCCTGTGTTGCCCCATGAGGAACATAGTGAATAAATATAACTTTCATAAATTCCTGTTCTACTGGGGACTCTGGTGTTGGAGAGGGACACATTCACATACTAGCACTGATATGACCAGGCAGTGGAGCTGCCTGGTTATACAGATATCCCTCAGTCCTCTCCCTGGCCCCCAAATGGAGGACAGTTGACTGTGGAAAGTCAGACTCAGCCTGCAGTCTATTGGGCTCACATTCAGATGCACCTGGGGCTACAAGTACTACTACTACATTAACTAAAACTGTCTAGTAACAGCAAGAGTAAAATTAAACTTCACTGGACTGAAGGGGTTAATTACTAGCAGTGGTTTCCATGTTTATCAGGAGTCTCAGAGATCCCAGTACAATAGAGTGAAATGTGTAGAATCCAAAATACCACTGCAAGTTTCCCTATTATAGTTCAGCATATTACATAGACAGCAATCAGGCATTTCTTTGTTTTTGTATAATGAAGCTGGAGTAATGCTGAGGTGGTTTTCAGAGGTCTAAAATATACTTGAATTTAAAAGGTGATATTAGATTTACATGCAAGAGACTGAGATGTGAGCTGGAGGGAGGGCAATTAACAACAGATGACAGAGTGACAAGGAGGTGATTGTTTGTGGCAACACCATACAGAATTAAGACATCTGGCTATAGACAGAGACATTACACCTTAAATATTGTTGTGGCCCCAGGCTTTTCTCCAGTTTGAAAAGTTTGTCTTAAATTGGATAATACTCATCTGTGGGCAACACAAGTAAGATACACAAACCATTGCTGTACTGAAGGAGTTACTCTTTTAGTGACAGCTAATGGCACTAAGTTGAATCTGATTAAGTTGTTCTTGACCTAATACCCTGTATCATAACCTTTCACTCCAGTAACATCCAATTTTTTCGTGGTACCCCCAGACAACTTTAATCAGTTTCCAAGAAATTTTTTTACTTGGGAGGTGTTAGATACAATCTTAATATTAAAACCCTTTAAATATGAGGTTTTTCCTTAATGGAATAAAAGTGCCTGTTAGCAGCAAGAACATATAAAAAAAAGACATTACCCGGAATAACTGTGCAGCATGTAAGGTGTCTACAGAAAAGCAGGTCTTGTAGTAACAGATACTTAAATGCATGAGCACTGTATACTGTATTCACTTTGTACCTAGGCTTATCAGTGTTGTAGATAACTGTAAATATCATATATCTTCACTTTGATTTATAATAGTCTTGTGAACAGTTATAGTCCACTCCAAATTAGAATTGCCCTCGACCATAACTCACACCCATCCACACCTGCCCATATTCCCTCACTCTACCTGTAGTCTACCCCATGTTAGAAGTGTAGCTATAGGTAATGGCATTACAACAAAGGAATGTGAGCAAGTGTGGAAGTCAGTGAACTATTCTAATTTGGAATGGACCACAGTATACACCACTAAAACTGAACCCAAATTCAGTATTGTTTTTTCTACTCATTTTCCAATATAACCGAAGCATGGTTGTAGCCATAGTTAACCCCTGAAGTCCATTTTTTTTTTTTTCCCCTTCAATTCTTGCTACTTCCAGGGAATTTTACTCAAATTAAGAAAGAACTCATATTTAAGGGATCAGTAAAGGCTTGTTGCTGATTTTTCTCCCTCCATCATGCGTTTTCTTGCCCTGCTTTCTGGGAACTACATCACCCCATCCTTAGGTGTGAAAAAGAGGTCTGGATAATGATGATGATGGCAATGACAATAATGATGGCTGATTGACTGACTGACCAATTATAACTAACCCCTCCAGCTTATACAGTGTCTTCCTACCTGAATAAAAATCATCTTGTGGTAGCAAGAATAAAATACAGTACAATAAATCCTTGTCATATTTAGAAACATGTTCTCATATACTGTATACTTTTTCTGTATAACTGGTGCCGTAAACTTAGGGAGCCTGACAAATCGGCTTTACAGGTACCATTGGAATTTTCACAAGCAAACTTTCTGGTATTTAACTGTAGACTTACAGTAACCCCTCTATAAAATGAACTAATTGGGGGAAGAGACAAACCCTCTATGAAATGAACTAATTGGGGGAAGAGAGAAACCCTCTATGAAATGAACTAATTGGGGGAAGAGACAAACCCTCTATAAAATGAACTAATTGGGGGAAGAGACAAACCCTCATTAAATTGAACTAACTGGGGGAAGAGACAAACCCTCTATCAAATGAACTAACTGGGGGAAGAGACAGACAGTATATCTGAATCTTTGGTATAACTGATGTGTAGTTATGCTGGATGTTTTTCCTCAGATATACTAAGTAAACACCATAACTCTTGTTTTTAATTATATATCAACAGTATTAGCTAAATTACATGCCTTTCACCTCAGACTCTACCTATGATAGGCAACCAATGAGATAACTGTCTGTTTAAAGGGATGAACAAACAGGTGACTGTTCAGTCTGGTGACCACTTTATCCTAATATACTAACTATTAATTATATAAAATGATACCTGGTAGACTCAAGAGTTCATTATTGCCAAAATTCAATTCACGGAGATTTATAATAACGTGAGTTCGCTGTACACCAATACAGAACATTCAAAAAAGGCAACATATAACAAGGAGTTACTGCAGAAAATACATTACCAAACTGAAGGGATTAACTGTACATCTTTCATCACAATCTTTTCTTTCCTTTTCCCTGCCTGGCTTCATGCAGCAGCAAGAAGATGGACGGCGGAGGAAGCCAGCCGACATCCACAGAGGAGGAGCCCCCAAGGGACCCCGGTGTGGCCCAGCATCACTCCTACACCAATGAGGAACTGCAGGACCACAGGGCTCACTCCATCTACACTGGGATCCACATGCCCGGGGCCTACCGGCGTCGATCTCGCCACCGCCACCACCGCCACCACCACCACCACAAGAGTTCCAAGGATGGGGGCGAGAACAGGCCTGGTGAGTGTCCAGCTTAAAATTTATTTTTAATGTGGATGTCTTACTGCTGTTGTTATTATGGTCCCAGGTTCATCTGGATGTGAACCTGGTGGACTTCAGACTGAAGCTGCCCTTCTCCAGCAGTCCACAATCCTTTGGGAGACAGGGAGGCAATTGAGGAATGTCTGTACAGTATAGCCAGGCAGCATAGCTCCCTGGTCTAATCAGTGTCACTGCATGAAGGCAACCCTTCATACTGGTAACATATACCACAGTCATGAGTTATGTTTACTGTTTCTAATAAAGGCTTAGATATTTGATGTAATCTTCATATAGAAACCATATGGAGAGGTTACATTATTTAGGAATACTTGATTCTCCATGATTAAGTCTTCCCTACATAGAAAGGTTCCATATTTTTAATAAGAATGACCAAACTCAGTATATATGAAAAACCACATTAAGTGTCTTGTCTTTATCAGTATTAACAGTTGAACTGTTGTCTTATCAGAGGATCAAGTTATTTAAAACCAGTATTTATGATAAGCATTATAAGCACTGTTTAAATCCTTTTTTGAATCCTCATGTGACCCCAAGTCCATCTGAACATGAACCTTGTGGAGTGCTGGCTAAAGCTGCCTCTCTCCTTCAGTATGGTTACACACCATTCTATACAGAGAGAACTATAAACTAGGATTTTATCTCTGAAACAGCACTGGCTCAAAAGTTATTACACAGTACTAGCAGTCACCTGTAGATACTAAAGTGTCTCACATGATGCTACGGAATGACGTCAAGATAAGGTTTTATTCTTTCTTGAAACGGTTGTTTATGGGTGGCCGCCACTGACCCTGGGAGGTATTACCATAAGAGTAAAGTGTGGCTACAAGCTTTGTAACAAGCCACACAATAATCACTCTTAGGCAGGAAATATTCAGTCACTAGTACATAAGAGTCAGATGTCCAAGCTAAGACTAATGGTTACAAATCTTATTACATATTTTAGATTTTTTTTTTTCCAACAGCTCCCAGCAGCTGTTAGGAAGTAATTGGCTAGTTTTGGCACTTAAGTTTCACTTCTAATCCACAGAAAACATCAACCCCAGTACAGGGATTCCTTAATGGAAGCATGGCATCACTTAAACTGATATGATTATTTTTATTATTATGATTATTAATATTATAATAAAACAGAATAATATATTACCATCATATGACGTTAGTTAAAAATTTACACCACTAGCCAAGGATGCCCAGTTAGCACATCACATGGGTAAGTGATGCAGAGTAAATAAATGTTTGCATGTAAAACACAAATTACATTATTATTATTATTATTATTATTTTTTTTAGGCACATGTTTTTGTTAGTTATGGAGGCTCCTCAGCATCTCTTCCTTACCAGGTTATTTTGATATCTGGTATGTTAATGTATTCTTGTATGTTATTTATGCAATCTGTGTCAGTATAAGAAGTACCATAAAAGGTACGTTAATTCTTCATCGTTATTATTCTTATTTTTAAAGCAACAAAGAAAGAACCACTGGCTGAAACCATGCTGAGTTGTTCTTCACAAGAAAAACAGAACAAAACAAATCTAAATTAAAGATCCATTTACAGTATATGATATAAAATGGAAATGAACATAATAAAAGAGAGCTGTAAGCAGCAATGTTCAAAATGTTTCAATTACAGTAGTACATTCCCCTCTTCTGATGCAATGTTTTACTGCTTATGAGGGTCATGATGTTACTTTGAATTTTGAGTGCTATCGATCTTTTAGAAAATCTGGTGTTTTTGACAAGCAAAATATCAACTTTTAATATTCATCATTCAGTCCTTATCTGCCCCATCAGGAGTACAGGGGCCTAGGGTTAGGCTATATAGTCACAACATTAAAGGCAAGGGTGACCAGCCTTGATTGCTTCTAGTGGCATTTTGTGTGAGCAGTAAACACCTGCCATCCCTTGGATGTAAACCTTTATTGGCCCTGTCCAGTAGTCTGCCTTACCCCACTAGACCACCAGCATCATTTGGTTCTATGGTTACCACCTAGCATAGTAAACAGCATCACGGATTACAAGAAACCATTTGGCCTGTCACTTACCGTGGAGCCACCTTCAGGCTCCACCACATCAAGTAAATGGATATGGAGTGTCCCCACCTCCCATTCTACCTATCAATAGCCAGACGCCATAATCCCGTAAAGGGTGGCCATTTGTCGTTGAGTTTGTAGTTTTACAGGGAGGGGCACTAACCCTCCACCAACCCACTTGTTGACATGTAGGAAACACATCTGGGTTAGTTATATGATTACCACCCAGCATTGTAAATGGTTTCCTGGCTTACAGGAAACCATTAGGCTTGTCACTCAGTGTAAAGCCACCTGAAAAGGAAAGAAGAGTAATAAAAGATGACAGGAAAGATGGTTGAAATAGGAAGGGTGGAGGGTAGACACTGAAAAAGAATGATAAAGGGGAAGGAAGATGTAGACAACATTGCATCAAGTGAGTGGATGGTAGTCACCACCAACTACCACAACCACAGCTTACTATCATTATCATTAGTGTTAGGTGGGGGTCCTCACCATTCACTCAACTCAATGTAGTGTTGCTTTTGGGTGACTGGCCTTCTCTCTCTCCCTTCTTTCTATCCTTCCTTCCTCTTCTGTCATTCATTCTTTCCTCTTCCTTCTGCCTGCAGGTGACTCTACACTGCATGACAAGCCAAATGATTTCCTGTACATCAGGAAATCCTTTACTATGCTGGGTGGTAACCATTTAACCAGATTATGATGCCTGGTGGTTTAGTGGGTAATTATGGTGCTCTAGTTGGATTGAGCCAGTGCAGGGTTATATCAAAGGGGTAGTTGGAGTTTATTGCTCATGTAATGCCACCCTGGGATGAGTGAAGCTGGTCACTCTGATCTTAAATGTCAGGACCAACTTGCCTAGCCCCAAGCTCCAATGCTTCTCATGGGGCAACGCATGATCGGATGATGATCATGATCATGATTATTATTATCATTTTTATTATTATTATTATTATTATTATTATTATTATTTTTATTATCATTGTTGTTGTTGTTGTTATTATTATTACCATTATTATGGAAGACATGCCAGGAAACCTCAAAACTGACAAGACTGTGGGCCTTCGACTCCTCATATTTCCATGTTACTGGTACGAACTGTATTTATGTGTGTTATTATACGTATATTGCTAATGAATTTCTATAAATGCACTATTAATTCACATGCAATTTACAGATTTATCAAATACTTGTACTGTACTGTATTTCCAAATATTGCACAGTTCTATTTTCAGAATATTTTTTTCACCCTTTGCATATAAGTACTGTAATAGCATTTTTCACTTTAATACCTGTAGTGTAGTCAGTCATCCTCCCCCCCTTTATTTTGTACAGTTCTGTTTCTTTCTCCTCTTTATTACTGTCCTACTGTAGTTAGCTTCATGTCAGCAAGTTATTATTGATTTCATATGACTTAGATTATCCACCTAGTTAACAGTACCTGTAGTTTTAAATTCCATGAATTTAAAATCCACATGATGTGGACTCATACAACTGGGTTTGACACTCTTGACAAAGTTGACATATGTGACCGTATAGTAAAACCTCATTATAATGGACTTCAGTAGACTGGAATTTGCTTTTATCAGAATCAAGGAGCTACTGGACTAAATTCTTATATGTCGGAAAAAGTCCAATAAAGCCAGAAGCAGTCCGGACTGCCTGACCACGTCAGCTATGTTCACCACAATAAGATAAATAAAAGGCACGTTTATCAGTGTACAGTACAGTATTATTATATATATTATACCATTTGATTACTGTAGTGAATGTATAATCCAGTACAGTACTGCAATGGTAGTGAAAACAGTTTAAAAACTGTTGATGCGATCCAGACTAATGTCTGACATACAGGAAAAAGTCCGAGTTGGCAGAGGGAAGTCCGGATGTTGCATGTATCGGAATTTCGCTTTTTTCGGAATGGCTTGGGCCCCGATTAGTCCATTATAGTGAGGTTTTACTGTACTGTATTCTACGTGGTGCTGGAGATTTCATAACCCATCTTCTTTAGTGATGTTTTTTTCTGACATTCATCATTCATTATCATTAATTTATAAAGGCTCAAACGCACTTGAATGCATCAGCCATGGTCACCTGATGGCAGCTTTCCATGCTGCTTGATTTCTAGCAGCTACTCTATTCAGTCCCTTCCCTGAGGTCACACTCTATGACCTTGTCCCAGGTCTTTTTTGGTCTACCTCTCACAGCTCTACCCTCAATGCTCACACCTCTCACTGTCTGCATCCAGTTGTCATCCTCCATATGCCTGATTCATCTCAATCTACCCCTTCTCATCAAAACACTACAGTAATACATTAAAGTCCCATCCTACCTCACAGCTCTTCATTTGAAACATTACACCCTCGTATTCTCTTATATGTCACTGATACTACTGTATGCAGATGTCAAGACAATACAGTATAAATAACATGCAAGAGAATACTGAGGTGTAATGTGCAAAATAAATGACTAAGAAAGGGGTATTACAAAATCTCTTATGCCGCTTAGAAGATAGCACATATTCGGGCCAAAACCCAAGTTACTCTCCTGGCAGCACTGAAGATGGGCAGTTGACTCTGGCCAACAAGATGAAAAATGTCTGTAGCATGTTTGCTTTAACCTGGCAAAGATCCCTCACCCCTTTCAGCTCCTTTGATGGCTAGGTGCGGCCAAACATGAGTTATTTGACTAATAACCAAGGAGATTCATTTTTGCCTCATAACTAAGGGTCATCGAATTTCACATAACCATGACTTGTGTTAAAGTTGAGAGAATGCCCATTTTCCATATGAAAATACACTGACTAATGTGAAGCCCCCTGTCCAGTATGTGTATGCTTACCTGTCATAGTTGTTGCTGCTATTGTTGTGGCCCTCAGGTTCATCTGAATGTGAACTTGGTGGACTGCAGGATGAAACTGTCCCTCTCCCCCAGTCCACCATCCTTTGTTGAGGAAGTAAGGAGGGAGCTGAGTGACTTTTATATTACCTGGCAGCAAAGCCACTCTATATACCAGTGCCAGTGTGTAATTGCATCTTTCTCAGCCCGTCCCGTAGTGTTCTTTCTCTCTCTCTCCCTTTTTAACAATAGTGACAGTAGCAGTTACAGCCCCATGTTTGTCTGGATGTGAACCTGGTGGACTGCAGGCCAAAGCTGCTTGTCCCCTGCAGTTCACCATCTTCCTTTTGGTGGATAAAGAGGGAAGAGGGACATGTAGATAACCACATACTGGAGCTGCCCAATTATATCAGTGCCACCACATGTGTGTGTCCCTCTCCAGCACCAGCGTTGCATATAGCCCACTGTTGCATTAGATATAAATGAAATGGATATAAGTATGATAGTTGGGCAATACTTAAGGTCGTCCCTCACCCACAGCGTTGGCCACGCTTGACGAGGACTGCCCTGATGGCTTCTCTTGTACGCTACTCCGCTACCCAGGCCAGCCATAAGGGATCCATCAGAACATGATTCCCCATAACACACTCTCTTACTCATCTCAATAACTATGTTTTTGAAGTCAATGGATGATAGAGCTATACTTCATGGCTGGAAAGTTTTTACATGTAGCACTTGCATAATAGTTTTATAGTAACTAGTTATTTTTATATTACAAATTTGAAGTGCACCACTTTGTATAAAAAGGTGTACAGTATATAATTTTGCACTTTACATAACTGTTATTTATCAAGAATAAAGAGATGTAATTCTGCACTTTATGTAAGTGTTATTTAACAGGAAACCATTAAACCTTACATGTGTGGGAAATGAGCTTCTTGGTATTAGATAGAGAGCATGAGGGAATCATGGTCTGGGTGTTCCCTCCTGAGTGTGCCTTTCCTAAGTTAGTGCATGAAGTCCCTTGCATCATGACCTGCTTTTCCTATGAAAATCATATTCTTAGAGGCACAGGAGGTTTTGCAGCACCTCTTCCTTAGCAGTTTACCTTGCATACTGCATCTTAGCATTCCCTTGTATGCTGTTTGTATTGCTTTCATATAAACATACTTTGCATCAGTGCCATATAGGAGAGTGCAAAGATGTAATGAGCAGCTTAAATTGCTAAGGAAAAAGTGTTAAGAAAACTGCATAGTCACTTAAAAAACAGCCGTTAGTCACAGATGCCATCTTATTGCTCTGACTATGGGTCACATGATAATGAACAGACATACTCAGCACGCAGGAAAAGGTAAGGGGTAAGGCCGTATTCACACCAAATGCTGGCTGGCTTGGGTGGGCTTGGGCAAAAGCTTTCTATTGCTGTAACACATACAACTGGCCTCACTGGATGTGGCTGGGAGGTTTGCATCACTGTAACCCATTCAAGTGGCTCCACTGGGTGTGGGCAGGTGTGGGAGAGACCTTCTGTGAGTTACACTGATGCCGAACTCCTGGCCACAATTGCCAGTGCCAGGAAGCATCTGGTATGGATGCGGCCTTAGATGGAAAATAAACTGCTAAGGAAGAAGCAATGTGAAGTCTCCTATGCCACTCAGAATACAGCTGTGGGACTGTTATGAGAGATGTTACAGATTGATTTGAAACTGCTCATGGTCTTCAGCTTTTTTAACCTGTTCAGGTGCAGTAGTGCTTATGGGAAAATATAGTTATATTTATGGTACATTTTTCTTGATTGGCTGAGCTACATAAGTTTCACTGACAGTGAATTGTCTGTGGTAGCTTCTTAAGCTTTGAAACATACAGTCTACTGTTTATTTGCTTGCACAGTTGTTTGATGGTTTGAATATTAACCCTTTTGTTGAAGGTGAAGCCTTTGTATAGCTACTGTAGATCTTTATTTTACATAACAGACAGCTGAATGAAACATGATGTCCTAAGATATGCAATAACTGTAATACTAAACTGTATTGAATACAGCTGTATGCTAAATATATTTTAGAAATGCAAATTTATTTGTGACATAACATAAGGTATCAAGAACTTTATTGGTTACTTAAGTATTAGTGACTGTCAGTCAAGTCTTGACTCTGCAATTAAAGAAAAAAGTAAGCAGTGGCAAAAACTTCTTCCTAAATGCTACTGCATGTATAGTACATTGCACATCAGAATTACACTGCCATGATTGAGGACTGGGGAAAAGCAGACATCTAAATGATGTTAAGAAAAGTTCCCAAACAGAGGGCTTGGAAAAGCTTGGAGGGGGAGGTGGTGCAAACAAGAACATCCATTTGTTTAAAACTAGATTGGGTAGAAGCAGACATAAGACACAACAAAATGATCTTCCAAACCTGCCCACACTCCTTCACTCATCACTTGTAACTATAGTTTATTCTAAATTAGAATTTCAGGCTATAGAGTGAGGGAGTATGGGTGGGTGCACAAGTCATGGTTGGGTAATTTTAATTTGGAATGGACTATCATTTAAAAAATGATCTAAAAATATCAATGATAATTCCATTTTCATTTTCAAATATTCAGTATTGTTGTAGTGCACTTAAACCTTTAACCCCACTGCATAATAAACTGAGTATTTTAAATCAGTTCTGAAAACTGAAAATTAGTATCAGAAATTGTTTGGAAATACCGTACATACATACACACATAAAAACTGTGGAGAAAAAAAAATCCCAGAACCTTAACCTCTAAAATCCAATGATGTTCATTTCATTCTATTCTTGCTACCTTTAGATGATTTTATTCAGCTAAGGGGAGAAATTTGAGGCAGTGAGTGAGATGAGGGCTGTTTTTCCCGTACAAATGCCATTTGTATTGCTGCCATCATGGGAAAGCATCTTATAGCACCACAGCCTGAATACACTTCTTAATTATGAGAGCCCTGGTGCTGGAGAGGGGTGCCTTCACATGATGGGACCAATATTACTGGATGGCTCAACTACCTGGTTACACAGATATCCCTCAGCTACTTCTCTATCCCCCAAAAGGAGGATGAGGGACTGCAGGATGTGGGCAATTTAAGTCTGGAGTCCACCTGGTTTGCACTTCAGATGAACCTGAGGCTACAATATCAACAACAATGAGGGACCTTGAAAACTGAACAGGATTATCTGGTGGCAGCAAGAATAAACAAGCACTGACAGACACCACCTGGATTTGGGAGGTTAATCAATGCCATTATAAGTGACAGAATTATTGCTATTTCGACAGTAACACCGCCCAGCCAGCGTGTGCAGTTCATTCTTGGGGAAGATGATGATGATGATACACATGACTCTCACCCGCTCTTCAGTGAGATGGAGACGCTCACTGAAATGGAGGGCGGAGAGCTGGAGTGGAAGGAAACTGCCAGGTAATCACATTTTGTTTCCATTTCCATTTAGAAATAATAAACCGTGCTAGGATGTGTAGGTCTTTTCACTTGATGGCAACTTCCTGTGTGTTACAATCTTGAGCCACTTCTCTGTTCATTCTTATTTGAGGTCATTATGTAGAACATGTAATTTTAAAATTTTTGACTGAAGGAAGACTGCCATGCAAATGCCATCATAGTTTTCTTGACAGAAGGAGACTTCCTGTTTTTTTTTTTGTTTTTTTGTTTTTTGTTTTTTTTTAATGAAAGAGATGGAAGGATGGAGAGAGAGGGGTGAGAGCTGGCAGTGAGGGTTGCAAAATGGCAGAGGGTTGAGTAACATGGATGTGATTTGTTGTGGCCACCCTTTACAGGATTACAGTTTCTTGCAGTAGATTGACAGATATGTTATATTCTGTGCTTAACTGTTCACCTTTTTGTGTTATGTTCTTGCTGATTTCTACCTTGTCACAGATGGGTCAAGTTTGAGGAGGATGTGGAAGAGGGAGGTGAGCGTTGGTCCAAGCCCCATGTGGCCACCCTCTCACTACATTCTCTCTTTGAGCTGCGTTCCTTCCTCCTCAACGGCACAGTTATCCTGGACATGGATGCCACCAACCTCGAGCAGATTGCCGACCTTCTCCTTGACAACATGATCAACCAGGGACAGCTCACATTTGATGGCCGTGAGAAGGTGAGACCGACGTTCAGCAAATTTGTTCTAACTTGTCAAAGCTCTCTAACTCCTTTCAGCTCAGCTGATAGCTGTAGTCAGATTGGAGTGTTGATTTGACTACAGTACACTCTATTCACCCTAACTTGACCCAGAATTTGGTCCTTTTGTAGCCTATTGTTGTAGTTCAGTGGCAGAACAGAACAATACTATAGCTCAGCATTCTTTCTATCTATCTATGTACTGCCAGATCCCTTAATCCCATTAGGGGTGGCCACAAACAAATCGCCTCCATGTCGTCCTGCCCCCTGCCATTTCACTGCCCATCCCCCAGCTTACACTCCCCTCTCTCATATACCTCTCCACCTAACTCACATACACTCTTCTCATCTCCATCCTCTCCACATGGCCAAACCACCTCAGTGTATCTCTCCTAACGCTTTCTATCACATCCACATCACAACGCTCCTTCACTTCCTCATTTGTCAGTCGGTCTCTTCATGTACCTCCACATCCTCCTCTCAGATAACTCATTTCCACTGTTAAACTCTTGACTTGTGTACCTCCAACAAGGTCCAAGCTTCATTTCCGTATGTTGGAGTTGTATCACAATACTATCAAGCAGCAACTTTTTTTCTTACTTTCAAGCTCACTTCCCTATTTGTATCACTGCTTTCAAAGAACTAGCAACCTTTCTTCCTTGTTGTACCCTTTCAAGCACTTCATGCTCCAAACTTCCATCCTTATTCATCACACTACCCAAGTACTTAAATGCGCACACAGAGTCCATTTCCTCATCTTCCAACCTCACTGTACATTCAGTCTTCTATTGAAGACCATAACTTTACTCTTCCCTACATTCACCTTTAGACTGCATTTCTTACACACTCTCCCAAACTCATTCACCAAGCCTTGCAATTCCCCTTCATCTTTCCATACCACTTTTTATGACTAGCATAATTTTTGTGTTAATCTTCTGTCACAGTTCAGCACCAAAGATTGAAAGATAGCATTTTTTTTGGCCAAGTTAGAGCAAAAGCACTATAGTAAGCCAAGCAGACTCATTCTTACCTCATAACAAAGGCTCATGGACCTTGACACAACCATGACTTAGAATTCAAACTGAGGGAGTGGCACAATTTCATCAGATTAATATAAAACCAACTATATGAGAGTACAGTAAAACCTCGATATAACGGGCTTCAACAGACCGGAATTCACTTTTATCGGACTCGAGGAGCTACCGGACTAAATTCCTATATATCGGAAAAAGTCTGATAAAGCCAGAAGCATTCCGGACTGCCTGACCACTTCAGCTGTGTTCACCATGATCATGTTTATCAGTGTATAATATAGTATTATTACATATATTATGCCATTTGCTTAATGTAGTGAAGCTATAACACAGTACAGTACCGCAATGGCAGTCAAAACAGTTTAAAAACTGTTCATGCGATCCGGACTAATGTCTGATATATCAGAAAAAGTCCGGATTAGCAGGGGGAAGTCCGGATGTCGCTTTTATCAGAATTTCGCATTTTTCGGAATGGTTTCGGCCCCAATTAGTCTGTTATAGTGAGGCCTTACTGTATATGTGAATGAGGAAGGGAAGCAGGAGACTGAGAATGAAGTGAAAGAATTGGTAGTAGAGGTACAGCCTGTGAAAGAAGGTGGCATGACCTGAAGGACTAACATAAATTAACACTAACCTGTACTGCAAATGTCAACGACCTTCTAAGCCGTACATCTAACCCTAATCACTCATAAGCTGATGACTCCACCCTCCACATTTCCATTCAGTTCCCACAGCGTCCATCTCAGCAGTTGCTTCAACAAACAAGGGATGAGGCTATGGCACACCTAATGCTTGACTCAGCTCATAGCTCTGATTAGGATAAAAATAACCTTGTTCTTTTTAATGCATCAAAAACTCAGGTCTTTCATTTATCAACCCGACAAAATCTTCCACAGGAGTACCCTCTAATTTTTAACAATATCTGGCTCAACAAGCATCATCCTTGAACATGCTTGGGGTTTCATTCGCTCAGGATTTATCTCAGAATAAACATATTACCGGTCTTGTAAATATCCGCTTCCAAGAGACTGGGTCTGCTGAGCCAACTCAGTACCTTCTTTACCCCTGCACAGTTGTTGACTTTAGACACAAGTCTTATTAGCCCCTGTGCAGAGTACAACTCTCATGTGTGGGAAGGCTCACCACACAGCTCTTCTCAACAGGGTGGAATCAAAGGCTTTTCATCTCATTAACTCTCCACATCTTATTGGCTTCCTTCAGCCTCTGTCTCTTCACTGCACTGTTGCATCTTTATGTCTTTTCTCTCACTACTTCAATGGTCACTACTCCTTTGAACTGACTGCTTGCATCCCTCCTCGACTATGGTGGGCGTGTAGCACCCGTCCAGCAACAAACTCTCATCCCTTTTCTTTCCAGCTCTCTAATCCAAGAGTTAACCACTACTCCCTGTCGTTCATGTATGCAACAGGTCAACTCTGGAACTGTCTCCCTCTGTCTGTTTTTCCTACTGCCTATGATCTCCAGCCTTTCAAACACAGTGTGCCCAGGCATCTCAAAATGAATGGATCTTGAATTTGGCTCTCTGCTATCTTGTCTTGTTTTTTCTCGAAGGGAGCAATTTGCAGGCCCCTGGCCTTTGGCTCCTTCTTCCTTAATAAAAACTTCTTGAAACTTCAAGAAAGATTTATATTAATCATGCCAATATCATTTGAATTTTATCCTTGATTGATACTGTATATCATAGGTTAATATTGTGTAAAATGTGTTGTTATAAGGATGGGATGACAGTGACAGTGATGATGATGATGATAGTGGTGATGACTTGTAGTTCTAGGATGTGAATATAATTCTGTATCAGCTATTTCATTAGCACTTAGTACAGTATAATTAGTACATACAACTTTAGCTGTTTTTCTTTTACATATATTTTCCCAATTAATTTAACAGTTCAAAGATGCTCTGCTGCGCAAACACAAGCATCTTTATGAGAAGCAAAAGACCAACAAGGAAAATGGCAACATGTCCCGCCTTCCCCTAATCCGCAGTTTGGCGGAAATTGGCCGAAACCACTCGTCATCCAAAAGTAAGCATATTTTCTGTCTGCTGTCCACATATATCATGATTTGAATGAGTAATGTTGTGTGTTTTGACAAAAATTAAATTAACCAAAATATTGGTAGAGGTATGTGTTTCTAAAAATAATACATACATAAATATATATTCAAAATATTGGTAGACTGTGTGTGTTTGAGTGTATGAATCATGCATACTAGAGTTAATATGTTTAGAGCTACAGTTTTACTCCATGCCAATCAACTTGTTCGTAGATTCACTCTGAACAGTTAACTCTTATTGGCTAGAGTAACTTTCATCAAGTTGATGAAATGATCTGTGCCATGCAATAATAATAATAATAATAATAATAATAACAATAATAATAATACTGTATCAATAATAATAATACTGTATCTTGTGTTTTCAAAGATGCCAATTCTTTTAAAGGAATTTACTAGTGCTTGAGACACGCACTGTATGTTCACAATCATTTGCAAATATCACACCGCCCATCTGTGAGTCTCGGATGGTGGCTCAGTGGGTACAGCTGTATGGGCAAGTTGGTTGGCTCGGAATACATGTAGTACTATGTTATTTCCACGGAATACTATTAAGGAGTATTAATTTGACTGCCATGATATTTTTTTTTTTTTTTCATTAAAACAAGGAGCAGGTGGTAAGGCAGGCTAGGGTTGTCTCTTACTAGTGTGCACTCATTGACTGGAAAGATTTAACCCCTTGATTCGGCTGACAAATCTGCTATTTTATTCTCGCTACCTGCAGATGATTATAGAGCATGTCCTGGGAAATTTTTTAGATGGTTCAGGAGATTATTATTTCTACCTGTTTTTTCTCTCTCTACCTAAGTATCTCTCACCAGATGCCTTAATTCTATAAGGGGAGGCCACAAATGAATATCCTCTGTGTCATCCTGTCCTTTGCCAACAGGCTGCCCTTTCTCTGACTCACACACCCCTCTTGCATACGCTTCCACCCCATCCCTCCATCTCATCTCAGTCTCCTCTATCCCCTCCCCCTCCATCTTACTTACATACACTTTCGTAGTCAGTCTTTTTAAAGTTTCTTGGGACACTCTGTATTTGGCTTGAGTGAGACTTTTCAAGCTGGAGGGGTTAGATATAGTCTTTATCAACCCCTCCACTGCTTGGCCATTCTCCTAAGCTGAATAAAAAAATTGTCCTGCAGAAGCAAGAATGAAATGAACAACGTCGCCGGAGTGATGGGGGTTAAAGAGAGCAGCGTGATGGTTGACATAGATCTCTCGAGTTCCTCCTACATAGTTTAATGTTATGATTGTTTTACATGTTGTAGCTTTACTGTTCTGTATTAGGAAACTGATGCATCAGTTCATTCCAAAACTCTGTAATGATGTAAGTTTGATACTGTATTTCTGGAATAGAACTTGCATTTTTTTTTTTTTTTTTACATATAGAGTGTCCCTGGGAAATGCATTTGAAACTTAGGGTTATTCTTGGGTGAAATTTGAGGAAGAAATGTTATGTCAACACGGATCCAATTCTTGACTATTACAGAGCTACCGTACAGTTACTAAATGCTTTTTTGGTAAAAATAACCTCCCTACTAAATCGCCCATATGGTTACCAAGTAACTGCACCTCCATAATGGTTGACAAATAGCTCCATGTTGATATGACATTTACGTCCCAAAATTACCCCCAAGAGTAACCTCTTAATAGTGTCCCCTCAGTATTTCCTGGGATACCATGTATTAATGAGTGTTGCTGCATAAAGACTGAATCATAACCTTGATCAGTCATAGATTATATTAACCTTTAAAATTTTTATTCATGCAATCTCCAAACAATTTTATACAGCTCAGGATAGACTTTTATGACTGGAGGGGTTCAATATAGCATTAGTAAACCCTTCCAGCATGAGAGGCCTTCCATAAGTTGAATAATATAGTATGGCAACAGCAAGAATAAACTAAAAGGACATCACTTTCAAAAGATTCGGAAAAATGTGAGCCCAGCCATGCATCAGTTTCCTTCTGGCATCTAAAGAACCATGTGTTAGCTTTTGATGCAAGTTGTTTGACATGCAGAAGCTGTAGCCAGATGGATTGATTTTTTTTTTTTTTTTTTTTTTTTTTTTTTTTATATAAATAACATTGCAGTTACTTAAGGCATTATGTCTGAGTCTTCATATCTATACAGAATTGTCTTTAGAAGTGTATAAAAAAAATACTACTACTACATTGTGTATTTGTGCAACATGGCTGATTCGTTAGAAGAGAATTACCGTAGTGTAGTTGATCTGACTGAGGGTCGAATTCCAAGTGGCTCTGCAGGCTTCATAACACCTCTTCCCTGATTATTTATTTTGCACATTATGTCTCAGTGTTCTCTTGTATGTTACTGATGTAAAATGCTGATTTTAAAATGATATAGGTAGTATACAAGAGAATGTTAAGGTTTAATAAACAAAATAAATGTGCTGGGGTGGGATGCCTTCATGTGCTGGGACTGATACAGTATAACTGGGTGGTTGAACTGCCTGATTATACAACCATCTCAGCTCCATCTCTGTCCCTCTGTCCCTCAAAAAGAGGATGAAGGGCTGTGCAAGAAGGAGTACTTAAGCCTGCAGTCCACTGGGTTCATGTCCAGATGAGCCTGGAGCTACAACTACTATTATTACAATGCAGTTTGTTTTGTACATTACTTCTCAGTATCCTCTTGTTTGTTACTCAGGTAAACTATGTCAGTATTAAAAAGAAAATACGCAGCGTACAAGAAAATGTTAAGGTGTAATGTGCAAAAATAAATTGCTAAGGAAGAGGTGCTATGAAGCCTCCCATGCTTAGCCAGAATATGGCCCTATTACAACATATGAATGATTGCACTGCATGCATGCCGGCTCTGGCTTCTTGATGAGCAGCATGTTGACTTAGTATTTAGTCCAACATGATACAAGACACACCTCAATACAAAAAATGCTAGTTAGGATTATAGTTCCAGTGTAAAAACATATCATCTCGAAAAAAAAAAAAAAATATCGTTCCCATATGTATACAAATAATAATAATAATAATAATAAATAATAAAGTGTCATTGTAAATACAGTACTGCTGGGTACTTAGCACTTTCTGGCTGATGATGTATTTTTATATTTTTCTCTGATACCCCATATGGTTTAATTCAGCTAAGGAAAGACCTCGTGTACCAAGGAGGTTAAATTAGCTTCTAACCCCTCTGGTGGAAAAGTTTATAATTGTATGGAGGTGACAGATATAAAACATACTGTATAATACATCACCAGAATGAAGGGGTTAAGCACTTCATTATAGATATAAAATTTCTACCTGCATATTGTTTACAGTACAACAGATGGAATATTTTGTCATTATAGGCATAGGGTTTCAACTCTGTATATCATTTACAGTATGACAGATTTAATATTTGGTCATAACTAATGGGGTATATGCTGTACTAGATTTCTACATTAAGTTATCAACAGTGTGGTACATGGAAAATTCAATCATCATAGGTGTAGGATTTCTACAAGTTAATGTAACAGTTGACTGAATACCAGGAAGACGGAAGATAAGATGAAGGGTAACCAGTAAATGAGTAAGGGTGGTGTGAGTTGGAGGAAGGGCAGCCTGATGAAAGACAGGGTGATGTGGAGGTGATCTGTGGCTGTCCCTTCTGGGATTAAAGTGTCTGGCTATAGATAAATAAACTTACAGACAGACAGATAAATAGAAAGAATATTTAGTCAGTCTTCAATTTGTTGACGATACTGACTCCAAACTCGACTTTCATGCTTACGTACCACAAAGGCTTTATGGATCTGTTATCAAGTGGGATAAAGCGGTCCAACACGGGCCCGGTGCCTACTGTAAGCGTACCAGAGGTGGCTCGTAATCGATCAAACAGCACGCCCGCCCCATCCCTTCTCCAGCATACCCCTCAGGGACCCCCCAATTATGGCACACACTTAGAGGTGCCCAGACTCTCCTCGGATGTGCCTAGCTGGCTAATACGGAGACACTCGGCAGTAGGCAAGTCTCAGAAGTTCGTAGTTTGGTCGTCCTGTAGTGTTACAATTCTCAGAAGCAAAGCCGTCCATAAAGTTGCGATTTTCAGTTTTGAAAGTTTGTAGCTCCGTGACCCTGTAAAGATGCAATTTCTTATTGTGACCCCATAAAGTTGCAGTTCCCAATTTTGAAAGTTAGTGGCATGGTGGATCCATAAGTTGCTTTCTAGTTGTGGCCTAATAAAGCTAGTTCCCGGTTTTGAATGTTCGTACAGTAGTTTGGTCGCCCTCTTAATTTGCAGTCCCCAGAAGGAAAGCTTATATCCCGGATAGTACAGCAGATAATTGTAACTGTGTACAGTACTAATTCAAGTACTCATCAGATGTGCCTCTTTTGCTGATGTTATGGAAACATTTGGCAGTAGGCAAGGTTTGAAAGTTTGTAGTTAAGTTGTGATTCTCGACAGGAGGCCTTATAGACAGTCTTTTGGATAGTAGGACATTGTGGCTATGCAGAGCAGTCTTCATGCACAATATGGTACTAAAGAAACTGTGTTAGAGATGAACTATCAAGTTTTATTAAAAAATAAAAAAATAAAAATACTGGTAATGTATTTGTAGTGCAAGGTGTATTCCTTGCATTACAACTGAGGTTATTTAGGGTCAGTGTGATGTTATATGTCAGTAACCATCATCGTCATCATCATCCCACCAGCTTCCCACTTACGGAGAGAGTATCACAATAACACCATTTATAATATAATTAATGTAGTACAAGGCTATATACAGAAACTTACGAAGCCAATACATGAAAGGAAACACATTAGCCTTGCTTTTATACCTTTACATAATTATAAAACCCTCAACATTTTCAGTACTAAAGTTCTGTGCCTTGAATTGCAAGTAAGTTGAGCTTATAATCCTAATGCTTAGTTTGTCCAGTATGCTGCTGTTTCCTCCACTGTCCTTGATCCTTGCCTGACCTCTGCTTAACTAGCCTTTACTGTTGATTTAAAGTTTATGGCAAACTTTGACCTTTATATATATATATATATATATATATATATATATATATATATATATATAGTATAACATCACCCTTTTTTTTCTATATCATAAAATTTTTCCCTTAAGATTTTTCTGTATTTATGGTTATCATGTACATGAGTAAGTTATTTATTTGCCAAATGATTTTATATATTAAAAAATATACATTTTATTAGTTATGTAATAATATTTTCTCAGTAATTAGTAATAACAATCATTTCTCAAGAAAAAAAAATATTTGATAGAAAATTATAGTTTAACTTGTTTTTCAGTAATGATGTGATTATCATAAAGCACTAGCAGGTGATGATTTTTATACAGGTATTTACTTGTAAGCTCACCTGGCTTCCTTCTCTTCAACATTTTCTCTTAACTATATCAACAAACAGTACAAACAACAAACAGCCGTGACATCAGAAATGAAATGATGCACTCCATTTAAAACATAACCTTACCATACTGTATCCGTCAGTGAATTCATATAGCATCTCCATTAGAGTTTGCCGCTGTCTGATATTCTGACATACAGCAGATGTGGAGGTAACCCCTTCAATTCAGTGATATTATTTCATTTTAACCAACTCCTTCCCAGTCCCCCAAGAGAAGAATAATGGATTACAGAAGGGCAGCTTAACCCTGTAGTCCACCAGGCTCACATTTCTGATGAATATGGGACCAAAACAAAAGCAACAATAATCAGGCCACTACTGGACAATTTCATTTATCGTGGATAATATGTTTTTTTAGGGGTTACTGAGGGCTGCAACAAACCCCTCCAGTTTGAAGAGTCTCCTAAATTGAATAAAATCATCTGCAGGAGGCATGATGAAAGTGAGAAATTTGTCACTGGACTGAAGGGGTTAGTGCAGAGAACACAAGGGCAACAACTTAGGTTTACCTATTGTTTTTAAATCCAGTTAAATAGCATAATGATTATCCTAGGACCTAATATAAAACTGCAAGGTTTTGTTAATGAAAAATCTCAACTTTGAGGTAATAAAGCTGAGCCTGTAGTATACACTGATCTGAATTAGCACTGCAGCACAATATAAAGTAAAAATTCTGAGTTAAGGTGCTGATACCTGTGCTATAAAGAAACACCCAAGAAAAACCGTTTATACCATTACAGCAGTAGCGATAATTGTTGTTGTTGTGACCCAAGATTTACCTAAATGTGAACCTGGCTGACTGCAGGTTTAAGTTGCCCTTCTCCTGCAGTCCATTAGCCACTTTTCAGGGGACAGGAATGGAGATGATATTGGTACCACCGGATAAAATTCTCTCTAGCACCATTTGTGATAATCAGAGGAGATATATGTCGCCCTCAGTTAGTTAGGTGTGATATTACCATTATTTCATTTTCCTGAAAATGCTCTTCTACTGATACCATTACTTTGTCTATTGTGCGTATGACCTCAAACACTCAACAAAATGTAAATGGTATGTCATATCAAAGGATCACATTAGACTGGGATGTTATAAAATACAATGCAAATGGCATTCCTTGAATGATTCCTTGTGAGAAGGCTTATTATGGCAGGTTAGATACTAACATATTGAGTACTGTGCTAGGAACTGAGCCCACAACTCTTCAGAAAAGACCCAGACAACTTTATACTGTATCACAACCAGGAAAAAGTTGTCTTGTCACATACTTGTAACCAAGGTACCACTGCCCCCACTGTGGGCCTCAAAGGGAAGGGACAACCCCCTGGCACTCGGGCAAGTATAAGGTTTTAATCATACCCAAAGCACATCCGACGTCATACTGACTTGCCGGATGTGCTGCCTGCGTTTCATCTGAAGAGTCCCAGGTCCAAATCCCACAACTATATTGGCAACACTATAGTTGATTTTTCTTGTGTTAGTACAAGTTAGTTTTTATCAGACAGGTTAGATACTATACAGTACTGATTTAGGAATCGGGATCATATTCTAAGTGAGTCTGGAGATTTCACAACTCCTTCCTTAGTGATGTAAGGGCATTACAGCTTGGTATCCTCTTAAATGTTATTGATGCAAATATTATGAATATTTACATGATATAACATACAGAAAGAATGTTAAGGTATAATATGGAAAACTTATCATTTAGGGAGAAGTGCTGCAAAGTTTCCTATGCCACCTAGCAAACGCACCTTAGTCATACACACTTCTAGCTATAATGTACATAAAAAAAGAATGTCAAATAATTTTCCATTACATAAACCACAAAGCATTCCAGCTGTCTTGAGGCTTGTGGCATTGTAAATACTGTGCTGCTATACAGCTTTATGCTTTTCATCATGTCTTCAGACAAATCTCAGGATGCTGTACACAAATCACAACTTGTACACAAATACAGAAAAGCTGACTGCTATTGCCCATTTTGGCATTAACCCCTCCAATCCTGTGATGTATTCAATATTTTATTAGTGTATGAAGATTTTATTTAGCTTTGGAAAGACTTTTGGAACTGGAGGAGTTGAGATAGCCTTCAACTCCATCACTGTTAGACATCTGTCCCAAGTTGAATAAAATCAACAGGTAATTTCAAGAATAAAATTATAAATATATCACTGAACTGAATGGGTTAATACTGTTAGTAAGCATTATTCAGGTGTTTGCTGTTTAAGGGTTTTGGTATTTGCCTTTATTTATAATGTGTTTCACTGAAAGCTCACTGACACAATGCCTACTGAGAAATATATGTAGCCTAATTGCTGTTTACATATATATGCCCTTTACTTCACCATATAACTTCTAACTGAATGCTCATATATGCTCATTATTTGACTATACTGTATATCTTTCTCTCTCATCACACTGACACAATATCCTCTCAAAAATATATATATCAATGCTGTTACATATTTATGCCCATTATTTCACAATACATATATCTCCTCTCCTGATGTACAGCATACCATATCTGCATACAGTATTATCATAAAAACTCTTCCCATACCCTCTGCCACAACCTACTCATATATCCTCTGTATTTTACTATATTTCTTTCTTGATGTCTAAAATTTTGTTATCTAAAATTTTCTTTATGCTAAACTTGACCACACCCTACCCATATACCAATATCGTCTCTTCTGATCTACTTTATCCTAAAGAAAAAAAAAAAAATCCTTCATGTTCTGACCACAATATCCTATCCTTTCTTTTTAAAACCAACAACTTCTGTAACACTTCAAAAATAAAATTCCTTTCTTCATGTAGCCTAGAATTTTTGTATTAAATATATATATATATATATATATATATATATATATATATATATATATATATACAGTATATATATATATATATATATATATATATATATATATATATATATATATATAAATGTGCTCAGATCACACCATACCCATGTACCTTCTCTCCTGATGTAGTCTACAAATTCCTGATATCATCTCTACAGAGTTTTTCCTTTCTCTTCTGACCACATGGTTTTCCCATACAGTGGAAGAGGGCGGGGCTTCCAGCCAAGCCTCGCCCACCCCCACGCCCACAGCAGCTCTTGGTGAACTGCCCAAATTTGGACGCTTCTTGAATGTGCCGGGGACTGGTGGTGTTAGTTGTGGTGGTGGTGGTGGTGGTAGTGGTGGTGGAGCTTCCCAGGGTAAAATAAAGCAATACCCCCCAAATACCACTTTTCTGAAAATTATCTGGGAGACCATTTATTATTTACCATGAAATCTGATAATGTGTTACCTTCATTCTGATTCCTGTTGTCTTGTTTAAAAATTTTGTTGAAAGCTCTTAGAACTTGCAGCAGTGAAGATCACATTGCCTAAACTACTAAGCAGAATAATGCAGTTACGGCTCAAAATTTTGTCATACTTCTTGGCCTATTATTTTCAGTAGCTGATTTAAAATGAAAGAGGTAATGCTTGTGGATTTTAGTTTTTTTAACACTCATATTAATCATATTATGTTAAATGTGAATTGTATAAAATAATTTCTGCACCTTTAAAAGATGCTCAGAGTCATCTTGAATTCTGTCACACACCTTCTCCTTGATATTTTTGTGTAGCTATTGCCTGACGTGTTAATTCTTTCTCTGCATGAACAAAGTGTTGTGCTCAAGCTGCTTTTCATTTTGATTTGCACTTTCTTCTCTAGGTCAAGGAAGACACTGTATCTCCCCAATAATTTTACGAAAAGTTTCTCCTGATGGTGAAGTGCTTTTCATTGTTTAACCCATTTTTTGCCAGACTTTTCCTTCAATTTCCTCTTAACTTTCCTCTTTTCCTCCACTACGGAAAAACAGGAAAAATGCTGTCCTTTGCTGTAAACTAACATCTGGAGGCTTGTTTACTAAGTGCTTTTCAGATAGTACTTTTTTCCATAGTTTGGTCATTGGTAGCATGTAGTCACCCTCTGTAAACATCACATTCTAGCTGATGCGCAAATGTGGCAAAAATGGTATTGATGGTCTGACTGTTGATATTGTCTGATTAGCATTGGTACACGAAAAATACATTTGGTCAGTGACTATTAATAAAAACTACAACTGCACATACAGTACATGTATGAGGAAGGACACTAAACTACAAAACATACATGGAATACATAATCTATATTTACAGTCTGTATGCTCATGTAGTAGTGAGATTGTATTATCTGCAAGAAAGCAAGATGGTACTGTGTATGGATTTCATGTGCATTTGCGAATCTTGGACGACTGTTTGTGGATGTTCTTATGTTGCGACAATCAGTGTCTTGCTTCAGTGTGTGCATGTAGTGTTCCAAACATAACACATCTGGTTGACTGTTGGCTGTTTTAGGAAGATGGAGTTAGGTTATACTGTTCAGGGAAGCAGACACCTTAACCCACTGAACTATATATATATATATATATATATATATATATATATATAGTAATACCTCGATATACGATACCCCTAGATGCGATACCCCAGCTTAACGATGGGGGTAGAAATTGCACCATACCCTGCCTAATGATGGCCAAACCCCGGTTTAACAATGGGTTTTTCTCTTTCTTACCGATTTTGATGATATTTTAGACTAAAATTGTGTGTTTAGGTTGATTTATAAACTGTTTTTAGACTATGATTAATGTGTATTAGCCATAGGTGGGGTGAACATTGTCATTTTGGGGTACAGTTTACTAAACTTGATTTTTTTCCAGACTTATGTTTGATGATATTCAGATCTGATTTGTTGGTTTTAGTGAGTTATTTACAGGTGTTAGACTTAGGTTAGCTACGTTGACAGCCGTTAGGCCATTCAGATTGCCTTTAAACCTATTTTTGGGCTCATCTGGGTGGGTTTTGGGCTTGGTTTGGGGGAAACCCAAGGCTGGTAAATGGTCCACATTGAAATACATGTTAAAAGTACCCCAATATACGATACCCTCCCTAACAATGGGGTTTTACCTAACTAATTAGATAGTTAAACCGGGGTATGCCTGTATATATATATATATATATATATATATATATAAATTCTTCTAATTCTTCCCATCTCCTGATGATTTTATTCAGCTTAGGAATTATTAATGCTGCATCCAACCCATCCAACTCCAAGGGTCTATCCTAAGCTGAATAAAGCAGCCAGAAAACAGCTAGAATAGTGTGGGAAAAAAATGTCCCTGGGCTGAATGGGTTAAAAATAAAGTACAGTACAGTACTTGTATTGAAGTAAATGGGTAGGAGAGAGTTAGCTGGTTCTATTTATAGCAAAGAGAGTTATTTCACGTATGAATGTGGACTTTGAACAAAACTGAATACTGTACTAATACAAAGGAACAAAACTTGACCTAATATTTCACTGTGACTACTTAGGGCATGTCTGTAACTTTCCTCCCTGATGCATCATGTCACAGACAATCATCTATGAAAAGAGAAACTTTCCAAGCCTCTCTCAGCTTAGGAATGTTATCCAGCAAGGTGAGAAGGAGAATGTGAATTGTGAGGCAAACCTTTGTATCTATGGATAACAAAACTTAGCAAACCTCTCCCACCTTTGGATAATTAGTCAACAGAGGAAAGTGAACAACTGAAGACGTGAAATATAGGATGAGCTTTTGTCCCTGAATGTACAGCAATAAAAATACTAAGGTTTGGTGCACTTCTGCTATCCAGCCTTGTGATTGAAAACAAGTTTGATTTAGTGTGCTATGGTGTGCTCATACAGAATAATTTTTAGGGTTTTATGCTTCCATAACACAACTGCTGGCACACTGAAATTTAATACAGTATTAGAATGCAGTATGAGACAGTAAGCTAACAACCACTTTGACTAAAAATTGAGAGCTAATATACATACACAATAATATTCTGGCTGACTTTCTTTTTTTGAATGCACTATATACATACATATATACTGGTGCATATATATATATATATATATATATATATATATGTGTGTGTGGATGTGATAGGAAGCGTTATGAGGAACACACTGAGGTGGTTTGGCCATGTGGAGAGAATGGAGGGTGAAAGACTGACGAAGAGAGTGTATGTGAGTGAGGTGGAAGGGGGAAGAGGGAGGGGGAGGCCGAGGATGAGATGGAGGGATGGGGTGGAGAGGTATATGAGAGAGGGGTGTGTGAGTTGGGAGCAGGGCAGTGGAATGGCACGGGACAAGGCGACTTGGAGGCGATTTGTTTGTGGCCACCCCAAACGGGATTGAGGCGTCTGGCAATAGATAGATAGATAGATAGATATATATATATCAGTTGTCACTCGATGTAGTGCTGCTTTGGGTGTCTGCCCATTTTTCTCTTCTTTCCCTCCTCTTCTGTCTTTCTTTCTTTCCTCTTCCTTCTGCTTGTAAGTGACTTTACACTCCCTCTTCTGTCTTTCATTCCTTCTTTCTTTCCTCTTCCTTCTGCCTATGGGTGACCCTACACTGAGTGACAAGTCAAATGGTTTCCTGTACACCGGAAATCCATTTACTATGCTGGGTGGTAACCATATAACCAAATTATGCCCCCTTGTGATTTAGTAAGTAAGATGCTCCAATCAGATTGAGCCTGTGTAAGTTTATATCCAAGGGATGGTTAGGGTTTATTGCTCTTGTATATACAGTATATATATATATATATATATATATATATATATATATATATTTACTGTGTATACTAGCAGCATTTTCACCACTGTAATAACATGCTAAAATGCAACAGAATGAAGAGTTAAAGCCAGTTTAGGTTCAGCTCTAAAGAAATTCAGCATGAAACAAAGTATTTGTGTTAATACCAACCCCAGTGGGCAAGAACAAACGGACGTTCTATAGGTACAGTACATCTTGACACGCTGTGGTATGGTGATTGTAGGAGAGTTTATTTTTATGTTTTGGTTATTCATGTGCACCAGTCCCTTGCTTGACCTGTGTATTTGTGTATGTTTGTGGATGTCTGTTGTACACCTGTATGTGCATGTGTATGTTTTATGGCAGCACAAGGTATGGCTGACCCTCCACATTCGTGGATTAGTTATTTGTGGTATCAGTTCTCAGCAGGTTATTAAATCATCCCTAAATACTTGCTGAGAATGCATACTTTACACAAACAGATTCCAATGTATGATGATGCCCTGGGGCACTGCAAATGGTTTTCAGGCAATCACTGTAATGCCAATGTCAACTGATACTCGCAGTCATTCTTGAATGCAATAAGTCAGCTCTGAAATTGTCTTACTAAGTCTGTATTTCCCTCTGCCTATGGCCCACAACCTTCTAAAAGAAATGAGTTCAGATATAGAGCGAATCTTAAATTTGGCTTTGCATTCATTTTTTTAATACTGAAGACTTTTTTTCCTTCTTCCCATCAAAAAGTAAATTATGACTGAAAGGAAGGGGCAATTTTGAAAGGGATTTGCTGATATTCCCTATTCATGAGGATGTTTGTCTTGTAAACCCTGTGAAAGTGTAGGGCTGACTGTACATTTACTGATAAGTATGCTGCAAATTTTTGGGAAAGTGATGTTTTAATGAGGTAGAATCCTTTAGTGTCCTTTCTCATCACGGTTGGGTGCTGATGATGCAGAACCCATCTCCTTTTTTCATGTCAAAGAGTATTCAGGGAGCTCTTTGTCTTAAAACTTCCTCCGCATAGCTTTTTATGTTTGTGCATGAATAATCCTTAGTTTTATTTATTTTTTAATTTGCAGTTATTGTTAAGGTTTATTCTTCCTTCTTCTTTTGTGTATGCAGTACTGTAGAAGCTTTCATTATATTTAGTTTACACTGTTGTAGAATAATTAGTGCCGTATCCATATATGTAAGATTCTTTTTTATTTTTTAAATATGCATTTCTTTATTTCATTACTTGTGTGATAACCATACATGAACTGGCTGAAATACTGATCCTAACATGATAAATCACTTGCTGAAACCAAGAGCACAGTATAAAATATAACTTATACTTGATGTCAATCAATTTTAATGTGACTGTCTCAGGACTGACCCCCTATTTAACTCATAAACTGCGACTTAGAGATGTCAACTACCTCTCAAAAAAAAAAAAAAAAAAAGCTTCAATTCTTTTTTTGGCCATTTATTTATTTATTTTTTTTTAATGCAAGGAAGAAGGAACCAAAGGCCAGGAGCATGCAAGAAAGAGAATGTGCTAAGGATTTGTAGATAAATTTTAAAATCAACATATATGAGAGGTTTCCCAATACAATTCTCTGAAGCTATGTATTTTTTAGGACACCAAAAAATACACTGTATAAATTTCATTCAGTCAGAAACTAGTTATATAGGTATGAGATGGAAGAGGGCATGTTGAAATATGGATATACATATTTCCAGGACAGTATCTACTGTAATTTAGCCATAGTGAACATCAGTTAAAGACATGGGGAGGGGCAATTGAAATTCAGTATTAATTAGGTCTCTAGTGAGTTACAGTGCAGTCAGAACCAAATCCTCTGCTGAAGTATATCGCAGTTTATGGGTTAATATCTTGCAGTACCTTTTTTTGTTTTGTTGTTGTTGGTTTATTTGTATTAATACCAGCCATTTGTGATGCTTAACACACTAACCAATAATAGGCCAACTATTCGGTACATTTTGTTTACCTGGCTAATAATTTCCTTTCTTTTTTCTTTCTGCCCTTGTCTGGTATCTGACCACCCAGGTGCGGGGTCAGGCTTCTTCAGGGCCTTATCCTTTTCAGGTGGCAACAATGCAAGCATTGTCTCTAATCCCGACGGAGCCATGGAGACGTCACCCTCCTCTGGCTCCATCACACGCAACCACAGCGGCAACAATCTCGACTCAGGCGGAACTGAGCACAAGGTACATGTATTTGGTTTATTTAACTATACTGTGGTCTGTTCCCTTACTTGGCCTGAGACTACCATTTCTTCCTCTGACTCCATCACGTGTAACCACAGTGGTAATAAACCCTGACGAGTGGAATCGCGTATTGTACAAGATACATGGTTAATTTTGTTTATTTACTATTTTCATTTTGAGACACCTGACCACATTAGCATGTACAGGTCTTTTCACATGATGGTAGTTCACCACCAAGTGTTTCAGGACAGCAGTTATAAGACTGTATGTCCTTACTTATGCCCTAGGCTGGAGTCAAACACCTTGGCATAGTTGTTACTTTCCATACTCTGTCTGGCCGAGCAGACTCCTTGACCACAAGTAAGCAATCACCTGCCTATACCAGACAGCAGCTTGCTAGGGTCAGAACAAGGCCCTTCCATACGGCAAGGTGCAGGGAAAATGAAGGAGGCATAGCTCCAAGAAAGCAAGATGTATATAGAAGATACTGCATATGTGAATGGTAGTGTCTGCCCAGACTCTGACTACATGCTGTACATGGTAAATGTGGTGTTCCGCACCTGGGAGTGTTGTGAAAGGCTAGGTACCAGACTTTGGCCCCACATCACTCCCATGATAGTGCCTTCTTGGACGATGGTAATAGTCCACCTACTGTACTACTTTGTTGGTGGGCTAATGGGGACTACACCTTGCCCAGGGGTGACCCAGCCCTGTGCAGAGCAGGGGCATCCATTTTCCCTGAGCTGAGCATGTGCTCCAGCCACATACCATAGCCCTGGCAAGGTAAATGGTTTCTTGGAAACCACAGGGTTTGACACTTAATGTAGAATCACATAATGGTAACACTACAAGTGTGTGGATGGTAATGCCCCCACCTACCATACATAGTGATCCCATCCATCCATCAATCCATCATCCAATCCTGTGTTGCCCCATGAGAAGTGTAGGAGCCCGGGGCTAGGCAAAATGGTCCTGACATTTAAGATGAGAATGACCAGCCTCACTCATCCCTGAGTGGCCTTATGTGAGCAATAAATCCCAACCATCCCTTGGATATAAACCTACACAGGCTCAATCCAATGGGAGCCCCTTAATTACCCACTAAACCACCAAGCACCACAATTTGGTTATACAGTATGGTTACCATCCAGCATGGTAAATGGTTTCCTGGTGTACAGGAAACCATTTGGCTTGTCACTCAAGTGTAAAGTCACCCATAGGCAGAAGGAAGAGGAAAAAGCGAAGGAAAGAAAGACAGAAAAGGGAGCGTAAAGTCACCCTTAGGCAGAAGGAAGAGGAAAGAATGAAGGAAAAAAAGACAGTGAGGACGGAAGGAAGAGAGGAAAGGGCAGACACCCAAAGTAGCACTACATCGAGTGAGTCGATGGTGCGCACCTCCACCTACCAACGAAATGGGCATTTTCGCATGGCCATGTGAAATGTGAGAGGTGTGAATAAGGAAAGCAAGAGGGTGGAAGTGGTGAATGTGTTCAAGAGTGCGAGATATGCTGTGAGGGCATTGTGGGGAACAAAGATGAAAGGATGTGATGTGAAGGAGTGGGAGGGTGAAAAGTGTGTAAGGTTGGACATGAATGGGAGAGGAAAATGCAAGGAAGGAGTTGCTCTGTTGATGAATGAAGTGTGGCAGAGTGGAATGAAAGATTACAAATGTGTCAGCTCGAGATGTAGGCTATGTATGTCAAGTTCAAGTTTGAGAAGGTGAAAGTGGTAATGGTTGTAGCATATGCACCGTGTGATGACGAGTGAGAGAGAGAGAAAGACAGGTTTTGGGATGAGCTGGATGAAGCAGTGGAAGAAATGCACAGGAGCTATAAAGTGACCGTAATGGGCGATATGATTGGAAGAGTAGGCACTGATCCTAAGGATGACATAATGCTTTGTAATGAAGCACCAGGAGAAAATGATAATGGGAAGTGACTAAAAGGATGTGTCAGGAAAGGAGGTTGTGCATTTGTAACTCATACTTCAAACACAAAGATGCACATAAACATACATGGTATAGAGGAAACAGGGATTGTGCTGAAAGGACCCTGATTGATTACGTGCTCATAGAGAGGTTGATGATGGGAATGGCTGCTGATACGAGGGGTGTGAGAGGACGATGTGGATGTCTGTCAGATCCTATGATTGTGGTATGCAAGATCAACCTAAGAGCAGTGAGGTAGACCAGGAGAGTGAGGAGCAGTCAGGGAGAAAGATTGAAAGTCGAGAAGCTGAGGATTAAAGAAATGGCAGATGAATACAAGACCAAAGTAGGGGAGGAATAGAATCAGTGAATTGCAATGAAATGGATCTGGACAGCCTGTGAAATGCATATAGGGACTGCTTAGTTAGGAATGCTAAACCAATGTGTGGTGTGGCAAGAGTAACAACAAAGAGAAAAGGTACATCACGGTGGGATGAAGAGGTTAAGAGAGCAGTGGAGGAAAAGAGGAAGAAGTGGCTAGAGTGGTTACAGGACAGGGGTTCAATTGAAATAAGAATTGAACATATTGAGAGCATGAAGCACATAAAGAGACTTGTGAAGAGGAAAATGGAGGGAAATGGTGATCTAGGAAGAAAAATGAATGCAAATTACACTGAAAACAGGAAGTTATTCTGAAAAGTGGCGTGGAAATGTAGATGTGACAGCGGAGAGAAATGTGCAAGAGAGAACCCATGAGGATGAAGGAAGGACCAGACGGAGAACGTATTTTGAAAGCCTGATGAATGGGAACACAGAGAGAAAGCAGAGCTGCTGTAAACATGATTGGTTTTGAGGGTGTGCAGAGAAGGAATGCAGTGCCAGGAAATGTGACACTCGCAGAGGTGTTGAGTGTTGTGAAGCGGATGAAAAATGGGAAAGCAGCTGGGGTTGGTAATGTGTATGCAGAGATGATTCAGTGTAGTGGAGAGAGCAGAATGAAGTGCTTGTTGGAGATATGTAAGAAGGCATGGATGAGTGAAACTGTGCCAGCAGAGTGATTGTACCCCTATACAAAAATAAAGGTGAGTGAAGTGAGTGCAAGAATTATCTTGGCATAAACTTATTGAGAGTCATAGGGAAGGTATATGGAAGAATTATTATAGAGAAAGTAAGCGAGATATCAGAAGTCTTAGTGAGTGATGAAAAGGGTGGTATTAGGAGTGGTAGAAGATGTGTGGATCAAATATTTGCAGTAAGACAGCTGGTGGAGAAGGCTTGTGAGAAGGACTTTAAGGTGTTTATGGCATTCATGGATCTGGAAAAAGCATTTGACAAAGTAGACAGAGAAGGATTGTGGAAGGTTTCGCACATGTACAGTGTAGATGGTAAGCTGCCAGGTGCAGTCATGAGTTTTTATGATGGTAGTGATGCATGTGTAAGGATAAATGGGCAGCTAAATGAATGTTTACGATCAGAGTGGGTGTGTGACAAGGTTGTGTGATGTACCCGTGGTTGTTCAATAGATACATGGATGGAGTGATGGGAAAAGTAAAAACATGAGTAATGGAGACAGGGATGGCGTTGGTAATGAATGGCAATGGATGGAATATCTCAAATTTGTTGTATGCCGTTGATGCACTACTACTGTACTTCCAAATACCGGACAAGAGTTTGGTAGACTAGTGCAGAGTTTTGCTGATGTCTGTGAGCATTGTGCCTAGAGCGTAAATGTAGAAAAGAGTAATGTGATGGTTACTGTGACTCCCAGTGTGATATTACAGTGAATGGAGAGAGACTGGAATAGGCAAGAGAGTTCAAATACCTGGGTACAGTGATACAAAAGAGAGGAAAATGTGCAGAAGTGGAAAGTAGAGTGACACAAGGAAGGAAAGCAACTGGTGCTATGAAGGCCTTGATAAGAAACAGAGGCTTGAGTGTTGCAGCTTGGAAAGGCTTACATGAAGATGTGTTAGTGCCAACTTGAATATATGGATGTAAGACTATGGTGTGGCATGCAAAGGAAGTCAGGAGTGATTGCGGTGGCGATGAGACTGCTGAGGAATGCACGTGGAATACAGAGAGTGGATAGGATACGAAATAATGTTATACGTGAAAGATGCGGAATGAGGAAGTCTGTGGACACCAAAATAAAAGTGTACGGAGATGGTATGGTCATGTGGAAAGAATAGATAACAATAGAGTGGTGAAAAAGGTATATCTGAGTGAATCTGAAGGAGGGAGGAAGCAAGGTAGACCAAGCTGAAGGTGAAGGGATATGGTGGGTGAGTGTGTGTGGAAGAGAGGTATGGAAGTGGGTGAGGCTAGGAGACTGACATGATTGAGCTGGCTGGATGAATATTGTGAAGAGAAGCACATAATCAGGGTTTCCGGGGGCTTGAATGATAAATGAATGGAAGCGTGGCCCATTGATCCGTACAAACTTGGGCTGTGTGGACGTTGCTACTCCTCACCCTGTCCTAGGGTGGTAAAGGAGGTCCGGATGATGATGATGATGATAATATATATATATATATATATGTTTATAATCTCAGGTTTTCATGGTCAGCAGTTATAGTACATTTCAAACTTTTTTTTTTTTCCCCTTATCTAAATTTTTCCTTGATGGCTATACAGGGTCTCTCACATGTACAATATTTTATAACTGCATTCTCTCTCTTGGTGGCTGTGCAGGGCAACACTCACTTCATGAGGAAGATACCCCCTGGTGCGGAGGCATCCAATATTCTGGTGGGTGAAGTGCCATTCCTGGAGAAGCCTGTGACAGCGTTTGTGCGACTGTCCCAGAGTGCCAACCTGGGTGACCTGACAGAGGTGCCCGTACCCACTCGTTTCCTGTACATCATCCTCGGACCTGTTGTGAGTGGCTGTTGTGTTATACTGTATTTTGTTCATGCTGTGACCTGTGTTATGTATATGAACCATATGTGATACAATACTGTACAGTTATTCCTCATTTCCCACCCTTTCATTTAACATGTTTTTCACTGTAAACTCACAAACGCTTTTCACAAATTATTTTTTAATTGTTTGAACAGATGATCTTTCTTGCTTGCACATATTCTTCCCATAAAGCAGTTTTTCTCCTAACACTGTAGTTGTCAGGAATACACCTGTATAGTAACTCTATATACAGTTATACACTATGCAGGAATTACTGTATTGTGTACTATCTGCTGACATGTAGTACTCTACTATGTTCCTTTCTGCGTATATCGAACAGTCATTTCCTAACAGGGTGGACTGCCCAGATACCATGAGATTGGGCGTGCCATGGCAACACTGCTGAGTGACGAGGTGTTCCACGATGTGGCATACAAGGCCAAGAATCGAAGTCACCTGCTGGCTGGCATTGATGAGTTTTTGGATGCTGTCACTGTCCTGCCCCCTGGAGAATGGGATCCAGCTATTAGGTATCCTACTAAGGCTTTTGCCGTACTCTGCATTTTAGCCTGATATATCCTTTTTACCTAAACATCCTATACTCTTTTCAAAATAACTTCCAATACGTGCTCTTTTCACTGTAACCTCCTATACATACTTACACATAACTTCTATACATACTCTTTACACTGTGACTTCCTTTACACTCTTTTACTGTAACTTCCTATACATAATCTTTTCACTGTAACATACATAATGTTTTCCTGTAACCTCCTATACATACTTTTTATACTGTAACTTCCTATACATTTTATACTGTAACTTCCTCTGCCTACTTTTTACACTGTTACATCATATACATTCTCTTTACACTGCAACATCCTATACATAATTTTTACACTAACTTCCTATACATACACTTTGCACTGTAACTTCCTATATATACTTGTTCATTGTAACTTCCTATATATACTTTTTACACTGTAACCTCCTATACAAATTCTCCACAATGTTAACTTCCTACACTCTACACAACTGCATTGCCTGTTTTATTTTTACTTGGCCTAAAACTGTTATTTCTCCCTCTTGAACACTGAGCTGTAACAACAGAGTAACACTAGAATATGGTGATAGTCTCAGAGCAGTACTATGGAAAGGATGCAGAATCACAGTATTCTCTTCTTCTGCAATTGAGCTATGTGAAATCTGCTACAGAAGCATAACAATCTCCACAAAGTTAATACAGAAGAACTACACTGAAGTGAATGTAATTCATCAAGACCTTTCCTTACCAGCAATACTGCTTTGTACTGTAGAGTATGTTAAATTAAGTAAAGCAGTACAACATGAAAATTAGGTGGACTGTGTTGTGTATTGTATGCCTAACTACCTGCCATGTACTCCTGCAGAATTGAGCCTCCCGCAGCGATCCCCTCCCAAAAGCCCCGTAAAACAAAGAAACCTGTAGAGGAAGTAATCGACGAAGAGGAGGAGGAGGCCAGGATTCGGGAGGAGGCTGGACTCACCCGCTCAGGCAGATTATTCGGTGGCCTCGTGAACGACATCAAGCGCAAGAAGCCGTTTTACCTCAGTGATTTCAAGGATGGCTTGTCCATCCAGTCCATTGCCTCCTTCATCTTCATCTACTTTGCTTGTCTCACCCCAATTATCACCTTTGGAGGCCTGCTCGGGGAGGCCACTGGGAACAACATTGCAGCTCTGGAGTCTCTGGTGTCGGGTCTGATCTGTGGTGTGGTGTACGGGTTCTTCTCTGGCCAGCCACTTACCATCCTGGGATCTACTGGCCCAGTTCTCGTCTTTGAAACCATTCTGTATGACTTCTGCAAGTGAGTGTACTATTTATTCATTGTATCTGCCACATCACTTTTGTTCAATGTAATGGCATTTATCTGTTTAGGCACTCACTGCCAAGTGGAGAGAACAGAGAATTAGAGATAGGCTTGGAGAGAATGCGAATGAGGCAGAGAGGGAAAGGGGGAGGGGGAACCTGAGGATGAGGTGGAAGGTTAGGGTGGAGAGGTGTATGAGGCATCCAGTGACTGAGGACTGAGTAACATGAAGAGAATTTATTCATGACCACTCCCTCAGGGATTAAGGAAGATGGCCATAGATACCCAGACAGACAGAAACACAGATAACAGGCTGGCAGAAAAATGGATGATGGATAACTATAGACAGATAGATGGATAAACAGAATGACAGACAGATAGACAGACAGACAGACAGATTATAGTAAACAGACAGATTTCTGCCTTTGTCCCAGTCTGTGAATTTTATTCCCTCTCAGAACAATGGAGTGGGATTACCTCTCGTTTCGCATGTGGATTGGTCTGTGGAGCGGCCTCATCCTTATGATCCTGGTGGCAATTGATGCTTCTGCCCTTGTCTGTTTCATCACCCGCTTCACTGAGGAGAACTTCGCCACTCTCATTGCCTTCATCTTTATATATAAGGTTAGGTGGTTTCTTATATATAAGGTGAGCTGGCTGTGGCACTTGATTAAGCTTCCAGTCCACAGAAAACATCAGCTGTGCCATGGCCAACCTTAGGATGGAGATTGTTTAGCCCTTTCTGTACTACTGTTTTGTGGTACCTACGGTACGTATTGTACATTGGAAAAAAAATGTCTGTGGCACACCGCAGAAACTAAGCATGGTATGTATTTACCACGCTGTTAAATTGGTGTGTTGGAGGCAGCTTGGATTGCAGTATTTTGCCTATATGATACCTTCATGTTGGCATCAGCATTAACGCTGCAGACGAATACAATGACATTGTGATTTGCTGTGGTAAAGAAGGGGTTAAGAGGAAACTTCAGTGTCATTTTTTGTATGTAATGTACTCATATGTAAGATTGCTTCATTCTTTTCCTACTTTCTTTACTCTCAGGCTGTGGAAAAGGTGTTGAAGATTGGGCATAAGTATCCGATGGAGGTCAAGGTAGACTTCCCCAAGGAATGTGTGTGTCTAGTGGACAATAAAGAGGATTACCCCGATATGAATGAAACAGATTGGTCACATGTCACTTCCGAGGACTGTCATGCTGTGAGTATCAGAAAAAGAATGAAAAGTTTGATAAAAAATGGTGTGTGAGTAGCATACTTTAAGGATAGAGTACCACCCATTATTTATTCTATACCATTCATAACAAACTTCTTAATGTGTATCTTTAATAAACAGTATTCTGTGATGTCAAATAAGGAATTCTGAAATGTTACATTTTAGAACGTTTCATTTCGTTCCTTTTTTAAAGGCTCCAACATGCTTGCATGCGTCAGCCTTGGTCACCTAATGGCAGCTCTCCATGCTGCACGATCCATTGCAGCCTCCCTGTTCAGTCCCTTAACCCTGAGGTCACACTTAATGACCTCGTCCCATGTCTTTCTCGGTCTGCCCCTCACAACCCCACCCCCAATATTAACACTTCTCACCTTCCTCATCCAATTATCATCCCCCATCCTCTCTACATGTCCAAACCATCTCAATCTACCTCTCCTCATCACAACACCAATACACTCCAATCCCATCCTACCTCTCAACTCTTCCATTGTAAACCCAGCCCCCCCCCAGACCTTGCATGCAGGGACACACTACACATCCACCTAATCATTGTCATTTCTGTACATACAGGAATAAACACTAATTCATTAGTGTATGTATAAAAACTATATAAAAATCTCAAGTGTATTCGGTGCAATAGCTGCCTCACCAACATAATGTTTTGCAGCTGTTCAATGGCACAATGGTGGGTGATGGACCTGAGTGTATGCACTACTACCCAGATGTCTTCCTGCTCAGTCTCATCCTCTTCTTTGGCACCTTCATCATCTCCATGTACCTCAAGGATTTCAAGTCTGCTGCCTTCTTCCCAGCTAAGGTGAGACATCATCATTCATCTTCATCAATCTACTTTTCCTCAAACAAACAGAAGCACAGAGACCAGGGGCTAGATTACTCAAGTCCCAACATTTAAGGCAAAGATGACCAGTCTCACTTGCTCCCAAGTGGCATTGTGGGGGCATTT
Organism: Coenobita brevimanus; assembly: GCF_032717465.1. Classification (NCBI taxonomy): domain Eukaryota; kingdom Metazoa; phylum Arthropoda; class Malacostraca; order Decapoda; family Coenobitidae; genus Coenobita; species Coenobita brevimanus. The sequence continues at coordinate 50,820,390 of NC_137037.1, forward strand.
TTTTTTTTTTTTTTTTTAATGTGTCCAACTCTGGGCAAAGGCTCCAGGGCCTATATCTCGGGGGCAGTAGCCTGTCGCCTATTCCAAGGCCCAGTAGTCCTCCTACACCTCCACATGTCACCACTTTGGCACTAATACCCACTGTCCATATTGAATACATGCTAGGGCTGTCTCATACAGGACTGGTGTATTGGTACTAGCGGGGGTATTTTTACGACATGTCGGCGGGTCATCTAGTAGATCAGGAAAGTCTGCTTTTCTTGAAATTCAAATCCTTAAACTGTTCCCTGCCCCAGCCGGGATTCGAACCTGGGTCCATCAGGACTGCAGGCCACCTCTCTACCGATTTAGCCATCGCCTACCCCAACAGGTAGGTCCCGTTATATGACCCCCTGATATATGAGAAACTGATGATACGACCAGGGTAAATTGGGGACTATTTTCGATATACAATCTTGAAAATCCAATGATACGACATTCAGTCTGGGGCAAGGTGTGAGGATTCTAACTCAGATATCCCAGCAAACACATTCACCGCTGTTTTCTCTCAACCTCGGATAGAAATAGTGGGACTTGTCAGCTGCAGCATTGCCAGATGTGCGATAATTATTGCAAAATGCGATATTTTGGCACAATTTGCGTTATGCGATAGCGTGCATGCGATTATGTGATAACTTTCTTAATTTCATAATCTGAAAAATAAATTGGGGATTGCAAAGTAACAAGTCTGCTGTAAGACTGGTACAACAGTAGGATTTAGTAACTCTTACGACAACCAGTATTATAATTTCGTAGGTACTTAACAGTTAAACAAATTCAATAATGTTAATTAATCACTCCACATATAAATATATAAATTCCACAGTAATTACTGATTTATGTGAAGCAATGCCTTTGTTTGATCAAAAAGCGATAATTTTAACATGCCGGGTACGATAATGTGGGTTTGGGAATCTGGCAGCGCCACTTAGCTGGCAACTGCCAGGCAAGGTTCCCACCTCCAGCACAACATTACCACCTGTAGATGAGTGTTATGCATGTTTAACATGTTTAATTAATGTGCTGTCATGTTATTTGCAATTTTGCTCTTTCAGGTTGCTTTCTCTACAGTTCAGTAATATGCAGTAGATACGTTTGTTGCATTTGGTATTGTACATTTTAGCTTGAAAACTTATCTTTGATGGGGTCCTTGAAGCCAACCAATATTTTACCATAAGTTACGTGTTTCGTTATAAGAGAATTCATTATATGACTATGCCAAATGGAACCTAACTGCTCATATCTTCGGGACCTCCCTGTAAACCCAAATTATCCCGCAGATGGAACTCCTGCAGGCTTCACCCATAGATATCCGACTGTATTTAATGCAGCTTTGGAGATATCTTAACACCACTTCCTCAGGCATTTGTTCAACACATTAACATCACAGTATCATCCATAACACCACTCCTTCAGCAATTTAATTTGCATATTTACACCACAATATCCCCCCTAACACCACTTTCACAGCTATTTACCTTGCTTATGTACACCACAGCATCCTCTCTCAACACCACTTCCTTGGCTATTTATTCTGTACATTTACACTACAGCATCCTTTCTTAACCTGCCCCATCCCAACCATTTTTCCACCACTGACTCCCCCCAATCCCGACCATTTTTGGAAATTTTTTTTTTTTGGCTCAAACCTCCGCTTTTGGTGAGAAACATCGAAAAATCATAGAGAAATCGCTCACCTGAGGTTTAAAATACTCGAAACAGGTGTTTTCTATCAGGCTGGCTCCAAAGAAAACGAGTGCTATGGGAGTGTAACCATTCCACACCACTCATAAATGGTATTTATTTATTTATTTATTTGGTACGAATTTATATGTAGTACGAGAGAATATCAGTTTTCACACAGTAATATAGGCAATATAAGCATTGTTTCACTCATGAAACACATCAACATACCTGACCTTTTTTGGCGACATTACCTGATCATCATTTCTGACTGTTTCTTCCTCTAATGCTATCTAAAGTTTGTCGTCCACATTGTCATCAATTGGAGAATCACTCTGGCCCTGAATTTCGTACCGTGGCATGACATGGCTTTACTGGCCAGGTCACTGGTAACAGGTGAATTGCTGAGACAATGGCGTGGTGGTGGGGGGGGGGAGGTCATGCTGGATAAGGCATGGTCCCTGCCTGGCATCTTGTAGAGGAAGGTGTCCCGTGTATATGTACCAAAAATCACTCGCGAAAATTGAAAATTGTGCAAATTAGGGACCTTGCAATTGATTCGCGTTTATAAACGTCAACGGGATTGGCAGTGACAAAACGTGTGGATGTTAATTCACGTCGACGGGACGCCATGGGTTAACAACACTTCCTAAGCAATTTATTTTCTATATGTGCAGCACAGTAACCTCTTTTATGCTACTGATCCATACCCTGTCAATAGTGAGTTAATACCCATCAAGGAAATGTGATGGTCTAATGCAGAATGGATGGAGAATGGAAGACTGACTATAAGAGCATATGTGAGTTAGGTGAAGGGGGAGACCAAGGATGAGGTGGAGAGATTGAGGTGAAAAATATATGAGAGAGAAGGGGGCGGAGGGTGAGTTGGAGGAAGGGCAACCAAACATCAGAGGACAGGGTGATGTGGAGACGATTTGTTTATGGCCACCCCATATGGGATCAAGGCATCATGCAGCAGACAGATAGTAATGCTTCAAATAAATCACTATGGTAGGTGCATTACAGAGCCTCTCATGTCACCTATATAATCAGGCCGTATTTCATATGTAGTTTTTGTGCTATATCATTCGCATTTACTGTAGTTAGCTGTGACCCGTTCAATTTACAATTAACCTCTTCAGTTCAGGTAATTATTTTTTTATTTGGTTTGTGGTTCTTATACAGGACTTTGTTTGGCTTTTCAGTTGGGTAATTGTAACCTTCATTAACTCTTTTACAACCAGATTTCTCCCCTAAAATAACAGAAAATCATCCAGAACAAGACTAGAACACCAAAATCTGAAATTCTTTCTTCCAAAGATTTTATGGAAAATGTAAAATTTTGGTGTAAAATCATCGAGCTTACTAATGAGAAAATCATGTACAGTACTAAATATTCCAGTGTGAAGCTCCTTGTATTAGTTATTTATTCATGTACTAAGTATTCCACAGTGAAGCTCCTTGTATTAGTTATTTATTATCTGTTCCTATACATATCTACAAAATTTTGTCTTTAATTACCGTGGGCTATTGTAAGAGGACAGGTGATATCCACATCCAGCTAGTTTGAATACTTATATTGGAAAGTGGAGGTTTCTGGAAATGAGGATTCTGATGTGAGAACCTGCATTGTGAGGGGAAAAAAAAAAAAAGTCATTGGAGTGAAGGAGAGAATAGCAAACACTGCCATGAAAAGCATAGGAAACTAATTAAACTGTTTTTGCTGTGTTACTGCTGTTTCAAGAGTACATGCTGAATCATATACAATGCCAATAAAAGATAAAGCATGTTAGAACACATATAATTACAGGTATAATTAAATTGTTATTACTGTGTTACTGCTGTTTCAAGATTACCATGCTGAATCATGTCACAGTGCCAGTAAAAGATAAAACATCTTAGAACACACATACAATTACAGGTGCGCCAGTTCATCAGTGACTTCGCTGTTATAATTGCCATTCTCTCCATGAGTGGTTTGGATTATGCTGTTGGAATCCACACACCTAAGCTGGAAGTGCCATCAGAATTCAAACCAACTCATCCTGACCGTGGATGGATCATTCCTCCTTTCAATGGTACGTCTTAGTTTATCAAGAATACAAAATGGATGTAAAATATTGTGGTACTAATAGTTGTAGCCTCAGGTTAATCTGAAAACATGAAACCAGTGGACTGTGGTCTGAGTTTGCCCTTCTGCAATCCAACATACTTCTCTAGATGGACAGGCAAGGAGTCAAGATGTGGTGGTGATGGTGATGATGATGAACTTAACCTGCCAACAGGTAACCCATGGTGGTCGTCAGTGGTGGCAGTTGTTCCAGCTCTTCTGGCCTGTATCCTTATTTTCATGGACCAGCAAATTACTGCTGTCATTGTTAACAGGAAGGAACACAAGCTCAAGGTTAGATTGCATCCATGTCCCACTCTTTAGTGAAATTCATATACAGTAACCCCTCCAATATCCAACGTAACAGAGCCCAAGTAACATCCAGGACTTGGTCTTGTCCGGGATTTGGGCAAAATGCCCCTGGACAGGTACTTATAGACCCCAACCAACCTAACTTTGAAAGCCACCTAAATAACCCCCTACCGGACATGCATAGCACCTATTTAAGACCCTATTCACACAAATAAGGGACAGAAACCAAAAAATAAATGAAAAGGAACAAGAGAATGAGAAATCAGAAGTGAGTAAGGATAATATTTAGCAATGTACAGGTATTTATGACATGTCCTTGGCCGTCACGAAGATTAACCCGCCTAGTCTATGGCTCTGACAGTGGTGAAGGTGCACTTGAAGCACGTACAGTAATCCAGTTTTGCGCTGCACTAAATCCTTTGCACTGTGAATTAAAATTCTTTAACACTGCACATTCTGTTCTTACTTGCACTGCACGTAATCCTTTCCACTGTGAATTATAACTATGTGCCAAAATACAGCTGTTTGTCATCATGCAGCAAATTTAAAGAGTAGGGATGAACACATATCAGCTTTTTTTTTTTTTTTTTAATGGCATCCCAGATCGTTTTGGATGTTCATCCAGATGGCCTTTTGTCTGGATATCTTAGGGAATATCCGAGACTTGGAGTAAGGGACCCAAGCCCAAAATGTCCGGGACTTGGGGTGACCGGGTCTTGGTCGTCCGGGTCTTAGAGGGGTTACTGTATTCATTTACTGAGTAATGCCAGAAATAAACACATTATCTACTGCACACTGATGATAAAGTGAATAATCCAAGTAAGGGTTACGAATGTTACTTCTGCAAATAGTGTTGCTTCCCTCCTTCCTTATAAACTTCTTAAGTTCCAAGATTTGGTTTGTGCCTTAAGAAGTTCTCGAGTCACAGTTCACCAATACTAAGCCAATTTCCTATAAATTATTGGTAAACAATATTAACTCAGGCAGAAACTGAAATACTATTGTATCAAGTGCTTCAAGCAAATTTAGCCATTAATACCATCATCACTGATTCATATGTAGTGTATACAGTATTTTGTAAAAGAAAAAAAATAAATAAAAAAAATAAAGAAAGAAATGCTTCTCAGAAGAAGTTCTTATCTCCAAAAATTGAAATGCAAAAGTTCACAAGTAGGATGGGAACTGCACTGCAAATTCAAAAGACTGACACACATCTGTTTTTGTGTTTGAGCAGAAGGGTGGCGGGTACCACCTTGACCTGTTTGTGCTGTCCATCCTCATCTGCATCAACTCCGTCATGGGTCTGCCCTGGTTCGTGGCTGCCACTGTGCTCTCCATCAACCACGTCAACTCACTCAAACTGGAGTCTGAGTGTGCTGCCCCTGGAGAGAAGCCTCAGTTCCTTGGTGTTAGGTGGGCTTTGTGCATTTAACACTTTCAGCCTCATGAAGGTATCTGTGCTTAGATTTTTTATCTGCACTGTAGGCAAAATCTGCAGTTCTTGCAGTATTGTAACTTTGTATTTCAAGCTGGTCCGAAGCTTTTGATGATAACACTGTGTAGGCTAGCCAGTTTCAGTGCATGAAGTTTGCACTCTGAGTGTAATATCTGAATCTCTTCAACTCCTTGAAGTTAATAATATTCTTGGTACAGTATTTTTGATGTTACAGCGGCAGGATCAGCAATTTAATCAGTTAATCGAATCATGGTGCTTGTCTGGTCTCCCACTAATTTGTATGCCAATGTTCTTTACCAACAGGGAGAACCGGCTGACCCACATTGCCATCTTCATCTTCATCGGTCTGTCTGTGGTGATGACACCCATTCTGCGCAAGATCCCCATGGCCGTGCTCTTTGGAGTGTTCTTGTACATGGGTATTGCTGCTCTCAAGGGCATCCAGTTCTTTGACCGCATCCTTATTATGTTTATGCCCATCAAGTATCAGCCAGACTATACCTTCCTTAGACAGGTGAGTGAATTTATCTCCATCTGATTCTCTCTTGCATTACTGTTTCCTTGTCCATTTTTTTATGTTTATCACTGTAAATTAATTTTAAGGTTTAAATACTGTATTAGCTATTTGTTAACAAACTAATATATGGTGTGTCAAGAAGTCATATTGGGTTTACAATTGCTTTTTAATTTATTTTTAAAAAGGTAGTGTGTAAATTGTTTTAACATATTTGAGATTTTCTTTTTTAATGAAAAACAACTGAAGTTTTTTACAGGTCAGTTTAAATTGTAATATTGTACACTACCTCTAAAAACAAGGTGATTCACTACTCTGAGGTCCCAGAATAACACCAGTATCTCCATAATTAATGGATTTATATGAAACTCCATACAGTACTTCCAGACCAGTCTGTCAGTTATACACTGCATCTGAGAAATTCCCTGACATCTTAAATAAAAGTGCTATATGCTGGAAATGAACTGTTGTTCTTTCATCATTGCTGCATTGAGTGGGCCTAAGTTTGTCAACTGCATTGAACCAATGTTCATGCCATATCTGATAACTAACAGCAAAATTTTATTTCTGACTTAACTCAGAGAATTTTTTTTTATTTTTCCCTGACAATGGGGCACCATAAGGTTAAAGCATTTTAAAATTAGCCTTGCACACTTGCTCAGCTTAAGGAAAACAGTGTTATTAGGGAGAATAAAACCATCCCAGTAGATAAGGTGCAACAGAAAGTCACTTGTTTGCAACACTGGGTTCAATTTGCTTAAACACTTAAGGAGACCTCTTCCATAATTTTGTATAGAACTGGATAAAACTGTAATGAAGAGCAGAAAGGATGTACCAAGTTTCATTTAAATTGGTTAATTAATAACAAAGGTACTGAATTTATTCTGTGGTCTCAAAGTAGAGAATTGCTTTGTATTAATCCATGAACATGCAACAAATTTGTGTAAGCTCATCAGGTCTTTGTGGACACTCTATATGGTACTTTTAATTACCAGTAGTTATGTGTTGATTAAATCTGGCACACAGGTTCCTCTGAAGAAGGTGCATCTGTTCACTGCCATTCAGCTGGCCTGCCTGGTTCTCCTGTGGGTCATCAAGTCATTCAAGCAGACATCAATCTTCTTCCCACTTATGGTTAGTTCTTTGGCCCATCATGCACCTTTCTCTCTCTCTCTCTCTCTCTCTCTGGCATCCTCTTTCTTGTCCTCAACCTCCTCCTTCTCACTGTTGTCATCACCATTATTGGCATCACATCATCATCATTATTTTCAACACATCCTCCTCATCATCATTATTAGTATCATCATCATCATTCTGGCATCATCATCATCATCATCATCATCATCATCATCACCATTGGCGTAATCATCATTGGTATCATCATCGGCATCATCATCAACATCAGCCTCATAATCATCATTAGCAGCAGCAGCAGCAATAACATCTTCATCGTCATCATCATCATCAACAGCAGCAGCAGCAGCCTCCTCCTCGTCATCATCATAACCCTTATTCCTAGATCAGTTCCTTCAAGCAGAAATCAGTTTCCTTTCTATTTAAGGTTAGTTCTTTGGAAATTATGCACTTTCATAATTATGAACCACCATCATCATCATCATCCTTATCCTAATTCCATTTAATCTGTCTACATTATTTATCTACAACCAGTTGCCTTAAACCATGCCAAGCTGCAGACCTCATATGAGGCATAATGAAAGTCTGCACAGACCAAGCTGCATTCCTTACATGAGGTACAGTATCATTTACATTGGTTATAAAACAATGACCCGGAGGAGGTAAACTACCATACAAAGAATCATCCTGGCAGGGATTAATCACAAAAGGGGTGGACACAGACACATTGCCTTCATGTCACCCTGTCCTCTGTCATCAAGCTACTCCACTCTCATTCATATACCTCTCCTTCTCAACCCTACATCTCATGTAAAACCAAGAATAGAGTTAAGCACTACAGGACAGTTCGCAAAAGTGAGAGGCAGACCTTACGTGGTATCAGAGACGAATGGACCGGTATATTGGTGAAAGAGAAAGAAGAGGAAGAGGAGTGTATGAGAGAGTGAGAGAGGTATGTGAGGATAAGGTAACCTGGAATTTTTATTCTGGCCATCACCTTTTGGGGGGTTCCAGGAGGGATTACTAATAAGTCATAGTTTCATGAAATTTGGTGACCCTTAGTTATAAGGCAGAAACGAGTCTCACTGGTTATTAATAAAACTGGTCCTCCACTATGGCTGTATTTGGCCATTAGCTGAGCTAAAGGTGGTTAGAGATTATCATCAGGTTAGAATAAATGTGATACAGCAGAAATGTCTCTCCTGGTTACTATTCATATAAAACCTTCCATCTGACTATATCTGGCCATCAGCTAAGCTGAAAGAGGTTAGAAATCTCCATTAGATAAGAACAAACACTCTATAGTATTACTGTCTTTGACCCCCAGTTGGTGGTGATGATCGGAGTGCGTAAATGTCTGGACTGGTTCTTTACTCAACGAGAACTCAAGATCCTGGACGACACCCTGCCTGAGTTTAGCCGCAAGAAGAGGATGGAGTCACAGGAGGAAGAGGAGGAGGATGAAGAAAACAAAATGGGCAAGGAAACGGTGAGATTGACTAGGTTGATTTAAAGTTATATAACTTATATGGAATATTGTTGATGAACAGTGTTTGTAAAGCATGGTGAATCTTGGGCACTATACTGCTTCATAGTGTAATTCCTCACTTACACTATCAGTGTGTTCCTGAATCTTTTCAAGTTAAATGAAAATTTTACTAAGTGAGGGTTGTGTTCTAGAAAGATTATATTCTCACACACACACACACACACACACACACAAACACACACACACACACACACACACACACACACACACATATGATAATTTTATCTTTGACAGAGTGAGGGCATGATGACCATTCCCCTGGCCAATGGTAATGTGATGAAGGTCCCTGTCACCCCCATCAACATCTCCGAGGAGGTCAACAAGAGCGGCGTCTGGATGGATATCAACAAAGACCAGGAGAAGAAGCAACCAAATTCACCCACCAAGAACAAGTAAGTCAGGCTGAGTTTTCTGGGTATGATAAAAGATGTAGTCGCTAAAGTCTGAGCTGTCGATAATTTGTAGACAAGAAAACAGCAGCTTTTTTTTTCTTAAACCTACTGTATTTTTAAAAGTGCTCAGTGCCATTATGCCATTTTAATTAAAAAAAAAAAAAAAAAAAAAAAAATCTTGAAACCTATGAAGTCTTCAGTGCCATTTTGATTAGTCTGAACTGTTGTTCATTTAAAGAAAAAGAGAGAAAAAGCAGCACTTTTCTTGAAACCTATTAACAGTGTTGAATACCATTTTTATTTAAAGAGAGGCAGCTGATAACCTTGTCTGCAGAATAATCAGCTGAAAGTTTGGTGGGTGAATTAAAAACCGACAGCTCTGCTAAGCTGCACAATATTCACACTGTCTTTTATGACATCAGCCTTGTCTATACAGTATATTAATGATTTATTTATTTTATTTTATTTTTTTATTTTATTTTTTTTTTTGATATCCATATACAGGGTGTCCTGCGAAATTTTTGTAAAATTTCATGTGATTCTGTGGTTAATTTTGAGCACAATATGAGATATTAACCTGGTTTCAATTCTCAAGTGCTGTGGAACTACAGTACAATTACTAATGGCCTTACGGGTTTATCAAGAGGACCTTTTTCTCTCATACAGTTATCAGTAACTGTAGCTTTGTGATGGTTGATAATCAGACCCATGTTCATATTGCATTTTTTTATTCTGCAATTAGCCAAAGAATCGCTTCTTGAAGCTTTTCAGAAATCTCAAATGACACTGTGTATATTTAAATACAGTATACAAATCACTATCTGATTGCATTTGGGAATGTTTTCCCAAAGTACAGTACTGGTTTGGCTGTACTGAAACTCTTTGTAATATAGTGTTTTATATTATTTAAAAGTAAAAAAAATACTCAACCATTATAAATTCATATTTTGTTGCTCTGAAATATATTGCATGATTGTGTATATTTTACATATTTAATACTTATACTATTACACAAATTTATGAAAATAAGTTTGCAGTTAGGACATTTATTATATATAACTGTATATCAGTAAGGGATCCTAACATTATGATCATCAGTAAAAGTTTTCCAATCACTTAACCCTTTCTATTCAATGATATATTTAATTTTGTCCTAGCTATCTCCAGATGATTTTAGCTTAGGAAGAAGACTGAGATTGACTAGGAGAGTGTATATGAATCAGGTGGAGAGAGGGAGTGGAAGGGGTAGATCAAGGATGAGATGGAGGGATGAGGTGGAGAGGTATATGAGTGAAAAGGTGTGAGATGGAAAGAGGGTAGCCTGATGATGGAGGGAATGACATGGAGGTTATTCGGTAGGTGAGTGACCACCCCTTTTGGAATTATGACATCTGACTGTAGATAGATAAATCTCTTGCAGTGAATGGCTTAATGAAGGCTGTACCCATCTGCTCATCTAAGCTGAATGTAATTATTTGAAATTAACAGGAATAAAATTATGAAATACATCATTAAAGTGAAGGGGTTAAATAAAGCTTCTATTTCACAACAGGCTTATTTGTAAATATAAGAATGTTCTTTTATAATATTACATAAAGTTGGTTAAAGCTACATCCACTCATCCCAAGTAATGTTAGAATAGTTACTTGTGTGTTGTATGAGAATCCGCTGATATGGCTATGTCATAATTTTGTAGTTAAAGCATGGTGTCCATTATTTGTTTTGCCTAGCAGTAAATCAGGGAAGATAATGATGTCTATAGTTCATTCACCTTAATCAGACAGATCTTTGTCCTTTTGTAACTCATTTTACACAGGTCAGGGGCACAAAAAAACAGTACTATGGCTCTACATATTTCTTCATAACTGGCACCAAATGCTAGTTTTGAATTGTTGCTACAGCATTCGAGATGAAAAGATGGCAGTTTTATGCCTAGTTAAAATAAAGAGTATAGTATTACTTTACATGCTAAGTTACCATTCCAGACTCTAGTAGTTTTGTATTTTTAAAAACCTTTTATAATATACTCTTTTCACTTTAGCGTGGCCTAAAATTGCCACATCTCCGTCTTCAATTCTGAGTTATAATGTTACATAGTAACACTAGACCTTGGTGTTAGTCATGAAGAAGTACCATTGAAAGGATGCAGAGCCATAGCTTTGTCTTCTGCTACTGAACTATGCTAAGTAAGCTCCAAAGGAACTAAACCTGGCCCAAGTTAAGGTGAAAAGAATACATTTTTACCTTATGTCATCTACAAGCCCATTCAGAATTGCAGTAGTTCTGTAATTGCAAAGCCTGAAAATAAGGACAGTCTTCCCTGATTCATTTGTCCAGCACGAGGCTTTTAGACTAGACCAAGTTGTTCTGTTTCTATTGTCAGTGGCTTATTACAAATAGAAAAGATACATAGCAGCTAAATAAAAGATGATGAGGCCACATAGGGAGGCATGGGAGGTAAGTATCTGATAGAAAGTAAATGCTTTAAGGATGGACTCAAGTTGGTCATAACACTTCACAGCATTTACTTATGATGCCAGTACCTAGAGAATTGTAAAGATGTGGCAGCAACACATACAATATCAAACACTTCATTATTTGGAATCTTTTGCTGTTATATTAAAAAACATTAGACCATGCTATCATGTGTATGTCTTTTCAATTGATGGCAGCTCTCCCTTCTCAGAATCCAAAGTCAAGGCTGTCTGCTCAAGTAGCCAGACTGATGCCAATGTACTTAATGCTTTAGTGACAGAGGCAATTATACTGTGAGAGCATCCCAGATATTGTGATAATATACCTGTGATGGTCATCCGGAAGTAGTACAGAATAATATTGTCCCATGTTGTTTGCTACATTCATTGCATTCTGAGGTTCTGGCTTTAGTAGATGACTCACTTGGTGGTCACACGCCGTCGATTCATCTGTCCTGCCTTCCGCTCACGTCCGGCCGTCAATTTCAGTGAGGATAGGAGCCGTAACAGCTGTAAGCGCTGCCGCCGACGCAAGAAGAGCCGCACGAATGACGAAGTAAATGGTGTAGCCAATGGTCATGCAAGTGATGTGGAAATGAATGGCACTTCTGTGTGCATGGGCCATTCAGAAAATGAGTCGAGCACAAAGGAAAGCTCCTTGGCTTATGAGAACGAGTCTTGTCATTTGTAAGTACGACTCTACCCCGTTAAAAAGTCTGGGTGGTCTTTAAGGAAGCTGCCTTCTTCCCTGACGCTTAGGGTCACAGCTCTGAGTCGCTTTGGAGTTTTTGCAGGACTTCTTCCATAGTTATTTATTACACCTCAATATCCATTTGTATGTTACAGATGCAAACTATGTCAGTATTAAAATGACATAATTGATATACAAGGGAATGTTAAGGTGTAATAAGCAAAATAAATTGCCAAGGAAGAGGTACTATAAGGCTCCTGTGCCACTCAGAATACAGCCCTTATTTTCCGCGTCAGGACCTTATTCCTGCAAGGGATTGATTGGGATGGGAAATGATCATATATGATAAGGTGCATATTTTTCATCTCAAATTTCCAGTGTCATCACTTGCTTTATAGGACTGTGTTCTAGGTGGCATGGGAGGTTTCAGAGCACTTCTTCCTCAGCGATATATTTTACATACTACGTCTTAACATTCTCTTGTATGCTATTTACATAATTTTAATACTGATATAAACTGCATCATTAATATACAAGAGGTTACTGAGGTTACATCACACAGTCGTCATATCTGATACCTAACTCCCTCCTGGGAACCTCTGAACAGGGGATGGCCAAGATGTAAATACCTCCTGGCTACCTGATCCTCACACCTCTCTCTCAAACACTCCTCTTCCTTCTATATTCTTTACCTGTATACAGGTCTATTCTCTTTCGTACCACATAACTCCGCCCCAGCCAACATACTTCCCTCACGCTGTCTCTAGTACTTCATTTCTCTTTCTGCTCTTTCTCTCCTATATAATATGCAGAATACATCACTAAGGAGGATGTGCTACCGAATCTCCAGTTCCACCTACAATACCACCCATTAGCTCAACATTATCACTTAAGGAAATCAGGACATATCCCTTATTCCGTCCTCTGGCATCTTCCAGTTACTGCTACTCAGCATTACTCATCATCTTTCACACCTTTTCATTTCATACACTATAATCCTCCTCACAGCATTACAGTCAGAAATTTCCTTCAGCTCTGTGCACAAGTTGCTTAACCATCAATACCTTATTTTAATTTACCATCATCAGTTATAAGTGTCACTGCTTACAGGTTTTGTTTTTAAATGTTTCTTTGGCTTTTTTTTTTTTTTTTTTTTTTCTTTTTCTTCCAGATCTGTGCATTTTTTTTTTTCCAGCCAGTGTTTCAATTTAACATTTTCAGAGAAAATTTTCATTACTCATTAGTTGTGCTTTTAAATGTTTCTTTTACCTATTACTGCGTTTTTTCAAACCTGTGAGAGTGTGGATGTCTTTCAGCTTTGTGCACAAGTTTTTCTAAAAAACGGTTTATATTTTACCATCTTCAGTTATATATTTTTTTACTTTTTTTTTCTTAAATCTTCCTTTGTCTTATTTTCTGTGTTTTGAAAATCTATGAGAGCAGGGATGTGTAACTGGATGGCAATATATCCTTCTGCACATGATACTCCCATAAGTGCATGCTGTGTCCCGTATCCCTGTCTGCACATTAACTAATAGATCTCATGAAACCTACAAATTTTTATTAAGTTTTGTCTTGCTGTTTGCCTTCATTTTAATATTATTTTATCCTGAGTCACAGGTAAAAATTTTTGTAGGCTTCACTGATGCTATGTGTGCTTATTCTGTGCCGTCCATTGTGTTTATTTTATGTAGCTTGCTTTGCCCCACTGCTTTGTTTTAGCCAGCCTTCTTAAATACTTCTAGGCCGCTCTGTTTATTCTGTCTTATCCTTCCATTTTCTTCTTTTGTCCTGCTTTTCCTTTGTTGGTTCTATTATTTATTCTGAATTCTTGCCATGCACTTTAGGACTTAAGTAACCGTGTATTTTAAGTTAATCCCCCCCCCCCCTTCTCTTTACTCATACACAAATATACACCAAATCTACATCGTTCACTTTACATGCATTTGCTTATCTTTCCATATATCCTTCTTCATCATACACACATCTTATTCAGGGAGTCAATAATTGTTTTAGATATGCTCACGTCTCTGTTAATCTTTGAGCCCGGGGATATTTGTTTAATTTGTTCTTGCCATCCGATGATTTTATTCAGCTTTAGAAGGACTTTTGAACAGGAGGGGTTAGACAGGGCTTTAATTAACTCCTTCATTTCAAGAGGCCTTTTTGAAGGTTGAAAAAATTGTCTGATAACAGCAAGAATAAACCACCAAGTACATCACCCAGACTCAAAGTGTTAAAAATTTTGCCATTAGAGTTACTGTACACTCAGCTGTGACTCTCATCCTTGCAGGACTATCCAACTCCCTGACTCTATCACCTGTAATAATAAATCTAATTTGAAATGGATTATTGTTACAAATGATGGAGATAGAGGGAGGGGATGTGGAAGGATGTCATTGCCAAGTGAATATTTAATTTGGAAAGGATTTTAGTGCCATGATGTAGGTTATTTTTTATCATTCTTGGGGTTTTAGGAAGATTAAATTATTCTCCTGTAAGTAGGGCACACTGCAGCTGTGACACTGATGAAGACATGTAACCCTAATGCTGTGTAATATTATTCCTAATTTAAATATTATCATTATTTACAGTGGGAGTTGGATAGGGGTTGTTAGTTTAATTCAGTTTGTATTTAACTATGTATTACTGAAGGGACTAAACTTGTCAGGTGATAGTATAGTATGTATATTTTGTGAATTCTCATACGATAATCCACAAAGCTAGATTAGTCTCATGTTACTAATGACACTTGTAGTAATCGTCACAACACACAAAAGTATATTATTCAGAGGAAGACTTTCTCAGTATTACTTCATTTTGTGTATAACACCCTTAAGTTCATCATTAATACTGTACCTGTATAGACACTAACAGTATTGTAGGAATTAGATATTTTTGTGTTCAATTTAATTCTATGACATCTGGAATGTGTTATCTACTGAATGTGCATTTTAATAAGTACAGTTCTAAGTCATCAGCTGATAATGCTGCTATTGTGGCTCCAGGCTCATCTGGACATGAACCAGTGTGGACTGCAGGCTAAAGCTGCCCTTCTCTTGCAGTCCACAATCCCTCATTTGGGGGATGTTGGGAGGGGGGGGGGAGGGGAGGACATCTATACATCCAGGCAGCCTAACTGCCAGATTATATCAGCCATCAGCATCATCAAATGAAAGCATCTCCATCACGAGTTAACTGATACAAAAGGGAAATGTATTATACATGTATGGCAGCATGAGACGGGCTTCTTATTAATCAGAAGTTGTTGGCCACACTTGGTCTTACCTCGAACTTGGTACGG